>NC_022020.1:21359521-21373861 GCF_000317375.1 Microtus ochrogaster
AGTTGAGTAGGTCATGGCAAGGGTCCATGTCTCCTAGCAATGAAACTTGGATAACAGTGTGGTGCCATGTAGTGTGAAAACGCATTTTTGATTGAATCATGGCGTGGACACTCCCAGTGAGCCTTAGGGCATAACTTTAATAACTTACATACTTTGATTTTGTACTAATGTCTGCTCAAAAGAACTTGATTTTCTCCTTACTTAAGGAAGACTAGAGCTTTCTACTCAAACCTGGATGGAGAAATTTCTTCCTTTAACTATTGATACATGAAAATTATGAAAACTTTTTAATGAAACCAATTGAGAAACCATCCTTTATTTCCTGAGTTATTTTTAAAGTGAGTGATGACATTTTAAAATTCCTAAGCCAAAGGTCATATATTATACAGAAAGGAAAGAATGAAGAAAATAATATTAGGAATTTCCTCTGAGTCAGTAAACTTAAGACATTATAAGCAACAAAAAGGCTCAGTAGAAGAAAATTAAAGAGACAGCATGTTTGGGAAGTTGATTTCAGTCTTAGGTGAAAACAAGACCGTGGCAATTTCATCTTACACAGGAACTCCTAAATCAATGCAAATTCCTTTAAATCAAAGTTAATACAGACGTGTTTGTAAGATTGGCTTATCTGCTCTCCTAATGTATGTTATACTCATTTATTAATCCTTTCAACCAACACTCTGTATTAGACATTTTAACCCCACAGATGGCAAAGTCGAGAGCTATAACTTTCACAGTTCTCTCAGTATGTGACACTAACTACATAATAAATATTTTATTGCATATTGATTAATTCACTTATTCTCACATTTTATTAATAAAGTGCATATCTGAAAAGTGTCTGATGTGGAGCTGAAATGAATAAATGGCAAAAGAAATGCAGTCTTCTCCTGAAGATTCTAGGGGTGAAGTGATTGCCAGCCAACATCACCACAGTTAACTTAGCAAGGTTAATCCTGGATTTGCCTCCTCATTCATGGAAGTCCAGCATGTGACTCAGGGTCCCTCTGTTGCCTGGATTCTCTTCAGAAACTGTACATCAAAGACAACAGTAATGTTTGCAACATTTCGTCTACTTGAGGTAATATTCTCCATTCTTCTAAAAACATTATCTTTTGAATGGGAGATGGCATCTTTTTACAGATGTCAGCGCGTGTGCAGAGCATGGTCCCAGGTGGGGACCTGGGCCAAGCTTAAGAAGTGCTCATTCATTGCCTATTCATTCTGAGAGAGAACAGAAATATTTTCAAAGCCAACTTAAACAAAGTCCTTCTAGAGAAACATTTTAGCTGAAACCTGAGAAGACCAGTCAAGAAAGGAAGAAAAAAGGAAAAGGGGAAACGGGAAAAAAAGCCAACTGCAGTTGCTTCAGAGTTGTATAAACATGAATGCCCACGATGCGCTCTGAGGCCAGAAGCCACAGCTAAACATCTCTGACGGCTGATGACGAGCGGGGTTCCCAGCCAGTCCATGTCAACATTCACAGCTCCCGCTGCCTTCCTCCCCACTGCGACCCATCCACTCTGAAGATGACCTTAGCCTCCACTTTAAAGAGAAACCGTGAGTCATGAGGTAGAAACGCCTAAGAATTCTGGACACCACACCTGCAGAGCTTTCCACATCCACACCTCTGCCTTCCTCTCTCTTTGAACAGAATGAAGAGGAGCAGCCCCTCGGGGACTCACTTCCTCAGGTATGACCAGATCTTCTGGTTATTTCTTTCCCTCTTGCCTCAGCGCTGCTCTTAGCCCTAACTTTTCCTGACACCATAAAATCACACACAAGTCTCACAAATTTAACCAATGAAGAGAAAAACTGTGTTTCCTGTATCGTGAAGTGTTTTCCTCCACTAGGTTCAGGGTTTAGGGTTTCAAATTAAAGTGTTTGATTTGTTTTGGTTTTGTGCCGGATCAGATATGTGGATATGATTTCATTCTTCTCTGGGTGGATATCCAGTTTTGTCAGAATGAGCTGTTGAATAGGCTCTTTTCCGGTGTCTGCATTTGACACCTTTGTAAAAAAAAAAAAAAATGGTACAGGCAAGAACTCTCTGGAAAGAATTCAAATAACACAGGAAATATCAACAAGAATTACCAAAGGAAACTACATATAAAACTTTCTACATAGCTAAGGAAACTTCTCAGTAAACAGTCTGATCTGGCTACACCACTCTTGGATACACCCAAAGAGACATGCTTGCACATGCGCACACAATTATTGTATTCTTCACAAGGCAGGAACTGGCCTAGATATCCATAAGCGAGTGAACAGATAGATAAAATGTAGCAAACATACATGATGCAATTTTATTTATTGTAGAGAAAAATGAAGTCATGGAATTTTCAGTGGTTAAAATTGGAAAGTACTACATGAAATAACCCAGCCTCAGACAGATAAATAGCACGTGTTCTCTCTTTCCTGTGCCTCATAGCTCAGAGTGTCTATATGCGTGTGTTTGAGCGGTGGTAAAGCGTACGAAACAAGACAGTGACGGGGACAGGGTAGGCGACATGGGGAAACACGAGGCACAAAAGTGAGGAGCTTATGGGAGGATGAGCGTGCATTGGGGGAGATCTGCCAGGAAGATGGAAGAGAATATGGGGAGGGGGAGTCAACAACAAAAATTCACCTGGAGGGTCACAAAGACACCCAACACTGTGGGCGCTAATTTATAGTTCTAATTTGAAAAATATTTCCAATATTTTGTTTTCCAGGTCCCAGTTCCAGCTTTCTTCTCCACATCACAGCCAATGGTGTCTCTTCCCTTCTTTGACCCAGGTGCACAAAAATAGACAATTAATAACTATAGACCATCATGCTGTTTGTTCACCACAAAAAAAAACTGCTTTAATTTACTGATTTATTGATCCCTTACTTTAAATTCTGTAAATTCCTCAGAAAATTAAAAACAAAATTACCGTATTATTTAGCAATTTCAATTCTTGGTGTATGTTCTAAATGCAGGTTCTCAAACAAATATGTTCATTCCAGTTTCGAGATATCTTTTTTCACAATGGCAAAAAAGTGGAGGAAACCCAAATGTTTGCTGATGGATGAATGAGTAAAGAAAACATGATATGTCCACACAAATAGAATATTGTTTATCTTTCAAAGGAAGGAGGCAATGCTACTACATTAATGGACCTTTACAATGTTATTATAAGTGAAATAAAAAACATAAAAATATAGACACAATTCAGTTCTATTTGAGGAGTGCCTAGCATACTTAAATTCTTAGATTTGGAAAATATTCTATGATTTCTAGGGATTTGGTAGGAAGCGGTTAATGGGAGCTACTGTTTAATGGGCACAGGGCTTCATCTGTGCATGGAGAGTTCTAGAAACAGACAGTGGTGATGATTACAGAGCAGCATTTATATGTCTAACACCAGTGGACTGTACTCTTAATGATTTAAATGGAAAATGGTGATGTGTATTTTACCACAACTAAAAAATTTTAAAATGAAGAATCCCAATACTACTCTGTGTCATTAGTGGAGCTTTCCTGATTCACAGAGATGCTTGCAATTAATTCTGCTGGTTTCAGTTCTATCACCCTTAGGACTTCCGGTGTGACCCATGTGTTACTATGCTAATTACACTCCTATAACAAGCTCCTGTCTCTCAAATACAATTTCTGAAAGGTATTCTGCATGAGGAACCTCTTTGCTTTGCTTTGCCCATCAACGTGTCTCTAAGCATTCACTTTCAGGTTATTGGTTTTAGTTATATATTGATGTCCTCTGCTTTCATATGGATCACTATAGAGTTTATTACAACAGACAATAGCCCAGTGTTGTAAGCAATGACTTCATTGCTGAAAACTTTTGGGGACAGTAGCCATGAGATTAAGCCACGCCCTCTCTCGGAGAACCTGCATGCCTTTGCGTTAGCAACAACTAAGGGCAGGTTTCACTGCCCAGTAGTTTACACATCTCACACCATTTCAATGTTAAACTACCTTCTTGGGAAGGGAACCTACCTGACTAGATGACAAAGCTGGACTTTAAAAATGAGCATTCGTGGCCGGGTGGTGGTGGCGCACTCCTTTAATCCCAGCACTCGGGAGGCAGAGGCACGCGGATCTCTGTGAGACCAGCCTGGTCTACAAAAGCTAGTTCCAGGACAGGCTCCAAAACCACAGAGAAACCCTGTCTCAAAAAACCAAAAAAAAAAAAAAAAAGAGCATTCGTGTCTGTGATCGTAAACATGTCCTGCCATATGTGTGCAGATTAGAAGACAATTTGAGGAAGCTATTTCTCTTTTCCCCCCATGTGGGTTCTCCTCAGAACCCGTCATCAGTCTTGGCAGCAATTGCCTTTCTCTATAATTTAGTTTTTAGGTAACTTCTATGCATCTCTGTCACCCGAGCTTTTAGTGAAATTCTGAATTAGAAATTCAAAAGTCATTTTCCCCTGATAATCCTGCAGCAGTCTCATGGATTTACAAGGATTAGTATTCATGTCTTAATGTGTCTCCAGCAAAGGCTTGGTCAGAAGTTTGGTCAGAACTCTAAATTTTCCTAGAAAGATTGTTATGTTTTTCTTTTGTAAATATTTGAAAGTTCTTGGCACATTAGGGACACAAATGGCTGTGCTCACAAGAATTTTATTCTTGAATTTTCTTTGGTTTTAATAGACAACTTATTGGCCCGAAACTGCTTGTTGATTCTGTGTACATATCCTTCTCTGCCTCCTATTGTAGAGCATGTAAACAGTATTCTACATGCTCCTAACACGGATTTACTCTGTGACTAGGGAGATTATCTCAATTAAAACTCAAGACTCTAATTTCTGCGATAAAAGGTACCTTACAATCAGCTAAGGAAAATTCAGTACCAGCTCTTTTCCTGGGTACTTTTAAACCAACAATTGGAATCTACAAGCCTGAAAAACAATGTTTTTATAGATTAAAAGTACACGTTTTGAATCCTAATCAACTTGAAGAGATTACAAAATATTGTAATAATTAAAATTTGCCAGTTTTTTTTCCATTTTTAGTTATATAAAGTTCTAAGCCCTGTTTTGAAAATCTAACAAAAAAAGTCATGATGTAGTGTTGCACACCTTTAATCCCAGCACTCAGGAGGCAGGGGCAGGTGGATCAGTTTGAGGCTAGTCTGTCTGGTCTCTGTAGCAAGTTCCAAGACAGTTAGGGCTACACAGAGAAACCCTGTTTCAAAAAAAAAATCCAAAAAAGAAAAAGAAAGAGAGACAGACAGACAGACAGACACACACAGAGACAGACAGACAGACAAACAGACAGAGACAGACTAATGAAATAATTGCATTTATTTCTATAATAAATCTGGGTCCACCAACAGCTACTACACTGTCTACCAGGCCCAGAATTTGCTTAAGTCTTGGCCAATCTCCATGAGATAGTTAGATAATTATCTACTCAGATATAGGTCTTAAATCAAAAATACATCCATGATTTTGACAAAAGCACCTCAAGTGGTATTTTTTATCAATAATACAATCTAAAACATGCTTAATGAACATTATTAACTATCTGAAAGACAGAATTAATCCACTGACAGATGCTTTGCTTGTTTTGAGAACATAATCTTCTTGGGTGGTTGACCAAAATAATGGATTTAGACACCCAAATATTTATGCTTTTGTTTTTCATCAAGCCATATTGTATGAGAAATATAATTTCAGCATAGCACTTTGACCATGTTTTCTATACAAGTTGATGCTGAGATATTTAGTCATCTTGAGACATATTAGAGCACTTCATTTATTCTAAACATTGTGAATGATTTTTCTCACTATCTCACTCGATGTTTTGGGGAGAGTCTCTCAGATTTAGCATTGTCTAAAAGTATAATTAATGATGTAATAAAAATTGTCTTCTTCAATTCATTATTTCTGCTTAATACATCAAAATTGCATATTTTGCTGCTGGGCTTATTTCTGTTTTGCTGAAGACAAACATGGATCATTTTTTGCATGACCTTGTGAAATGTGTGACACACTTAGTGTGAACCTTTTATAGTTACTGTGCCCTAGCACATCTCAATCTCTTAGCTAGGTCTTATTTTACTAGTATTTACCCTATGTTATGTTCATCTAAAAGCAATTTTTGTTCTTTCCAAGAAAATGAGTAGCCTAAAATGAACAAAAACACATCACATAAGCCAACAACCAGCATGCATCATGTGGCCCACCCACTACCCTGTAATTAGACCGTGTTATTTATGTGCATGCATAAACAAAACCCAATTTCTCCAATAAAAGTTCCCTGAAGACATTTCTTGCCTTTAATATACTTTAGACTGTATTACCTTCTTTCTGCTTACTATTTCTATAAGGAAAGGGGTCAATTCTCCTTGTTCTTAGCTTCTATTATTTATAAAAACATTCTCAGGGGCTTGGACTTACTCCTTAGCACTTCTTAAAGAACAATATATACATTCGAAAAAATATCATCACCCCTTCCAAGATAAACCTTCATGATTTGCATTTGCATTTAACTCAGGTATGTCAGACTTCAGAGTCTAGCAGCCGTGATTTTATAATGAAGAACCTAGATTATACCATTTAACACCAAACCAAGATTGTCTATAAAATTAACCCAACATATGACTGCTGGTAGGACTTGGGGGGTTAGTAAGAACTCAAAACAACTGTTTATTTGGGCAACTCTTCTACTGGATGGTAGAGAGAAGGCTAAATGGAATTAAAGGAGTTGGAAAGCCTTTGCCTTTTTACTTAAAGGGACAGATCATAAATATGTATATTTGAAATAACTTTAGAATAATTTTGAGAAGTGGGTCAACAAATAGAATTTAAGGAAAACTTTAGGTGTCATTCTTCCACCAAGAAATGAGTAATTTGGAGTGTGCCTCTAGCTTGCTTCCACTAATATTGGTAAATGTCCTCTCCTTAATTTAAATGACTAGACATCCTATCTCTTTATGATAGTTCTTCATGGGCCAACTTCAAGCCACATCAAATGTAGGTGAGGGTAGTTTTTTTTTTTTTTGGAAAGGTAGAATATTCACTAGGGAAGTCTTAAATTTTGTCTACTTGAATTCTTCCTTTTACCTATGAGAAATCAGATAGTCAAAGTTCTATATAAAAATAAAAGCATCAATGTAAGCGCAGCTTAAAACTCTTTTCAGTTTACCATGCTACATCAGTAGGATTCCTCTTCCCCATGAATTCCTGATGCAGATAGAGGTGTCATTTCGATGTCCTGACTTACCACTTAGCAACTATTCTAGAATCTAGAACTCAAAAACAGCTATTTATTTGAGTAACTATGGACTCTAAACGCCTACATGAGGACTTGATGACTTTGAAGGTTGCCCCTGCCTTCCAGCATTGACTAAAGACCAGCAGTTTTGCACAATTGCTACAGGCCTTCAGGGCAAGGTTGAAATTGCTCATGCCCCCAGCTAGCATCATTGATGAAGTAGCTACCCAGTTCCCAGCATGGGTATAGATGCTGTTAGACTACTGGACTCATATTTTGTCACCAAACATAATATCCTTTGTAATATAGTCATTATGTTAGTTTTTCTGTTCTCAAGAACTCTGATTAACAGAGACTGTGATAAAAGTAGTGGAGTGATTCAGGTTTTAGGGGTATAAAGGGTTGTTGTTTGAAGCCTTTGGCAGTCTTCTAAGGCTGAATCACAGCAAGGGTCTTGGGATTTTGGACTAAATCACTGCCATCGTCTGTAGACAACTATCCTCTTTTTGAGAGTCAGTTCTTGACTTTCTACTAGGCTGTATTAGAAAGTGAACACTGGAAAGTGGGCCGCCAGGTTACCATGTGACACAGTTGCCCAACATGAGCTCCATGTTATCAGATCACAAGCCATAACGTTGGGAGAACATAATGTACAATAGCACTCCATAACCAAATGGAGGTGGTATGTACAAAATCAGAGCTTAGCAGTTCCCGAAGATAGACAAGACGTGTGAGGAAATTGCCTAGTTGTCCAATTTCCACTTTGGCTAAGATGTCTTCTGCCCCCAAGCATGAACCTATAGTCTCACGGACTACGCTCTATGACCCCTTGACACAGGTAAAGAATCCCAGGGCTAGTCTACAGATGAAGAAGTTACATAGCTACAGCATTGCATCTTCTTTGTGTGACAACGATGAAAAACACTGGTGAAGAGAAGTATTCACAGGGATTAGAATCTTAGGTGAAGCGTATTATTACACATTTTGCTTGGAAAGAAGAAGGGCTAATTTTTTTATCGTATACTGATTCATAGGCTTGTCGACAATGGTTTGACTGAATAGTCAGGGAATTAGAAAAAGCATGATTGAAATATCAATGGGAAAGGCATTTGGGAAAGCGATGTGTGGATAGATCTCTCCAAATGGGCCACTGACGAGAAGATACATGTGTCCCATGTAAATGTCCATCAGAAGGTGACCTCAGTGGTGTAAAAATTCAATAATCAAATAGGTAGGACGATCCTTTCTAAGACAGTAGTCTATCCTTTTCCTAGGCAGTTCCTGTCATTGTCTAAGGAGCTTATTAATGAAATAGTCATGGTGGCAGTGACGGAGGTTGTGCATGTACTCAACAGCATGAACTTCTGCTGACTTGGCTATATCTAAACCTGAGTGCCAAACTGAACACGAGCAGAGACCAATTGATCCTCTAATACAGCGCCATTCTTCAGGGTGATCAGCAACCTAGTGATAAGCAACCTCTTTTGGAGTACTTTAGTCAGGAAAAGGGCACAACTTTGGCCTTATAGGTATAGGTCGATATTCTAGGTATGCATTTGCTTTTCATAGTGTTTCTTGAAAAACTGCAACCCATGACTTACTGAATGCTTTATCCACTATTGTGGTATTCCACGCAGCATTGCTTCTGATGAAGATACTTGCTTCATAGCCTAAACAACGCAGCTTATCATGCTAATAGAAGCCACGGGTAAATCAGCTGACTTGAGAGAATAGTAGTTGGCCCTTTGAAGAAACATAGCATCAACTATGTGGTAATAATCTAGATGTCTGTGGAAGAGTTCTCCAGAAGACTGTAAGTGTTTTAAGTAAGTGTCCAATACATGGTATGGTTTCTAATCTAACTAGGATTCATAGGTTCAGAAATTGAGGGTTGGAAATGGGAATAGTACCACTCAGTCATCCGTGGTTGACTCACTATCAAAACTTTTTTTCTGATGGTCCAGAACTTTTAGTTCCAAAGAGTGGAGTGCTTCTGCCAGGAGACATGACAAACATTCCATTGAACTAAAGTTGAGAGTTCCCCTTTGCCACTTTGGGCTCCTGATGTCTCTGAGTCAACAGGCTAAGAAATGAATTATAGTGTTGGGATGTATGATTGATCTAGGGGGCAAATTGGAATGCTTCTCCATAATAAAAGTAAGGAATGTTATGTGTAGAAAGTAAGGAATGTAAAGTGAAGGGGTTTCTTTGGGGTATCTCTTGGTGTTATCATGTCCTGTGGTCAAGGACAGATAGGAACAATTGTAAGTAAATCAATTTATTTAAGACTGTCCTTTATCCCTCCAAGTAAAGAACCAAGACTGTCAAAGTGATTGCTAGGATGGGGGGAGTTTGGATGGGTAGTGGAAGAAAGTAGTTAAAAATACCAGTGAAGACCGTGTGACCAGAAATGAGGAATGTAATTGCCATCAACAGTTCTATTCTTCTGTTCTAAGAATGTATTTGTTGGACCAGCAAGATGGTTCAGTAGGTAAAGACCCTGGCTTACAAGTCTGACAACCTGAGTTCAGCCCCTGAAACCTACATGATAAAAGGAAGAAATTGACTCCAGCGAGTTCTCCTCTGACCACACACAGGCTGCAGTGGGGATTCCCACCACCACACAGATAGAAACCCTAAATAAGTGTAAAATAAAATTAAAGGATATTTTTGTTTATATGTATACATATATTAAATATATTTTATTTAATTATTAAATAGTTATTTGTGTTTTCTTTCCTCTATTTCTTGACCATATAAAACAAATCAAGATACTATTAGTTAAGTGTTATAAATCTTTATTATTACATTTATGTCATAGGATATTAAGGGAATAAGCATTCCTCAAGGGACTTTGCCATCTGTTCTTGGGAGAAGAATAGTGCATTTTCACTTGTATGTAGGATAATTATATCAGAATTAGGACCTTTTGTCTTCAGTTGAAAACAAAACTTGACATAAGGTCTGTGAATGGTTACCAAGTTGACAAGTGTTGAATTTGTGACAGTTAATGTTGGTTGGACCTGGAATCAACTGTGACATAACTCTGGGTGAGTCTGTGACAGTATTTTCTGGAAAAGATTAATTGAGTAGGGAAGACCCTTTCCCAGAGAGGGCAGAACCTCTTCCAGTGCAGATGCAAAGATGTTCAAGGAACTGCTTTTGCCTGCTAGCCTCTGTTCCTTGTTGGTAAGAACATGTACCCTGTTCTTGCTGTTACTGTTGCCATCCTTTACTGTCTAAACCCATCTTCTTTTGTCTTCTAGCATGATCTAAAGACCAACAGCTCTCCAAAACTTACTATTATATATAAAGGAAAAAAGAATTATTTATCTAGGATTTGTGAGAAATTAAGACCTTTAGTTCCAAGGATGTCCAGTACTCAAGACTCCAAGAATTTCTATCCAAGAAAAGTTCCTAAACTTACTTGCTAATTCATTTTTGACTATCACTAAAACAACTTGAGGAAAACTATGGTCATGAAGGCTTAAAGAGAGTGAGTGGGGTAAACCACAAAGGCATGAGCTTTTATTCAGAAGTTTGGCAAATTAAAGAAACAGAAAATACCTCATAAAGAACAAATAGATGGGGCTGGAGAGATGGCTCAGCGATTAAGAGCATTGCGTGTTCTTCCAAAGGACCCGAGTTCGATTCCCAGCAACCACATGGTGGCTAACAACCATCTGTAATGAGGTCTGGTGTCCTCTTCTAGCAGGATATATGCAAACAGAATATTGTATACATAATAAATAAATAAATAAATAAATAAATAAATATTTTTTTTAAAAAGAACAAATGGATGCCACAATGTCTTGGAGGTTCAAGAAAAGAACCAGTAAAAGAGGATGAAGAAGGAGAAGGAGGACGAAGAGGAGGAAGAGAAGGAGGATGGAGAAGAGGAGGAGTAGTCATAGTAGTAAAACTAGGGTGAGTGTCAGCCTAAGATTTCTATGCAGTGAAAGACATCATGGTTCATGTCAGGAAGCAAGACCTTCCGTGGACCTGGTGATAAGGACAGTGCTTGCTAGCAGGGAAAAGGATAGGGTAGGCTTGAGAGTGGCACTTGTGGTTAAACCTGAACCTACTGGCATGGCTTCATCAGGAGAGAAGGAAGACCAGATGAGGGGAAGATGATGAGTTCATGGAGAGATATAAAAGGGTAGAAAATTACACGTCTTTTACAGCATAATGAAAATCTCTACTGCCTCAAGAAATTTCAGGAAAAAATTACTAGAAAAATGAGTCCTATAAATTGAAAAAGTGAAGTGAGAAAATATATCAAGATGCCTCTGAAGTTGAGCTCTTCAAATCAAAACACTGTTCTATGAAGAAATATGGGCATAAGATGAGATCTATAAACAGGTTTCTCCCAGGTGACTCCAGAGTACATCTGGGAAGCAGATAGCTTTCACTTTTAACTCACAACACATGGCTCTTAAATTCCAACCAATTTCTTTAAAGGTCTGCTGCTTACCTAGGGGGAAAAACTGATTTATTTTTGTCCCTTAAACTGACAATATCTGTTTCTTGGCTCCTGACACCCAACTCTTTTTCCACTTGTTGTTGGTATCCTGAGCTCATTTTGTGGAATTTCCCACAAGTAACTTTTCCTGAGAAAAGAATTCCTAACTCTTCCTTTTCATGGAGTGTCACACCAATGAACTAGAAAACTGGATACTTTCTGTTTCTACCTCCTAGCATAAGTAACCAAAAGAATACTTCCTAGTCCCTGGTGGAAAACGCCAGCCATGTTGGACCTACTGAGAGGTAGAACATCAATGGCTCAGGCGAAACTTTCTTCAGAGGATCCACATGTAATATTTGCTGTGATGCACTCCATGAGGTTTTCACCTTACACACTGACTTGGGGCATAATCTCCATATACAGATGGACATGTGCCCAACTGTGTTCATAGCAGCTTTGTTTGTCATAGCCAGAACCTGAAAACAACCTGAATACACCTAGATCAAAGAATGGATAAGGAAAATGTGGTACATTTACACAGTGGAGTACTACACAGCAGAAAAAATAACAACAGCTTGAATTTTGCAGAAATATGGATGGAGCTAGAAAACATTTTGAGTGAGGTAACCCAGACACACAAAGACAATTATCACATGTACTCACTCATAGGTGGTCTTTAAAAATAAAACAAAGAAAGCCAGCCTACAAATCACAATCCCAGAGAATTTAGACAACAATGAGGACATTAAGAAAGACTTACATAGGTCTAATCTACATGGGAAGTAGAAAAAGACAAAATCTCCTGAGTAAATTGGGAGCATGGGGACCTTGGGGGAGGTTTGAAGGGGGGAAGAGAGAGGCAGGAAGGGGAGGAGAAAAATGTAGAGCTCAAATAAATATCAAAAAAAAATCAGCAAAAAGAAAAAATAAAAAATAAGCTTTTTTTGCCTCTAGTTTTGTAGTCTAGACGCTCAGACTTGAATAGAAATTCCCCTTTTTGAACACCCTTTCACTGGACAACAACACAAATGACATATGCCTGGGTAAGCATGTGCCTGCATGTAGGAGGCAGACACACAAATAAATGTAATATTAATATAAAAATGACATCTAGCCTTGACTGGAAACAAAGTTCAATGGATTATATTTTCCATAAATGTCTGAGAATCTAACTGATTTATTTTCATTAATATAGTTCATATTTCTGGTATAGTTATCAATACAAGAGTGCTCATATGGAATTATTCCTCATTAAAATTTGTTACAAGAAACGACATTGGAAAATGAAATATAATATAATATAAATGATCATCTAGTATAAACAGAGTATATTACCATACTTTTTAAGTCAATAAAAACATGATGTGTTACTCAACATATATAATGTAGATTAGTGTATATTTGATGATACATTCATTTTTATAAAAAACGATAATGATTTGAGATAATAAAAAATCATCTCAAATCAAAATATATTTCAGAAAAATCAAACATTTTAGAATGCTTAAGAGTCACAAAATCATTAGAAAAAAATATATATTGATATAATTATTTGCCAAACACAATGCTAAAGAAAAAATGTCACATACTAGGCCTGGAGAGACTATTCAGTGGTGAAATGTTGACTAGCATTTATGAAGTCCTTCTTTACAAGCCTCAGAGTCTAAGAAAATGTCATACATTTAAAAGCTGTATGATAAAATAAAACATACAGTGGTTTTTAAAGAACAAACTAACTAAAACACTTGTACCAGACTGAGAATAAAAAACTTTGTAAACAGTTATGCTATTTTATTTCATAAGACATTCTATTAAATTATCAAGAAGTAGCTCCTTAGAAAGGTGAAAGATCAGGACACCACACAGACACACACACACACACACACACACACAACACACACACACACACACATCTTTTGTTCAAAAAGATGAACATGGGATGTACTCACTCATAATTGGTTTCTAGCCACAAATAAAGGTCAGTGAGTCTATATTTTGATATCCTAAAGAAGCTAAATAAGAAGGTGAACCCAAAGAAAAACATATAGCTATCCTCCTGGGTAGGGGAAGTAGACAAGATTGCCAGGCAAAAAATTGGGATCTTAAGGGTGGGGTGGGAGGGGGGTAAGGGGAAAAAATAAAAAAAAATTATTATTCTTTCATATATTATATCCTGACTACAGTTTCTCCTCCTTCCTCTTCTTACAGGCACCACCCCCTACCTGCCCTTTTCCTCAGATCCACTCCTCCTCCATTTACTTACAAAAAAGAACAGGACTCCCGGAGATATCAACCAAGCATGACATATCATGATGCATTAAGACTAGCCACATCCCCTCATACTAAGGCTGGATGAGGCAGCCCAGTGGGCAGAGAAGGGTTCCAAAAGCAGGCATAAGAGTCAGAGGCAGCCCCCAGCTCTTACTGTTAGGAGTCCCACAAGAACACCAAGCTACACAAACATAACATATACACAGAAGATCTAGGTCAGAGCCATACAGAGTCCCTGACTGTCAGTTCTGTCCCTATGAGCCCCTACGAGCCCTGGCTAGTTGATTCTATGGGTTTTCTTGTGGTGTCCTTGACCCCTCTGACTTCTACAATCCTTCTTTCCCATCTTCCATAGAATTCCCTGAACTCTGCCTTATGTTTGGCTGTGGGTATCTGCA
>NC_022020.1:21374021-21380683 GCF_000317375.1 Microtus ochrogaster
TTTTTTTTTTTTGCCAGTCATGTTTGGTTCTATCCTAGGTCTCTGGGCTATCCAGGTTCCTGGCCTTCTGGCAGTGTCAGGGGTGGGTTCCTTCTCATGCATGCTCTCTAGTTAAACCAGTCAGTGGTCGGCCACTCCCACAACTTCTGTACCACTTTTACCCCAGCACATCTTGCAGAAAGGACAAATTGTAGGTCAAAGGTTTTGTGGTTGGGTTGGTGTCCCAACCCTTCACTTGCCTGGTTACAGAAGATGGCCTGTTTGGGCTCCATATCCCCCATTACTAGTAGTCTTTGCTGGGTCCTGGGAGTTTCCATTGCACTACGTTTCTACCTCCACCCTGAAATGCCCCCTAATTATCTCCCCAGTACTCTTTTCCTTCATCCCCTACCTGTACCCTCCTGTTCCTATCCCCAGCCATCCCCAATCTGGCCATAACATCTATTTCCCCTTCTCGAGGAGATCCATGTGTCCCCCTTAAGCCCTCCTTGTTATTTAGCCTCTCTGGGTCTGTAGATGATAGCATGATTATCTTTTACTTAATAGGTAATATTCACTTGTAAGTGAATATATACCATGCTTGTCTTTCTAGGCTTGGGTTACCTTACTCAAGATGACTCTTTCTAGTTCCATTCATTTGCCTGCAAATCTCATGATGTTACTTTTTGAAAACACTGAGTAATATTCCACTACGCAAATGCAACACATTTTCTTTGTCCATTCTTCGGTTGAGGGGAATTTAGGTTATTTCCAGTCTTTGGCTATTATAAATAAAGCTTCTGTGAACATAGTTGAGCAAAGGTCCTTGTGA
Source organism: Microtus ochrogaster (assembly GCF_000317375.1). Classification (NCBI taxonomy): domain Eukaryota; kingdom Metazoa; phylum Chordata; class Mammalia; order Rodentia; family Cricetidae; genus Microtus; species Microtus ochrogaster. The sequence continues at coordinate 21,374,833 of NC_022020.1, forward strand.
TAGAATGGAGAATCAGTCCTTTGGATGTATGCCCAAGGGTCGTATAGCTAGGTGTTGAGGTAGATTGATGCCCAAGGGTTGTATAATTGGGTGTTGAGGTAGATTGATGCCCAAGGGTTGTATAATTGGGTGTTGAGGTAAATTGACTTCCAATTTTTTGAGAAACCTCCATACTGATTTCCATAGTGACCGTACAAGTTTGCTCTCCCACCAGCAATGGGAGGACTCTCCTTGCTCCACATCCTCACCAATATAAATGGTCCCTTGTGGTTTTGATTCTACTGACTGGTATAAAATGGAATCTCAATGTAGCTTTGACTTGCATTTCCCTAATAGCTAAAGAAACATTTCCTTTGGTGGCTAAGCCATTGAAAATTTCAAGTGTTTCTCAGTTATTGAGTTTTCTCTATTGAGAATTCTCTGTTTAGATTTTTATCCCATTTTTCAATTGGATTATTTGGTTTGTTGAGGTCTAGTTTCATGAGTTCTTCATATATTTTGGACACTAACCCTCACTCAGCTGTGGAGTTGATGAAAATCTTTTCCCATCCTGTAATTTTTGACTTATTGATAGTGTCCCTTGTCTTACAGAGCTTTTCATTTTCATGAGGTCCCATTTATTAATTGTTGTTCTATGTGCCTGCACTATCAGTTTTCTGTTTAGGAAGTTGTCTCCTGTGCCAATGTGTTCAAGGCTATTCCTTGATTTTTCTTCTATTAGCTTCAGTGTATATGGTTTTGTGTTGAGGTATTTGAACCTCATGTACTTGAGTTTTGTGCAGGTTGATAGATAAAGATCAATTTGAATTCTTCTACACACAAACACCCAGTTAGACTAGCACCATTTGATGAAGATGCTGACTTTTTTCAATTGTGTAATTCTGGCTTCTTTATCAAATATCAAGTTTCCATAGGTCACACACACATACATTCTCTCTCTCTCTCTCTTAAAAAATGATGAGGTAGTCTCAGAACTAAGTTACAAGAAGCATTAACTATTTTCTTCTTTTAAAATATTATCAGAATCTATTAATTGTACAAAATAATGAGCCTCGTTATGACATTTTCATACGTGCAGATCATGTATTTGGATAATATCCATTCCCCACTTTTGTCTCTTGTCCCCCTCATTCCCAAACAGATCCCTTGTGTGAGTGTATGTGCTTGAGGAAGCTAGAGACACTGGGAGTTACAGGGTGCTGTGAGCTGTTAGACCTAGGTGCTGGGTGTGCTAGGTGCACACTTGAGCTGCTATGCTCTCTCTCTAGCCCAGACTGTCACTCCTTAGGAGGATGTTCTAACCTGAAAAAAATGTCCTTCCTCTTCTCGCAGACCAATTCACAGTACATTGTCATATTTCCCTGACATTCTTCAGTTAATTAACTAACTGGGTTTCTCTGGGCAGCCCTGGCTTCCTGGAAATCAATTTGTAGACCAAGCTGGCCTCAAATTCCCAGAGACCCGCCTGCCTCTGCCTCCTGAGTGCCAAGATTAAAGGCCTGTGCCACCACCGCCTAGCAACAGTTTGTTTTAATTTATGCTTTGCTCTTTGTTTGAAATGTAGTTAAGTATCAGTAAATACCCAGAGAGTGAAGGGCTCTAGAAATGTACTTCCACTCAGTGTCACCTTGTGTGTTTGCTTGCAATGACCCAGGAAGAATGCTTCCCTTCCTCAGTTCTTGAAAAAGAACAAAGCTTGCATACTACAGAAAGAAGTCGCACTTGGCGAACATTTTTGGGTCATTTATAGGAGGGGAAAAAAGGGGGAAAAGAGGGGGAAAACAGTTCCATCTAAGACAGTCCAAGAAGGAGTGATTAGTCAGTCTGAGAGAATCATGCATTTCCTGGATCTGCAATCAGCTAGAACTTCCTACCTTTTTTCTCTTTGTGTATAAATATTAAACTCTCAATTTCAGTGTTTTAAATACACTACATTAGAATGTTTTCAACCTTTAAAAAGACAATGGCCAATATGATAGATTGTTATTCCTAGTGTTGAATTTGCTATTCTTCAGAAATGTGTTAGCCCCAATCATAAATATGTGTTTTCTTTAAAAGTTCCTTTTCCTCTCTAAAGAAAAGGAGAAAAAAGAAAGAGCAAACCCCAGAGAATCCTGGATCACAGGGTGGGTGTTGGCTTCACTGCGGGGGTTGCATCATTTCCCTCTTTGCTCATGATCCCATAGCAACAACTTCTCTCTTGTCTTGAATTCAAACTAGGACAGTGTTTGTGACTCACTTTTTAAGGGGTATTTCTAGCATCAGAGGAACTCGGGAGAGGCCACACCACTCTTCAGAAAATGCCGTCATCATTTTCCTTCCGCCGCAGTCCCTTCTCCCCTTCACCGCAGTTCCACGCTGTTAATACGCAAGCACGCCTGCGTGAGAGTGCCACAAAGTGCTCCAAGCTCACATGTCACTCTGCTAGCACCCCGGTTCCCACGCAGTCTGTGAGAGCTTTAAATACCTATCCGTGCAAAACAAATAAAGTTCTTATTTTCACTCAAAACTTAGAAACTTCAACAGAGCATCTTCCACCCCTACAGGACTCCCTGAAATAAGCTTCATCTGCCATAAAAAATGAGGGAAAGATTTGTCTTACATATTTTGTTGGTGTTATTGTTTTTGTTTTGCTTTTCTGAGGCCAGGCTGGCATTGAACTTAATGATCCTCCTGCCTCTGCCTCCTGAGCGCTGGGACTAAAAGCATATGCCACCACACCTGGCTTGAATTTTATTTTATTGTATTTTATCAACATTTACTTATTTTGAAGGAAGAGTAAAGGGGGTGAGCCCCGGGGTGTATGACGTTGGTTCTCTCCTGCCAAGTGAATTTCAGTAAATAAGTCTGATCATCAGTGCCTTTACCCTCCCCCACTGAGCTATTGCCACCCCCTGAGAATTTTAAATATTGAATTCTAGAGCATATGGCTCATTTTACTATAGCTGTATGGAGTGAGCCAGGTTCTACAGCTACCATAAAAGAGATGTTAGCTACCCTCTGATAGATAACCCTCATGGAGGCTTATTATTTTCTCTTTCATCTCTCACAACACTATATGATGTCAATATTGCCATTCACAAAGGAATAAGATTACAGAGTTAAAACAATATCCTCAACTTTACACAATAAGCAACAGGGTCAGAATTCAAATGCTTGAGTCTGCCCTTATCTCAGAGTGATGGCCTGCTATTCCGTGCTGCAACTTCTAACCCATGAGTCTCAGAGCTCTTACAGAACCAAAGACTAAATCACGTCACCCAGCGTGACCTCAGCATCACTGGGTAGAGTGTCTCCGGTCTGTCTGTGTCCTTCATCCCTTTGGTGAAGAGCTAGTGAATCTCAGTGGACACCATTTGCATCTTCCCAGCAGTGGCTCAGCCTTGTCAGAATCCTAAAATTATCAAGGGTTCTTGGAAGAAATATTTATATCTAGAACTGAATGTTGGAGAATCCAGTTTAATTGATATAGATACATTATATTTTTTAAAGTAATTTCTTAAGTCAGCACCGAAAGTGATGTGTTTTATTATGGCATTTCATACATAATTCCTAAAGTTAACACACTGTATTAGTTACTTTTCTACTGATGTGATAAAATGCCATGACCACAACAATTTATAGAAGGAAGAGTCTATTTTGAATTTTGGTCCCAAAAGACTAGAATTCATAATGGTGGGCACAGCATGGCAGCAGGCAGCAGCCATGACAGGAATGGGAAGCTAAGAAGCTAAAAGCACACACACAGACATGCACTCCCCTGCTCACCATCCACACCTCCCGCTCCAGTCCTAAGAGAAGGCAGGGTACCCTGCCTGTGGGAAGTCCAAGGTCCTCCCCACTCCATCCAGGCTTAGGAAGGTGTGCATACAAATAGACTAGGATCCCAAAAAGCCAGTACATGCAGTAGAGACAAATCCCAGTGCCATTATCCTTGGCTTCTCAGTCAGCCCAATTGTCAGCCACATTCAGAGGGTCCAGTTTGATGCCATGCTTGTTCAGTCCCAGTCCAGCTGGCTTTGATGAGCTCCCATTAGATCAGTCTCAGTGGGTAGACTGGCCTTTTGGGATCCTAGTCTAGAGGGGAAGGGAAGGGAAATGAGAGGAGTGGAGAAAGTGGAAATTTTGAATGCTATTATTTATAAAGCAATAAAATTTTTTAAAAAGACAAGAAAAAGTAAAAAAAATAAAATGGGCTTTAAAAAGGAGAGGGATTGTATTTGTTTAGGTAGGACTTACATATATTTATTTATGTATGAACAGGTTTATACTTGAAACCAGAAGTTTTAAAATATACAAATGAGTATACTGTAAAAAGTAAATCTCTCCTACTTCTTCCTCTTTCCCTATTTGTTGCTCATCCTTCAAGACTCCTATTGATGTTGATTTGCTGCATATTACTCTATAGTAATATGAGATTAGATACATAGATAGGTGATAAATAGATTGGTAAAGACCCTTTTTGTTAGTTAAGGTGAATTCCAAGGAATGCCTAATGAGTATTATTAGAGTAATTATTAGAATTTATTTATTCTGAAAAATGGCCTATATGGGCATAATCACTGATGAATATACATGTAATTTGTTCAGTTTAACAGGCATGAATCCATAAAACTATCTAAAACGTCCAAATTCATAGAAACAAAGATAAAAGAGCGATTGTCAAAGGTTTTTGGAAATGAAAATAGACAATGATTGTAAATTTTCAGTTTATAGATGAGTAAGTCCTAGAGATCTGTACCACATAAGCCTGTTGATTAAAAATAAGATATTGTGCACTTCAAAATGTATTAAGCAATTAGATATTGATAAATTTTTTACCACAAATAGAAGAGAGATACAAGAAAACATCATAATGTGTTGGATAATGCTAATTATTCTGTAGAACATTTATTTGCATGTATCAAATTTATCACTTTATATCTGATTACAGGGTAATATCAAAAATGTGTAAAAAATTTTTGAAAAATCAGCAAGAATAATCTATTAAGATTTTTAGTTCTTTGTTGTTGTGGTTTGAACCAGAATGACCCCTCAGAGGCTCACAGGTTTGAATACTTGGTCCCCAGTGGTGGAACTGTTTTGGAAGGATTAAGAGGGGTAGCCATAGTGGAGGAAGTGTGTCATTGGGGAAAGCTTTGGAGTTTCAAGAGCTCAACAGTTTCCATTTAGCTCTCCCTCTGCCTCCTGCTGTGGATCAGGATATACATTCTCAGCTACCATACCCTGTCTGCCTGCTGCAATGCTCTCCATTGTGATGGTCTTGGACTTACCCTCTGAAACCGTAATGCCCCAATAAACTCTTCTGTGTATAAGTTGCTTTGGAAAGGAGTATCTTAGCACAGTAATAGAACAGTAACTAGCACATTGGTATAACAATTACATCTCATTAAGACTGTTTAGGGCTGCTAAAATCCTCAGTACGCAAAGGAGTCATCTATCATATCTTTCTTTACAATCTTTCTGCCTCCTCTTCCACATAGAGTCCTGAGACTTGAGGGGAGGAGCTTGATAAAGACAGACCATCCGTACATTGTCCAGTCAAGGGTCTCTGTGCTAATTGTTATTTAGTGCAAAAAGAAGCTTCTCTGACGAGGGTTGAGTGATGCACAGATCTATGGGTATAGCAATATGTCAGTAGGAGGCATCTTATTCTATGTTCTTTTAGCAGAATAAAAGTAGTAGGCTCTTCCTGAAGACAGAAATTTCTGTCCTGCCCAGTCCTGCAGCCATTCAGTCCCAAAGAAACACACAGAGGCTTTTGGCCGGTAGCCATCTTTCAGTAACTTGCCAACATGACAAACACAAAGGGAAAGAGGAGGGGCACTTGCTATGTGTTCTCTAGGCCCTT
>NC_022020.1:21381473-21391991 GCF_000317375.1 Microtus ochrogaster
GAGCCTGAGCTGCGGGAGCCCATTCCATACGAATTCACGGCCTAAAGTACAAAAATAAATAAAAGACCTGGACCATAAAGGGGTTTTCTTAAACAAGAAAGAAAGAAAGAAAGAAAGAAAGAAAGAAAGAAAGAAAGAAAGAAAGAAAGAAAGAAAGAAAGACACAGAGGCTTATATTGTTTGGTCTATTAGCTCAGGCTTGTTATTAACTATCTCTTACAACTTAAATTAACCTATAATTCTTGTCAATGTTTTGTCATGTGGCTTGGTACCTTTTCTCAGTGAGGCATTCTCATCTTGTTTCCTCTACATCTGGCTGGTGACTGCATCTCTGCCTTTCCTTTTCCCAGAATTATCCTATTCTGGTTGCCTGTTTCTGGCCAATCAGCATCTTATTAAACCAATATGAGTGACAATCTTTACAGTGTACAAAAACATTCTCCCATAGCCTCTAGGGCTTAGGTCCATGACCTATCTGTTCTGAGGCTCTTAATCATTTTAGCAATGTCAGGTATGGGCTCTGTCTCATGGAGTGGGCCTTAAATCCAATCAGAAAGTGATTGATTACTTCCACAATATTTCTGCCACTATTGCACCAGCATATCTTGCTTCAGGTCATAGGGTTTGTAGCTCTATGATACTGACAATAACTTTTCTCCTCTGGTATCAGACAAAATACCTTCTAGCACCATGAACCTTCATCAGTAGGGTGAAGCTCCTAGTTGAGCACCAGATAAACTTCTCCAGGTACATTGACATAAGTAAATGTTTTCCTAACAACAACGCCTTACTGTCAGATTGTGGGAGGTAACCAGTAACCTTGGCAATAGCCTGTGGGGTGTGTGTGTGTGTGTGTGTGTGTGTGTGTGTGTGTGTGTGCTTGGTTTGGCCAATGATTCAACAAGATATAATCAATTTCTGGAACTGGTGATGTTAGTTGGTGGCATAGGATATTAGGTAAGGGCCTTGTCTCCTCCATCATATGGTGACTCCATTTAAACCCCATTCATATATGTATATGTTTTAAAACACTTCTGTGGAATTATGCTTCCACATGGCTTTTCAGAAGACGTTCAGTACAAGTTATCGCTCTCTGACTCCCTCCTTAACTCTACCATCCTGGCCACATTCTCATTTAATCCTCCTACTCTAGTTTCCCTTTTATCTCTTTTTAACGCTATATTCTCTTTCTCTTTCTTTTGTGGTTATTCTGAATGAAACAAACATATATAAATAAGGAAATATAATTTAAAAATTTTAAAGACTTTAAAAACTTTTATAGAGTTGTACTTAATGACCTTTCCTTCATGGTTTAGAAAACCTAGAGGAGTTACCTAGCAAAGATATAAAATCACCCATTTTTTTCTAGTTCTTTCCAAGTGTTTTGCCTGCTTTTCCTTAGTTTTCTATCTAGAAAACCTTATACTCAATTACTAAATTATCCCACTTGCTCCCACTAATTTGAAATAACACCTTAGTTATAATGTGTCTCAAGTTATTTTCTAGATTTTTCTCAGAAATAGTTTTGTAAAGTAAAAATAACAGGTTTTTCTAGATTCTCTATCTGTTTTTAGAATGTGCAAAAGATGTTGGAATAAATGCAAATCGGTTACAGTCATTGTGAGAAACTGTCTGCTAGTAGTGCAGAAAATTATAGCCAAGATTGCCATGTGACCTAGCAATTCCTGGTTGGCATGTACCCAAGAAAACTGAAAGGAGGATCTCACAGAAGTATCTTAATGTCAAGTTTATAGAAGAATTATTTGTAACAGCCAAGATATACAAGCAGCTTAATTGTCCCTGGGCATATGGATGAATAATGAAAATATGGTATGTTGATTAATTTCAGTTGTCAGTTTGATACAATCTAGATTCACCTGCAAAGAAGGTCTCAACGAGGAATTTTCTAGATCAAGTTGGACTATAGGCATGTCTGTGAGGGATTGTCTTGATTATATTAATTAACATAAGACCATCATATGTAGGTAGAATCTACATTTGACATGTAGGGTGGTCAAATTTATAGAAAAAGAAAGCAAAAGAGTGATTGTCAAGGGACAAGACAAACATAAAATGGAGAGTTGTTTTACTGCTGTAGAGTTTCATTTTTGAATGATGAAAAATTCTGAAGACAGGCTAAATACTTTAAACATACTTAAAACTATTAAATTATAAACACTGTGTTGTTAAAATGGATAGAGCAGTAAATTTTATGTTATATGTATTTTACTTTTGCCACAAATAAGAAACTAAATAGTGTTATATCAAATATTGATCGGGTCAACTAACATGAAATTCTAGTGGTGATGTGGGCAAGTGCATGCTCATATGTAGCTCATATCCTTATAAATGGTTTCCTTCATCTAAGTGGGATAAATTCCTAATATCTATCAAAATTGTTAAACATGCAGTAGGATCAAAAACCCATTGCCATTGTTCTTGAGTTCGCAGTAGTCCTCATTGTCCGCTATGTTCAGTAAGTCCGGTTTTATCCCAGGCTTTTCCAGACTCAGGCCAGCTGGCCTTGATGAATTCCCGAACGAACATCCCCATTGTCTCAGAGTGTGGGTGTACCCCTCGCGGTCCTGAGTTCCTTGCTCGTGCTCCCCCTCCTTCTGCTCCTGATTTGGACCTTGAGATTTCTGTCCGGTGCTCCAATTTGGGTCTCTGTCTCTGTCTCCTTTCATCGCCTGATGAAGGTTAATATTCAGGGGGATGCCTATATGTTTGTCTTTGGATTCACCTTCTTATTTAGCTTCTCTAGGATTGCGAATTATAAGCTCAATGTCCTTTAATTATGGCTAGAAACCAAATATGAGTGAGTACATCCCATGTTCCTCTTTTTAGGTCTGGCTTACCTCACTCAGGATAGTGTTTTCTATTTCCATCCATTTGTATGCAAAATTCAAGAAGTCCTTGTTTTTTACTGCTGAGTAGTACTCTAATATGTATCGGGGGAGGGGGAGGAAATGGGAGGCGGTGGCGGGGAGGAGGCAGAAATCCTCAATAAATAAATAAATTTAAAAAAAATAAAAAAATAAAATATTGAGCTTAAAAAAATAAAAAAAATAAAAAGTGAAAAAAAAGAAAAAAATTGTTAAACATAGAAACTTTTTGCATAGTAATTGTGCCTTTTCAGATTCTTCCCAGAGATAAATACTGGTTTGAACTTCTGATAATACATATGAAAAGCATTCATTTCAGTGTTTGATAAAATCAGATTTAATCAACAATTAGAAATAATTTATTATGTCTCTCAGCAGAATACCAATTAAATGTGTTAATGATAAATGTAGACAGTAGAATACACATAACTATAAAAATAATGGACCACTCAACATGTTCTTTTGTAAGTAAATTGCCTCTGGGCACTGTGTTCAACACTTAAGTCAATAAATTAAAGTTTTAGAAGCCCACAGCCAGACATTAGTTGAAGCTCAGGGAAGAAGTAGAGGAAGGATTGTAGGAGCCAGTGGGGTCACAACACCCCAAGAACACAGCCCACAAAATCAACTAAGCAGGGCTCATTGGGGCTCAGAGAGACTGAGGCAACAACCATGGAGCCTACATAGGACTATGCTAGGTCCTCTGCATATATATTATGGTTGTGCAGCTTGATCTTCTTGTGGGACTTCTAACAGTAAGAGTGTGGGTGTCTGTGACTCTTTTGTCTGCTCTTAGGACCTTTGTCTTCCTTCTGGATTGTCTCTTCCAGCCTTGATATGAGGGTTTGTGCCTAGGGTCTTATTTCATTTTGTTATGTCTTGTTAGGTTGATATCCCTAGGAGGCCTGCTCTTTTCTGAAGGGAAACAAAAGAGGAGTGGATCTGGGAGAGAAGGAAGATGGGGGGGGGGGCTTGATGGGAGGAGTGGAGGAAGAGGAATATGAGGTTGGGATTTATTGTATCAGAAAAGATTAAATAAAAAGAAAAAAGAAGTAACATTCCTATCCAAACTATTTTCAGGGGTACGTTTTTAATCGTTATATTGTGATAAGACGCTTCTTGGAATGGAACAAATTAGAATATTCTATCAATTTATCTGCCATGTTTTAGTTACTAAAATGTAGAGTGTGTCGGGAGAATAACATGGCTAGCTAGCAAGTGACTTCTGCGTGTCTGCGTGAGGAACAAGGAGAGTGACGGGAAGGAACACTTCGCTGAATATTCCTTAATATCGTCCCCTGGGTGGTGCTTACAAACATAAATGAGCCTTCTTGGAAATAAATAAGCAAACAAAAGTGGTACTTAATCATCAAATGTGCTTCTCTTCTTCCCTCCAACACCCACCTCTTAGCAGGGGCAGTCTCCCAGCCTTCATTTCTTGTCATTACCTAGGAAATTATACCTCTGTTCTGAGTCCCCTCCCTAACGTGAAATCTGTAGGACCAGTGATGAGTTTTATTCCATCCTTTATGCCTTTCATTTTTTTAAAAAAATGACCACTTCTATTCAATGTAGCATGGTGCTGTGGGATACAGAGACAGCAAAATCATTACAATGGAGAAATAGGAACATATATATTATTTCATGTTGTTGCCCATTTATTTGTGGCAAGAGCAGATAAAATATACTCAAGGGTAAAAGTCCTTAATACATGATAAAATTGGGCCTTTCTAACTCTCAGTGTCTGAAAATTTTTAAAAATAAAAATAATATATCTCAATATAGTCTATGGAAGAAAAGGAAAAATTATTCTTTGTATAAGTTGCAAATAACTATGATAGACAATGTGACAGTATGTATTAAAATGAAGAGTGCATGTTGGGTTAGGCTGCTTGTTCATTTCCCAGCAGCCCAGACTCCCAAAATAATCACACAGAAACTATATTATTTAAATCACTGCTTGGACAATCACTTAAGTGTACTGCCAGCTAACTCTTATATCTTTGGTTAACCCATTTCTATTATTTTATATTTTCCACGAGGATTGTGGCCTATCAGCAAGGTTTCAACTGGTAGCTCCATGGTGTCTCTTTGACTCCACCTTCTTTCTCCCAGCATTCAGTTTAGTTTTCCCTGCCTAGCTCTACTCTGCCCTTTCACAGACCAAGGAAGTTTCTTTATTCATTAACCAATAAAAGCAACACATATACAGAAGGACTTCCCATAGCAAGTGCACACATTCCTTTACCAAACAAGTACACTTCAAGAGCTTTATCTGAGAGATACACCCCTCAAGAACAAGTAGCTCCTATAAGTTGATTGAATGTATCGCAATGTACAGAGTGGGCATTTGCTTCTGTACAAGCTTGTGATTTACAGGACTGGGCTGTGAGACCAAGTAATTCATTCCTTTAACTGCAATGATGTGTGGTCTCTCATGCATACAGACACGTGGACTCAAAGAAATGAAAAAAAAACTCTCAGTTACTATTCATGGAGCGTTGCCTAAGTATTAATGATAATATCTAAACATCCAGCATTCCACTAAAAACCTACTAAAATAAGGAAGCGATTTTATAAACATTGATAAAATCTCAAAATTGTAGTGTTTATGAAAAGAACCAAAGTGCAAGTGGTTGTGTACAATGTGCTATTTCTGTGTAAATAATTTTGAAATAAGTCTCTAGAGATATGCACAAAGAAAATGGAACATTTGCTATGAATTTCTCCCTTAAGAAGGAAACTAAGAGGCAGGAGAGATGCTTCAGTGTGTAAGAGCACTAGTTAATCTTTTGTGTTTTGTTTTGTTTTTTGTTTTTCGAGACAGGGTTTCTCTGTAGCTTTGGAGCCTGTCTTGGAGCTAGCTCTTATAGACCAGGCTGGCCTCGAACTCACAGAGATTCACCTGCCTCTGCCTCCCGAATGCTGGGATTAAAGGCATGTGCCACCACCATCCAGCAGCACTAGTTAATCTTACAGAGGACCTGAGTTCATTTCCCAGCACCCACACGAGGAAGAGAACCAACGGTAACTCTGGTTTCACGAGACCCGATGGCCTTCTCTGAAAGCTTCCTCAGACACTAGACATACATATGGTACATAAACTTACAAGCAAGAAAAACACTCATATTCATAAAATGAAAATAAATAAATCTTAAAAAGAGAAATAAAACAGTGAATTGACAAAAAATAGGAAGGAAGAAATCAAGAATTTGATGAGAAAGTGTCTCTGAATATCATTTTTTACCACCTGAATTTTTAACTAGATATTCCCACTTGAAACCAAAGTAATTATTTTCTTGATGTGAAAAATATAAACATGATTAGAATGATGTCAGTTACATATGAACCGGTTTAATCTTTTCTATCTCATAAATTTCCCTTGCCTAATCTAGCTAGATAATCAGTTTACTTATTGTCCTCTCCTTCCTCTGAATTAGCAATTTGCAGGAGTGGTGTGTGTGTGTGTGTGTGTGTGTGTGTGTGTGTGTGTGTGGTCTATGTAATATCGCAGGCTGTAGGGTCTCATCCATCACTTCAGCAGATTTTTTTTTAACTCTGGCCTTTTTTATTAGCTTTGGAACTTGTTCTGCCAGACTGAACTAATAACTGGGTCCTTTCAGAGCTCTGGTTTCTGGCTCCTGGGATTTTCCTGCGACTGATTCATATTCTACCTAATTCAAAACACTTCTTCCTGTGAGTACTTTATCAGCACTGGTAACGGCCTTTTCCTTCAGTTAATAGGATGTGAATCAGAACCAAGTAAATTCCCCTAGATTAGAGTAAGCTTTTTATTTACACATTTTAAAGTATGTTATTCTTTAAAATATACAGTAAGAGTTTGGCTGGCATTTTCAGGAGGGGCGCATTTTGATTGGGTCAGAGCAAACAGGTTAATTTGATATAGAGAAAAACTAAGAAGTCATAGGATTGTCCACTATAACAGAACCTTACACTCATTTCTCTCTTTCAGCCAGTGTCCTAGTACAGAATTTTCCAAACATGCTACAAAATTCTGCCTATGTGTCCTACGGATCTGAATGTATAATAATTAACCTATTAGGTAGAACAGATTCCCCCTTGCCCATTCTGTCCTTCCACTTAAGGGATGTTAACCGACTCTCCACACCAGCAGCACTGGAAATTCAGTCTAAATTACAGAGCTGCCGCTGCTCCTGCTGCTACTGATGGTGATGATGATGATGATGACGAATCACCTGGTCTTTGATGGACAATCTACTAAAATGCGGGCTCTGACTCCATAGTACTGAGAATAGGGATGGGTGAGGTTATGTGCTTCTAACAAGTACATAATGGTGACAGTGCACAAGGGGATTGATAATCAGAAAGGCATTGGAGTGGTCTTAATGGCAGAGAGTGACAGCAAGCAGTGTCATTTACAAGCATGGGCAAACACACTGGACACAGGAAACACAGGGTCAGAATATACAGCCACACAAAGAAAGTTCATGGAACGGAAACAGAATAGCCTTTTGGTTCAAAGCATGCAGTCTGGAGTCAGATAAACTTTATTGCAAGTCACAGCACCATTGTCTGTAGTCTCTATGACCTTAGAAAGTAACCTAATCAGACTAAACATTCATTCTTTTAACCCTGAAAAATAATATTAATAGATTCAACCTTATGATTATTCTGACATGTTTGTAGCCAGGAAATGGCTAGCTGTGGACAAACTCATAGTTTGACCTCGTAGAGTGGTTCTGAATTATAAAATGTACAATGTGCATATTATAATTATAACATAGTGTCTGACACCACATAACAACAAGATACATTCTTGTGTTATTTTATTCTAAGACACGTTTGTGTGCACATATGTTACATATACGTTTTGAGGAATGAGGCTGATGGGCTGGGTATGTGGCTCAGTAGTAGAGTGCTTGCTTATTATGGCCAATGCTTTGGGCTTAATCTGAAAAGAACCAGGATGGGAAGCAATGGCTATTGCTTGTCTATTACCATCTGTGGACCTACTTGCTCTTCCCCTAGTTCTTCTGTCAGTGACTTTTGTAGAGCTGCTTCGCCTCCCTGTGATCGCATTTCATGCCTATAATATATGTATGTAGGAGTTCCTACTTCATATCATTATTGTAATATTAAGCTAATATTCTAAGGTACTTACAGAACCTAGGACATAGAAAATGTTATATAAAAAGATAGATAATCAGGAAGATGAAATACATAAACATATGGTAGATAATAGGCAGGTCCACACATGTTCTTTCTCTCTCTATCTAATCACCTTGGCCTAAATAACCTGTAAGTAATTGGTTAATTTCAATAAATCACTTAATATTCACAGGTGAAACACCTTGTTAATGATAAAAACAAGACAATGCTTTTTTCCTTATTTTTCTTTCTTTCTTTTTCTATTTTTGAGACAGGGTTTTGTCTGTGTTGCCCTGGCTGTCCTGGAACTCACTCTGTAGACGAGGTTGGCCTCCAACTCACAGAGATCTGCCTGCCTCTGTCTCCTGAGTGCTGGGATTAGAGTTGTGCACCACCACTGCCTGGCTAAGACAATATATTTTAATGTTGTTCCCTTTCTCCAGTCCATCTTCACAGTGGTGAGAAAAAAAACTATAAAAACAACTAGAATGTCAAATGTGTTTTGAAAATTCTGTTATATTTTTTATTTTCTTTTATATATGTGAGTGTTTTGCCTACATGTATATCTGTATGCCACATGTGTGCTTGTTGCCTGCAGAGACTAGCAAAAGACATCAGATCCCCTGTAACTGGAATTACAGATGCTGGGAATTGAACTCAAGTCTTCTGGAAGTGCTGTGTCTTGGTCACTTTTCTACTGCAAAGCATCTGAGCTAGAGTCTGTATACCATGACCAAGATGTAGTTGTTACTAACATTCCAACAGGTACCACATTAATAGTTTGCTACTTATGCTATGTGTTTACTTGTTACAAAACAGGAGTGCAAATAAAATGAAGGCCACTATCAGGATGGCAAAGCAAGAGTTGGTCTAGGAGAGTAGCAAGGTCCAAAGCAGATATGATACCAAAAACAAGGCAAATGAGTGGAGTAGAGTTGAAATAATTAAAAGTAAGCATAGAGGCAAAATGGTTTAATGTAGGGTGAACTTGGGACCATGTAAGAAACTTGATTTTAAAATTAATAAATTGTATATAAACAAAGCCTGAGTTTAGGGAGATCACCAATTTTGATAATAACTTCTCTTAAGGAGACAGTGTTTAGGCTCCATGAGAGGAAATGACAGGCAGTGTAGAGAAAGGATGACTAATCAGATAACCGTAGGGAGAGTGACAAGGTAGTTGAGACAAGAAGTAGAGAAAAAGGAGAAAACCACATCCATAAGACAATGCATATCCAGTGTGTTGACGTTGTGGTGCGATCTCTGAAATAGGCTGGAGTATGAAGTTGATGTAGGGTGACATTCAACCCCAAAGAATCCTCATCGAACCCAAGCTTCTCCCCCTCTTACCCACATGATAGTCACGTCATGTTTGCCTGTAGGGGAAAGCACATCACCAGCAAGCGTTTGAAATGAAAAAAATTAAAAGCATGGAATCGGAGAAGGGAGGAAACACAGGAACCAAGCAACATCTCAGCGCTCATTGCTGGGGATGAAAAGTGAATCTGAGAAAAGAAATTCTAAAAACCAAATTAAAAAAATAGGAAAACAACAAAATAGATCCAACTCTGTCATGGTCTTACCATGTTTCCTTTTTTAGTATTTGTTTTGTTTTTAAGACAGGGTCTCTGTGTAACCCTGGCTGTTCTGGAATTCATTGTATATTATAGATCAGGCTGGCCTCTAGCTCAGAGATTCTTGCATGGCTCCACTTATACCTTTACCAAATATTTATGTGTGTATGTATTTGCGTGTGTGTCTGTGTGTGTCTGTGTGTGTGTGCATTGTGAGAGCAGGCAGAAGACAACTTTCAGGAGTTGCTCCCTCCTTTCACTGTGGGTTCTCAGGGTTAAGTTTAGATTGTCAGAACTGCACACTCAGCACTTTTCCCACTGAGACATCTTGTTAACTCAAATTTTGCAGTGTTTTTAGCCACAAATTTAATCAAAAAAGTATCATAAATAAAAAAATGCTTTTCAAAAAATGTTATGACTAAACTAATAAAGAAAAATATATCCTGATACCGCTTAACACAATATTTCTACTTTTTCCAGTCAGGTCGTCTAGAATGTACAAAGACACTCTTAAGAGAAGAAGGAAAGAAATGGTGAATTTTACTAGAATTTAAAAAAAAAAATCTGTATTGGTAAAAATTTGCATAAGCAACATTAAAAACAAATCACCAGAAACTTACGAGAGTATCTGTAAGTCACCTGACTACGAAGGACAATTTCCCTAGTTGTCAACAATCTTTTAGACTACACATCAGCAAAGCAATTGAACAGATGCTCACAGAACAGGAAATACAAACAACACTTAGGTACACATAAACCCAAGACATCTACTATAAACGCTAAAGTAACCAACTAAAAACAGACAGCTTAAAATAAAATAAAATAAAATAAAGTGAAACAACCTTGAAATAGTTCGCTAACTTTGTCTGCTAATTTAGCAATAAATAAATAGAAATAAAAATCGATAATTTTGATAACTTCCTTCAACA
>NC_022020.1:21392171-21393182 GCF_000317375.1 Microtus ochrogaster
TAGATAGATAAATGATAGATAGATGATAGATAAACAGATAATGTATATCTCAGTTACATATGAATATGTCATTAACCTAGGCATTTTAGTTTTAGGAATTCATCTTACAGATAATTTATAGCTGGAAAAATGTGCTAGGTGATAAATGAACAAGACTGTTTACTGCAGAATTGTTTTGAATATCAATATTTAAATAGTTGTCAAGGCAGGAAACTTTAATCCAGTTGACTGTACTTTTCTCTTGATGTTCTTTGGTTCTTCTGTTGTTGTGTTTTTATTAGGCAGAATCTAGCAAAGTTTTGAGGCATGATCCTTCAGAGTCAGATTCCCAGATGCTGAAATCACACATATGCCTTCCATTTTTCATCCTTCTCAAGATATTATATGTATGTGTGTGTGTGTGCACATATGACTAAATTTTGTCTGTGCCTACCTGTATACTCTTTTCATGCATAGAATGTATTAGATTATTGAGGGTTTTTTTTTTTTTTTGCTACAGCCAATATCTGATAAGCAATTTGGAGAAGAATTATTTACTTTAGCTCACAGTTTTACGGCCAAGGAGCAAAGCTTGGGGCTCTCTGTCTGAGGTGGTGCCAAGTTGAGGCATGATGTGAAAGCAGAAACTGGGTCTGAACCAGAGGCTGATTATAAGCCTCAAGTCCTATTCCTGGTGACCCTTCCTCCAGGTAGGCCTGCCTCCCCAAGGTTCCACAATGTGTCAACACACCACCACAAAAAAACTAGAGAAATGGCTTAAAGATTAAGAGTATATATTCTGCCTTGGCGTGATGGCATTCACCTTTAATTGCAACACATGGGAAGCAAAGAGAGAAGCAGGCAGAATTCTATGCATTCGGGTTAATCTTATCTACATAGTTTGTTCCAGGACAGTCATAGGTACATAGGAAGACTCTTATAAAGAAAAAAGGACATATTGCTCTTGCATAGGATCTGAGTTCATGTTCCAGTACCCACTTGGGTAACTCTGGCTCCAGAGACTCTGACTCT
>NC_022020.1:21400337-21401337 GCF_000317375.1 Microtus ochrogaster
ATTATTAAGAATATATTCTATTTGAAAGAGGACATTCTTTAAGTGGTTGCTTAATTCAGAACACAAGCCACTGTGGGCAGTATTAGAATTCAGTGCAGCGGAGATTCTTGGAGAGACTGAAGCACACCGCATGGAAAAGAAGCTGCCAGACACCCGACTCTCTTATCTTGTGCATTAAATAGGACTAAACTGTGAAGAAAGTATACAGTAGAGTCTAGTAGCTTCATGATTTTCTTGCAAATCCTTGCAAGTGTTGTCAACTATGGAAAAGGGTCACTTAAAAAGTGGAAAATTGCAAAATTTCTTATAACTTATCTTTCACCATTCAGAATAAGGACACAGATTCTAGATACTAGACTACTAGATTAAGAGCCACTGTCTCCTTTGCAATAGTTATAGAACGATGGTATCACAAATTAGATACTAATGATGGGAAAATAGACTTCATATTATGACACATTGGTCACTACTGCAGTTAACTGACTTAGAGGCCCATGGGAAATAAAGAGCATATTCCACCTTAAAAACTGCAGTATGGTTTAATAAACTAACTATCTACAAATGGTAGATAGTTAAAAGAAATGAACAATAACTACTTAATTTATCATTTAAATTGTTCCACTTTTGAAAATAAAGGGAAGAGTCATTAATAAATTACTCTAGGCCAATGTTTCTGACACAGCCATACTGTAACTGTTGGGATAATGCAGGACACCAATGGGAAACAATATGGAGCTGTTAGCAACCCTAGGTCAAGAAAGATGAAATCATGGAATAGTTACAGAACTTGTCAGAGCAAGATGAAAAGGCTCAATAAACTGTGCCTTGCTGAGAAAGGAATCAGAAAAACATCACCATTTACAATAGCCACAAATTTATTTATTTATTGTTAGTAACAATATTGTGATATTGCTAATATATATTATATTATATATTATTAATAATATTAATAATATACAATAATAACATATTGTATCTTGGGGTAACACTAACCAAAGAA
>NC_022020.1:21402052-21419150 GCF_000317375.1 Microtus ochrogaster
CTGAAAGACACTTAAGGAACTGCTCAACACCCTTAGCCATTAGGGGAATGCAAATTAAAACAACTCTGAGATTCCATCTTATACCTTTAAGAATGGCCAAGATCAAAAACACTGATGACAACTTATGCTGGAGAGGATGTGGAGTAAGAGGAACACTCCTCCGTTGCTGGTGAGAGTACAAACTGGTACAGTCCCTTTGAAAATCAGTATGGCTGTTTCTCAGAAAATTGGGAATCAATCTACCTAAAAACCCAGCAATACCACTCTTGGGCATATACCCAAAGGATGCTTTATCATACTACAGTGATATTTGTTCAACTATGTTTATAGCAGCATTATTAGTAATAGCCAGAACCTAGAAACAACTCATCCAAAGAATGAATGGATTAAAAAAAAAATGTGGTACTTTTTTTTTGGATTTTTCAAGAACAGGGTTTCTCTGTAGTTTTGGTGACTGTCCTGGAACTAACTCTTGTAGACCAGGCTAGCCTCGAACTCACGGAGATCTGCCTGCCTCTGAGCCACCACCGCCCAGCGAAAATGTGGTACATTTACACAACAGAGTACTACTAAGCAGTAAAAAACAATGACATCTTGAAATCTGCATACAATGGATAGAACTAGAAAAAAAAATTTGAGTGAGGTAACTCAGACCCAGAAAGATGAACACAGTATGTACTCACTCATAAGTGGATATTAGTTGTAAAGCAAAGGATAACCAGCCTATAGTCCACAACCACAGAGAAGCTAGGTCACAAGGAGAATCCTAAGAGAACCATACATGGATACCCCTGGGAAGAAGAAATAGACAAGATCTCCTGAGAAAATTGGGAGCGTGGAGGTGTGGGAAGAAGGGAGGGCAGAAGGGGTGGAGAGGAGAAGAGAATGGGAGTGGGGAGGAGAGCATGAGAGAATGGGATGGTTGGGATGGAGGAAGGACAGAGGTGAGAGCAAGGAAAGAGAAGCCTTGGTTGAGGGAGCTAATATGGGACTAGCAAGAAACCTGGCACTAGGGAAATTCCCAGGAATCCACAAGGATGACCCCAGCTAAAACCCTAAGCAACAGTGGGGAGGGTATCTAAACTGGTTTTCCCCTGTTATCAGACTGATGACTACCTTCATTGTCATCATAGAACCTTATCCAGCAACTGATGGAAGCAGAAGCAGAGATCCAGAGCAAAGCACTGGGCTGAGCTCCCAAAGTCCAGTCAAAGAGGGGGGATAGCCATAATATGAGCAAAGGGCTCAGGACTATGATGGGATGCCACTAAAACAGCTTACCTGAACTAATGCAAGCCCACTGCCTCTGGACTGACTGTGAGGGAAGCAGCATAAGACCAAACTAGTCCATCTGAATGTGGATGGCAGTTATATGGCTGGGGCAGTCTGTGGGACCACTGGCAGTGGGACCAGGATTTATCCTACTGCTTGAACTGACTTTTTGGAACCCATTCTCTTTAGAGGGATATACCTTGTTCAGCCTAGATATAGGGGGAGGACCTCGGTCCTGCCTCAGAGTGACTTAATCAACTAGACTTAGTTGATTCTCCTTGGAAAGCCTTACCTTCTCTGTGGAGTGGAGGGGGGTGGGGTGGAAGAAAGTGGAGATAGCAGGAGGAGAGAAGGGAGTGAGAACAGGGATTGGTATGTAAAATGAGAAAAGATTGTTTTTTAAAATAAATTAATTAATTAAAATAATAGTAACCTCTGTCTCAGTAGACGGAAGTATCCAAACTACAAGTGGCCAACAGAAAGAGTGAGTAAATAAAGGTTCTTCGTTTATTCTCAGTCTTTTCTTTGATGTCTTGCTAATATCTCGTTTTGGCCACACTCGACCAGAAGTGGGCAGTCAAGAAAGCCTGTGAGTGAAGCCCTGTGGGTCATCTTCCCAGGGTATGAAGCAGAATAGGAAAGAGCAGAGATAATTTACACATAGGCAAAAAGCAAGCTATACAGCATAACTGTACTTGCAAAGTATCTGCATTCATCTCCACCTCTTCTGGGTCATTCTAAGGAAGCTTCATCCTACACTCTTCTTAAACCATCTTTTCCCTGTTAGTGACCTTTTATATATTGTGAAAACAATAGTTAAGTAAAGTAGGGCCTTCTTATTTTCCATGCCAGCTGAAAGAAAAACTATACAGAGAAATAATTACAAGTACTAAGTTTTCGTGAATGTTTCTCCATGGTCTAAATCAAAACATCGAATATTTCTCAGCCAGGGGCTGATTTTGCACTTTGTCAACAGTCCTAGTGTAAAATAAAGTGAAAGGATTTTGTCACATTGGTCATTGAAAATCTTCTCGTTTCTCTTTATTGTTTCCCATGCCACAAAGGATCTAAGGGGACTTTGTGAATTCAATTGTTCAAGCCAACAGCAAAGCTTTTTGAACATAATGTGTACTACAAACATGGACAGTTACCACAATCATCACAAACCACACAGCCCATAGCATGTTTTATAGTTACTATGACAAAATGTGACCAAAGAAAAACAAAAGCAAAAACAAGGTCCTTGGAGAAATGGCTTAGCAATTAAGAGCACTAGTGAACTGCTCTTGAAGAATTCTGGGATCCAGTTCCCTACATACACATGACAGCTCACCAAAGTCAGTCACATCAGTTCCAGGGGACCACACCCTCTTCTGACTTCTGCGGCACGAGGAACGTATATGGTGTGCATACATACATGCAGGAAAACACATACATATACATGCAGGCAAAATACCTATATACATAAAATAAAATTTAATAAATTAAGAAAAACAATGCTCACTTGAGAAAGTATGTACTTTCATTTGTGCAAAAGACAGATTATGCAACTGACAAGTGAGAAAATCAAACAAATACACCTTCCTTCTGGGACACAGAGAGAACCATTCTTCTTGGACAGGGTCACTGTTACAAATCATCAAAGGGTACCCAACTAAGGCTGGCATCTCTCATCAGCTTTTCTTACTACGAGGAATGGCGTTTCCCCACTCCAATCTGCCAAAAAAAAATCTGTCTGTTATCACTCCCATCTTTAAGTCCACAGTTTCTATAATTTAATACAGTTTCAAAACAAAGCAGACTTTCCATAGAAATTTGCCTCTACTTTCCAAACTTAAACAGAGTTTTGTCTGAAAACTGAAGTACTTCAAATATACTGGAAAAGCTACGTATGGTGACATTTGGGGCAAGGAGCCCAGCAGTTTGAGGCCAGCCTAGCAAGACCCACTTGAAAAAAGGAAAAAAAAGAAGAGATTTATGAAAGAAAGGGGAGAAAGATGAGAGAAAAGAAAAATGAAATTCTGGACAAACTGAAAAAGTGAGGTAAAGAAATAAATTTGGAAAGAGGGAGAAAACCAGGTATGGTAGTTCCCTTCTGTCATCCCCGTGCTCCGGAGGCTACGGCAGGAAAATTGCTACAAGCTTGAGGCCAGCCTGGGCTAAAGAGTGTGTTAAATATATGTTTTGAAAAGGAAGAAGAGAAGGAATCAGTAAGCAAAGCAAAGAATGAGAACCATTATTAGTATGTGAAATCATTAGTATATTGGGGAAGTGAGTGAATATTTTCCCAATGAGAGTAGGAGAGTTGGGCCATGGGTCATCTTCGGGCCTATCCCATGGGTGAGAATATTGGTTGCTAAACTCCATGAGTAGTCACACAGATCTATCAATGATCTCACTCCCATTTCCTACCAAATCAAAGATGCCCCAGTCTTAATCCAACCCAGGATTTTCCACACAGCACATGGAGATACTCTTCAGACCTTCAGCATGTAAATACGTGGAATAAGATAAAGCCAGGAAGATCTCCAGCCAACAGAAATTTCCACAGAGATGCCCTGGCATGGTGGTTGCCCCAGGTAGGCTTAAGTAGATTCTGAGAAGGTGGCACCAATGAGCCAACCAAAGAAATCCGTGTAGCCAGCTCCTTTCAGTGGGAAACATTCCTGTGGTGACTATGGCGATAGCTACAGGTCTAAGAAAACTCAGCTTCCCCCAATACATGAGTAAGTTGTAGAAACTGCTGCAGTCGGCACTGTGCCTCAGTGGTTTGAAACCTCAATTATTCCTTTTATCTCAATTCTCTTTTTTTTTCAAATCCTTAATACTGATTGTTCTATGCCCTCCCTGTACCTGCTCTCATGTTCTCATCCCTTAATCCCATTTTTACCATAGTTTTTGTTTTGTTTTGTTTTGTATTTTGTTCCTGTTTTGTTTTACTTGCTTTCTTGTTTGTTTAGCTTTGGCATTGTTATAGTAATTTTGAGTTTTCCCAAAAGTGTAAATGAACACTGAATAAATCAATATTACAAACCATGCCCTGATTTAAGGATCTCAGAGGGGAGAGAGAGAGAGAGAGAGAGAGAGAGAGAGAGAGAGAGAGAGAGAGAGTTGGAAAGCAAACAAAATATGATGTAATTAATCACTATAAAATAGAAGCTCAAATAAATGCAGCTTCAAAGGTACTGGGGTGATACATAGGTAGGAGAAATGTAAAATTGGGTGAGCATTGTACAACTCAAGCCTGTGAGATATGGTAGGAGTCCTGCAAATCAAGGGGGAACAAAGAACAGCTGCACAGGCTGATCTGTGTCCTTGGGTGTGTGACATCTGTCTTGCTCCCCTCGCCCCGGAGTATACATGACCCCTCACCACAACTCTCCTAAAATCTCTTCCTTCTCCCCCCTTCACGTTAGAATCCCACCCTATGGGTTTAATATAACGGATGAAATGATAAGATACCATGTGTGGGAGACAAAGGTGCAAAAATCCTAAAAGGGTTCTGTCTCACTAGGTTCAGGACTCAGTTCTTTTGAAGCTCTGTCTGGGCTAGCACAGCTGAAAGTTGTTTTCCTCAAGAAACCTGATGCTGCATCTCCGTGATCAGAATCCCATCACAAAGGTTTGGAAGAGGCAAGGTCAGGAAATGTTCAGAGTCTATGATCTTAGAATACTATTTGAGGGAAGCGTGGGAAAATGGAGGCAGCTAGAAAGAGCTTGGAGCCAACACAGGAGAGATGGATGAAAATCTCAAAGTAACTGTGAGCCTACCAAAAAGATTTGAGGGGAGAAAGTCAATATAATTGAAACGGCCTAAAATGTCACATGATTACCAGCAAGGAAACTCGAGACCACAGGGACACATATATAGGCAGTGTACTAAGCAAGGAGATGCCTTCTAAAATCCCTGAAGGAGGCGCTATACCTTCCTCAGATCTACCTACACGTACATAGAGTGTAAACATGTGTTTTAAATGAGAAACGAAAGATGGCAGGTAGGCTGGGTACACCCCCAAGGAATGCAAGTCAAACCTCATCGGGAAAAACAGGTTACTGTTTGCCATTCTTGCCCCCATCAGAAATTACTCCTGGGCCCCGAAGCAAATGAATCTGCCTAAAAGCTTTGAGAAGAAAAGCAATATAACTGAAGTGACCTGAAAGAGCACACTACCTACCAGTAAAGAAGCTGGTTCCCTCCAGGGCGAAACAAGTAAGTTGGGATGGCAAAACCTGCCACCATTTCCTTTTCTTTGTCCCTTGGAACTATCCCAACTCAGTGACCACATCAGGATCTTCTGCCTGTGCAATATCTAGCTACTGATCAGAATCACGTCTGATGTCACACCAGATGAATCAGGCTTTGGCATCTTCCCACATCACTGCGAGAAGTAGCGATGGGAAGGGGGGAGAGCATATGATGCCACGTTCCAGGCATGTTATCATAACAAGTCTAAAGCTTGCAGTGGTTCAGAAAAGTCCTTCTTGAAAGTCGGTACTTGAAGTAGATACTTTCTCACACCCTCCTGCTACCACTGCAATTTTTTATTCCTAGTCCTAACCCTAAATGACAGAGGACTGGGTCCAGCTGTTGAAGACCTTCTGGGAAAAGTTCACCTCTGGCTACAATCTGTGCTTTTCCCCACATCGTTTACCAATCCCTGCGCTCCTTCCCTGGCTCAGCATGGTCTGTGACATTTGAAGGGACTCACGTGGAGCACCTAACCTCATCTCTCTGAGCGATGACTCCTAGGAACTTCCCAAGGACCAGATTGATGCAGGCTCTGACACGCAAGAAGGTGGGGGGGGGACTGAGTGCTAGGAGGGCCTGGGGCAGCCGGATGAACTCCAGCAGAGAAGGGGTTCATCTCAGCAGCTGGGGCGATTTTGGTATTCACTCCCTGCTCCTGATACTGGCGCTGCTCCAATCAGAAGGCTTCCAGACATCCTCTCAGGCGCTCTCCCTGACTCACTTGGCTGCTCCGGTCTTGCACTCCCTTTCCTGGATCTACAAGGGTTTGAAGAACAAATCTGAACCCGCAGTCTAGACCCTTTCTCCATCCCTGCCATTGGTGCTGGGACGCAAGCCCGAGGCCACCCCAAGTTTCCCAGACTGGTTGAGGGAGGGGGATGAGAGGGCAGGGAGTCTGAGCTGCCTCAGATCAGCGGGTCAGAAGCTGTGCCTACTCCAGGAGGCTAACATGCTGGACAGGTCCCCAGCAGCTTACAGCTGAGAACAGACCTCTCTGTGCACCCTTATGAGACCCCACTAGTGCGGCATCTCCACTCTACAAACGTCTAGATAACGGAGTTGGACGCTTGACTTTATGCTTTTAGAAAATCTTTACACTTTTAAGTTGGATAGAGGAGTCCCCAGTACACGAAGCGCTTCCCCTCACCACCACCACTTTTCTTTATGAAACGTAGGTGTTTGCCCTGAAGTTTTTGAAGTTGATACTCGTTGGACCTTCTGTCATACATTTCAGTTTTTCATTGTTCCTGTTCCCACTGTTTTGGCTACAATCCCCACCCCACCCCACCCCCGCAATGCCAGTCCAGTGCCTTCAGTAAAAGTTACCTTAGCCTGAGACCACACTCCTCTAAAATGTATCATGCACGAACACAGAGTTCCTCAGCAGCCATGAAGGGGGAAAGCACCAACTCAGACTCGGCAAAGGAGATGTTTGGGGTGTCCAGGATGGCAAAGCATCAGTCACAATCCCTTAGAGTGACTGTGGGTGGCAGGTGTTTTTCCCCAAGCAGAAAGGATCAGTCATATAAATTGCCCAGTAGGAGAAAGATGTCCAAATGAGAGGGTGTCCATCTCTAAAAACATATCCAAGCATCATGGAACAAGTGTTTAGGGAAAAGGAGAGAGAGAGAGAGAGAGAGAGAGAGAGAGAGAGAGAGAGAGAATGCGGTGTGAGGGAAATTCCTGATGATTTTGCTAATGTTAAACTTCCATAGATTTGGCTAGCCCTATTTCTTTTCTTTTACATCATCAATTTAGAATTCTATAAAGAAAGAATGACATCAAAGAAAATCATTGGCCTAGAAGAAAAGAGCCCGTAGGCGTTTAGGTGTTATATATATGGAGTCAGGAAGCACTGGAGCATCAAGGAGACTCCAACTTCAGCAGCAGCATGGGTGAATATGGACCTTGTATGGGCTGGGGAGGAGAGGGGAGGGCTGATGCTGATGCCTGACACGGTCTAGAGGTCTAGAGGTTCTCCATGCTTGGAGGGAAGAGCTCCCTGTGAAATGGAGTTGGAACTGGGTGTTGGTGAACATTTCCTTACTATGTGTCTTTTCAGTTCTTCTCAGGGACCTCTTCATCTTGCAAGTTGTAGGGCTCGTGTTCACTTACAACTTTTCTAATTGTAACTTCAAGGAGATTTCAAATATATATTCTGAAGCAATTTACCCTGACCTGCGTAAATATTTGAATGGGGTAAGTTAAGAGACTTTTTTTTGAAGTATATATATATATATATTCTCATGAAGGAAAAAAAAAGTAAATATATTACGAGCCACAATTCAACTTTCAAGGAAAGGAAAATAATTTAGAAAAACTATCCCAAAATTTCTTAGAAGTAGGATTTCAAATACCTTGGCGTATAAAATGAGTATACGCATTGCTTTTATGGAATGAGCAGAGGCTGGTAATGGTTATGGATAGTGGTCTACTCCTTGCTATAAAGGGGAAATCTTGAGATAAAAACTCAGGAGTGGGGGGTAGCTAAGACGTGGAGCTGTTTTATAGCTTTCTAGCGTTCTAGATGTTTCAGGATACTGTAATGAGACGTGGCACACTTTAATTTTTAAAATATGTAGCAGTAACTATTTCTCTATAATATAGAGTTTGAGTGAGTGGCAAGAATGAATGGCTAGAAAGCCGTTGTAGACATTTAAAAAAATGGTCCTTTGTTGGAAGTGGCTTGTAAGGGCTAGGTGCAGGTGTACCTGCTCGGGTGGGCTAGGGCTCCTTCTGAGAGCTAGCAAAAGCAGAAAACTAAATGTTTCACCACCTTGTCTATCATATAGGGTCAAGTCACTGGGTTGCAACTACTTTCAGAGAGCCCTGGAAACCTGGAAGCAAAGGGCGGGGGAACGTTTTTCCCTCCGACTCAGATCTTTATCCTGTGTTTCTTTCTTCCAGAGCCCGTTCGACCAAATCGAGTTCTGTGAAAACTTGGTGAGTAGAGTGGTCGGCAGTGCTGGCTTTCCCTGGAGTGGCAGGCGTCCGGGAAGGGTATTGGGGAACAACCCCAGGTCGTTGCTGAGCTCCAGGAGATGCTGGCTGCTGAGCGGATAGGAGACATCTGGGCCGCCAGAGAGAGGCTCCAGACAGTCTAGGACGCCACTTCTCGGTTTAGAAGGAGAAAACCCCGTTGGCGGAGTAAGATTGCAGTAGGAACCCGTTTCTGTCCCGGGAAGAAAGGCCAATGGGAAACCCGGAGGAACGAAGTCGAAATACCTCCTCGGGTCCGGGGCATCTACTGTCAGCGCTGCCTCTTGACAACCTCCTCGGAGGCTGGGCGGAGCCAACTGGGGAGGAAACCCTTCCAGTAGGCGCTCTCGGCTACTCTTGCCAGGCCCCTCCTTCCTGTGGGTTGATTCCATTTTCCTCTCTCAACCCAGACTCTGGACTCTGATTTCAGACACCCCCGTCGTGTCTTCCGTTCCTCTCCCTTTCTGCCCCTTTTCATTCAGTTTTTAATTTCTGTCATTTTCTTTGTTTTCTGAACTCTGCCGCTTGTGAGCAGACAGATTGTCTCATGAAAATCGAGTACCATACTCTCAATCCTATCCCTGGCTGCCCGTCACTCCCCGAGAAAACATTCGCGCTGAGAACGAAAGGAACCCTCACTAAACATTGCCCAGGATACAGTGAAACTCAGGTAAGCCCAAAGCATCAGATGCTAACTTTGCAATGGATGGAGAGAAAGGAACCCTGACTTAAAACCTGGGGCTTCAAGTGCAGTGATTTTTTTTTTTAAATTCTGATTTTATCTTTTCGGGAGCAAATGAGCCGAGTAGTCTGTGGAACTTAACAGAGAAACCCAAACATAGTCCGCCTCTACTATATTGTTGTTGGTCTTTGGCTTGAATTTTGGTTCCAAATTTAAGTCGTTGTTTTAAAGTGTGATCAGTGATCCTCTCTCCTATGTTAGCAGATTGTCCTCCTGGCTCCTTAAATATGACAGTTCAAACACCCAATGGGGTACACAATCCGTGCCTCCAAAATTCCTGGGTAGAGTGCCCCTTACAGGGTGGTCGTTCATTCTCTGCCTAGACAGCCACTTTGTAGTAATGTGTTTTTCCTTAACATTTACATCAATCTCGACCCTACTCCACTTCATCCACTTCACTGTCTTGTGGGTGGAATTGCAATCTCCTTTCATATAATATTTGCGTGTGCAGTCAGATAAGAATGAGCAGAGAATTTAGAGCAGGAACTCCAAAGGCAGCCTGCCTGACTGAGCTGCAGAGCTGTGGATAAAGTACTTAGCCTAGGGTAAGGATGGTATTATTGCATCCTAGGCAGGGCTATTATGGGAATTAAATGAGTCAGCACATGTGAAAGCGCTTCGAACAGTGCCTGGCACACAGGAGTAGTTCCTCAGCGTTTCCTTCACTTGGCAAGTAGAGTGTTTGCCTTCACGATGACATGCTTAAGAAATATAGACATATGTAGTGTGTGTGCAGCCAAATATACGTGTGGAGATACACATGTAAACTTGTTAACTTGATAGACTTTGGCTGCCTGTAACTCGAATGTAATTGATAAGAAGACTGCTGTGTTTTAGGCTTCAAGACTGAACCCGCAGAGTTCAATCAGGCTGGAAGCGGAAGCCACCTAGGTTGAGCTGGCATGAGAAAAAGAGAACTAGGCAGCCATCTGGGCAGCCTGCTTGGCTCTCTGCCTTCTTTTCACAAAGACCCTAACCAATCTGTGGAGAGACAAAATATAATTTATCAGTAGATCCAGAACCCAGGTTACAGACCTGATTAAACCTGTAGACTTTGTGTGGAAAGGGGAGAACCTGGAGGAGTCCATGGGAGCATCTTCTCAGCCTAAGGGTGAAGCCAGAGAAGACTGTAAGAGTACTGTTTAATAACCCAGGAAATTCTATCCTTAGGAGGCTCAGTCTGTCACAACTCCAGGACAAATTCATTTGAAGACCTAGCAAGTATCCTCTTCGAAGTGGGCCTTTAGGTATCTAGTGGGGTGGATGTGTGGGCAAGAAAACTTGGGTTTCGAAGAACAGACTGAGTTTGTTGAATTACACCTACCAAGACACAAAAAGACAGCTCGTGCCCTCTGGGAGCTTATCTTGTCAAAGAGATCATGAAATTGCAATTTTACCCTTTCATTTAATTATGCAATATATAGCTAATGTTTCTTATGTATAAAACTCTGTATTCAGTGTCTGGGGGAATACCCATGATGCAACAGCAGTGCGAGCCAAGTGAAATGACACCTACTCTGAAGTGCAGAAGAGTTTCAGATAGAACTCTATGAGCCATTAGCAGAGGCTTTCTGGAGGAGGTGCTGAAAGAGGCAGGGCATTCCTTTGGAGAAGCACAAGCAATCATACAGTGAATAAGTATTTGGGGGATTTCTTGGGAAAGGGATATAAATAGAAACAAACTCTCACTCACCAGTTGTGAAAGATAGCAAAACTAACATTGAGTGTTTTCTCCTACTCCACAGAGAAACAATACCCTGGACATGAAGCAAGACGTCAAAAGCATCTGCCTAAATCAAACCTCACAAATACAGTGGTTGTGGTTTTCTCTCGTTCAAATTCCAGAGTATTAAACTCACCTTTCATTTTAGAGTATGGACATATATTGTGGTTTTAGTAGGTATAGTACTAAGGGTGTGACATTTAAAAGAACACTATTGTTTAATCTTCAATTGCAGCAGGGATTCTTAACTTATTTATGGCAAACTGCTATTGTTTAGTGTAGATGCTTTGATGGGAGATGAGCGCGGCCCCTCCAGTGTCAATGGAAATGCCTGTCCTGTTAATGACCACCTCCTGAGCAGGGTCTCTCCTCTGGGCCTGCAGATACCTACTCCAGGGCAAGCCTAAAGTGTAGTCGGGAAGGGAACTGGAGGTGGGAAACAAGTTGGAACCAATGACAGCATCTAAACCCTGTTTAAAAGCAACACCGTTTCTGTCTGTAATGATTCTCCTAACATTCTTATACTAAAATGTTACTAAGAAGAAAATGAGAGCAAAGGAAGTTATGCAAGCAGTTACTGTTACAGTGAAGCAGTCTGAAAGAAGCTTCCGAAACTTCCCAGTCACTGCCGTGGCTGCACTGTAAATCCAGCTGTGGAAAATGTCTGTCAGGCAAGAGGGGCTACGGGAGCAGATCAGATCCTAAAGTGCCTTTGTCCGGCTACGAGATTTATATTTAAAGTTGTATATATTTCTATTTATTTCATGAACACTTTTAAAAACATACATGCTGCTTTGTAACTGACATATTTCTTAATAAAAATAATTTGCAAGTTACGTTCTTGTGAATGGCGTTTTTAAATTGGTTAAGTAATTTTCACACAGTGACGTCACTGTTGTTCAGATCTTTACTTCCGTTCCCACCAACATCCCATTGGCCACGCTTCCTTTTATTTGCTCCCGACCCTCCCATGGATCTTCATGGATGGCTGACATATTTAGCCATATGATTGGAGCACATCATTTTCTCACGTCCTTCTGTGCTAGTCACTCTTTTCCACCGTGGACCTTCCCTTGCCTTGGTATAGACAAAACAGGCAGAAGTGAACAGTGGGTGGTAAACGCTTTCCAGCGCACCTGTTGTCAAGTACTCTCTCCTTCACCCTCAGGTCCTCTGAGCACGGGTGGGAAATGCCAAGCTCGGGCCAAGTAAGGGTATGTGGAAACAGCTTATTCCACAGTCCCATTCCCAAGTAGAGATGTCCACCTGAAAACAGTTTTGGGTGCTGAAGCTAAGCCATCTAAGAAAATAAAAAGTCAAATGTCCCCAAACCTGTCTTATTCACCAAAGAGAAGCAAACAGTTAGCATCCAGTAACTAGTTAAAAAGTGCCTATCGTGAGTATCCAGTAACTAGTTAAGGAAGAGCCTACTGTGAACATCCAGTAACTAGTTAAGAAGTGCCTACCATGAGCACCTAGTAACTAGTTAAGAGCCTACTGTGAGCACCCAGTAACTAGTTAAGGAAGAGCCTACCGTGAGCATCCAGTAACTAGTTAAGGAAGAGCCTACCATGAGCACCCAGTAACTAGTCAAGAAAATGCCTACTGTGAGCATCCAGTAACTAGTTAAGGAAGAGCCTACTGTGAGCATCCAGTAACTAGTTAAGAAAGTGCCTACTGTGAGCCAAGGCTTCTGGACTGAGGCTTGTGCTGAATACTTAGATATGAAAGCAAGTAAGATGGAGCCTGTATCCAGAGGAGCTCAAAGTGGAGCCGAATAAGCAGCCATCAATAGTCCTTAACAAATTGACCAATGTTGGCCAGTTAGTTTTCTTTTGCTTGGAGCTAAATCAGGACAGGCACACTTCTGAAAGTCTTCATCTAGATTGTTTCCCCAGAGTGTTTAGTGTCGTCCTAAGAAAAACTCCAATGGATCCAGAAAAAGACAGAATTCAGTGACTTTCCGAATACAAGTTGTGAAGAACTTATAGTTTAAATATGCTGACACTGTCTTACTAGAAGTACATCCTACCTTTTGTTAAACCATGAGGAAAAAGTAACAATTTTTCTTACATGCTTAGACCCAATTACCCAAAACTTTTCACATATAAAGAATAGCCCTGCGCATTAGACCAGGGAACACCATTGAGCTGTTCTAGGGTTTCCAGTGTTCTCTCGTTTCCAGTACTCAATTTGCGTGAGTGTTAGTTACAGTTTTAGGAAGACAGTCTAAGGGCTCAAGGTCCAGTAAGTGATGGCCAGTTGTGGTTATCTGAGTTCAATCCCCAGAACACACATCAAGATGGAAGAAGAGAAGCAATGCTGCAAAGTTGACCTCTTATCTCCACATGTATCCCATGGAGTGCACACACATGCATGTACACACACACACATACACACACACGTACACACACATGTACACACACACACTATTCATACATAGCAAATAACTAAAAAATATCATCTGCAGGCTAGAAATGTAGGTCGAGTGTCAAAGCATGTGTCTGCCATGTTCAAGACCTTGGGTTCAATCTTTAGCAGCACCACACACACACACACACACACACACACACACACACACACACAGCTCAGAAACAAAAATGGGAAACAAGAATATCATCTGACTGGGTATTGCAATGTTTAAATATAGTTGCATTTTATAAAATCCATTATTTGCAGAGGACCAACTGATCAAGTTTCACTGACTGTCACTATGAAGATGTGTTTAGGTGTAAACGTGAAGCAATAGTTTGTACTTGAGGATAGAAAACTAATTAAACATCTTTAAGTCTCAGAGTCTGCACCTCTGAAGATAACGCTTCAAGCAGCTTTGGTTCATAGGAGTCAGACCACATAATAATTACAGGGCCCTTGGCAAGGAAAACACTTGAAATGTCATGATTCTGACGCTTCTTTGAACGCAAAGGGTAACCCAGGTGAGGAGTGGAGAAGACCGAAACAGAGAAGGGTGCAGACACTGGCAAGACTCTGCCTTGGGGCTGTTTTGTCTATTGTGGCTTTGATGGAAAGAAGGCTGGGGTTTTTAAGTGTAACACTGTTGAGAGTCTTGCAATTTTGACTTCTACCATGTTGCTAGAGTTTTTAGGACAGAATACCAAAAAAAAAAAAAAAAAAAAAAAGTACACTGAGGAGGAAACCCAGAGAACTTTGGAAGATAACTCTTGTTGTTAGGGACAGCACTTAAAAGCATATGCCTTGAGAAAGTTATGTAAGAGAGAGGAAGAAATAATCAAACAATTAGAGGGAACAGTGCCCATTGCTCACCCCAAGCCAGATAAATGGCCTGTCACCAGGAAAATTGGAAAATGTTGTAACCCATTAAGCTATGAGTAGGGTACTGAACTGGTTAGTTTGTTGTCAACTTAACATAAACTAGAGTCATCAGAGAGGAGGGAGCCCTCAGTTGAGGAAATGCCTCCAGAAGATCCAGCTGCACCCTGAAGTTGTGAGCATGCTCCCTATGTGTCATGTGGCAGCATGGGTGGAGGCCCTCCACCTCCACACCTATCATTGCATTACAGATGGGAGAGCTGACCCTGAGGTCAGAAGGGCAGGTGAGCTGACCCTGCCTGTCACCAGCTGTGGCACTTGGGAGAGCAAGCCCTGCACCCTGCCGAGCAGCACAATAGAGCCAACCCCATTGGCAGAGGTGTGGGCAATCCTGCCCAGATATTATGAGCATGGAAGAGCTGTCCCCATTACTCACCTGTCATGGGCAGGAGAGAAATGTCCTCTCTCCTTCTCATCAATGCCTGAGGCAGGAGGGAGAACTGGTCCTGAAGTCGTAAGAGTGGGAGAATTAATCCTGCCTCTCATCTCCTGAACTCAGAAGACTGGCCCCTATGCTATGCCTGAGCAACACACTAGAGCTGGCCCTGAAGGTGTGAGGGCAGGAGATCCGACTCTGAGATGTGAAAGCAGAAGTGGCCCTGCCCTCTGCTCATCACTGCAGAGGGTGAATTCACCAAGCAATGCAGGAGAGCTCATTTTGGTGGTGAGGACAAGGGAGAGCTGAGCTGGTGGACTGACAAACCCTGCAACTACCCAAGTCCAGAACCAGGGTTATGGGTTGGCCAACCCCAATATTCATCCCATCTATGATCTGCTGGAGCATGTGAAGGTACTGGTCCTACAGACCCAACATTTCAGGATTTCTACAACACAGGGCAACAGTAGGATAACCAAGATGTGTTCCAGTGAGTATCCAGCATCAGTAGTGTAGCAGAAACCAGGGACCCCAAACCAGACCAATGACTCTTTGCAATGAACATTTGCAAGCAAAGCCACATAGACAAAAAGGTTTACTGCAAGGTTCACTCTGTCATACTACAGTTTCCATGATGAGATTTTCCCCCCTTTCTTTTCTTTTTTCTTTTTCTCCTAAATTTCACTGGGGGTTGCTGCAAGGGCAAAGGGCAGCTATGTGGGGACAAGAAATGAATGGGATTGAGATACGTGGTGAGAAAGACAAAGAATAAATAAAAAGAAGATCCAGTTTTTTAGAAATCCAACTGTAGGGCATTTTCTTAATTAGTGATCAGTTAGGAGGGTCCAATCCTGGTGGTCCTGGGATCTATAAGCAAGCAGGCTGAGCAAGCCATAAGAGACAAGCCAGTAAGCAGCATGGCTTCTGCAACAGCTCCTGCCTTCAGGTTCCAGCCCTGCGTGAGTTCCTGTCTTGTCTTCCTTGAGTGAAGAAGCCAAATAGACTCTTTCTTCCCCAGTTTGCTTTGGGGTCATGATGTTTCATCACAGAAATAGAAACCCTAAACAAGACAGGTGCTTACAAACATCTTACCTTTGCATGAAAGTGTAAATAGCCAAAGCTTCAATAATCTTACCTAATGAATATAAAAAGAAGGCTTAAAAGAACTGCTTCCTAAGTAACTTAGCTGTATTCCACAACAACCGCGAAGGATGCTTATGAAGTTAATAATGCTTCACACATATGCCCATACAAAGATACACATACAGCATTAAAAATAAATATTTAAAGAACAAAAGAAAAAAGGAAGAGGAAAAAATATGAAAGAATCTTGAGAGCAGAAACTTGGTAAGAACCATTGTGTCCTATTAGGCATGGTGGCACACCCTTTATCTGGAGACTGAAGCAGGCAAATCTTTGTGTGTTCAAGATCAGCTTGGTTGACACAATGAGTTCCAGGCATCTAGGACTAAGCAATGAGACTCTGTCTCAAAACTAAGGGAGAAAGTATGGTCCTTGGTTGGTATAAAAGGTACTACTGACTCAGAACTAGCATAGGAGTTAGAATTGATAGGTTGAACAATAAAATAATTACTATAACTCTTTCAAAATGGTCAGGGAACAGAGAAGATCCAAACTTAGCTTCTAGATATGAAAATCACAGTGTGTACAGTAAATACACAGCAAATAGTCTTAACCGGAGGTTGGGCATTGAAATATTAGAATTAAAGATGTGCTAACAAAACTATCCTAAAGAAAACTCATATGGAAAATAACTAAAAATGAAAAGACTATCGGTGAACCCTGAAACAATCGGAAGTGCCTAATCTATGTGTAGGAGGAGTGTCTCAAAGAGTTCAGTAAGAGGAACAGAAAAAAAAATAGAGAAGGAAGCATTGGTTCTTGTTTCCAGTTTGATAAGTCCCTAACCCTGCCATTCCAAGAAGCTTTCTAGAGTATAGGAAGCAAAACTGCCATGATGCTCAAAGGGTCAAGTTGCTCAAAAGCAGAAAATACTAATATCATTGGCTAGAGTTATAAATGTCTTCAGAATATCTTTCTTGAAACGTTTTCCCAAAGTCTTTGATTCTACTTCTTTGATCTTTTCTGCTATGGTCTGCTTTTTTCACAAGCTATCCCACGGTAATAAACATTAAGTAACCTTAATTACTGACATCCACCAGTTAACCTCTGGTAGGTAGCACAGTGTAGGCCCATATTTCTATATGGCATGGCAGCCAAGCCATCAAGCCATAGGCCACACCTGAGATGGGTAGTTGTGGACATGACAAAAGGCCAATCACCTGGTTACCTAGGAGACAAAATGCTAATGTATTTCACTCTCAGTTAAGTTATGATATTAAGACTGTTTGGAGAATAAACAGAGAAATTCTTCAGGATGTGAAT
>NC_022020.1:21419345-21421058 GCF_000317375.1 Microtus ochrogaster
TTATTATTATTATTATTATTATTATTATTATTACTTGATCTTCAATTGCATTACCTTTATTTTTAGCTTAATTTTTAATTAAAATATAATTACATCATTTTCTCCTTCCCTTTTCTCCTCCCAGCTCCTCCTATACTACCAATCTCTCTCAAATTCATGAATTCTTTTCTTTTATTATTAATACTAAATCTGTAATATGTATATATACATAAATATGTATGTTCAACTTGCTTCATCATTTAGTGTTGCTAGTAAGTATGTAATTTTAAGACTATCACTTGGTATTAGACAACCAAATGAGGGCTCATCTCTCAGAAGACTAATTTTCTTGCTCTCTGCTTTCCTTACTTGCTCATAGTCCTTTGTCTAGGGGTAGGGCCCCATGAGGCTGTCCCCTTCCATATAAGCTAGTCTATTGTGCTGTCCTTGTCCAAGCCTTGTTGAGACCATCATATTGCTGGGTGAAGCGTCTCTGTCATTTCTAGGAGACACAATCTGAAGTAAAGGCTAAGATTATCATTGATACAACCAGTACTTAAATATCTGAATCAAACTTGTGATATTTACACTGATATTATAGATGTAAGAAAAAATAGTGAGTGAAAACACCCATTGTAGAACAACTAACACATCAATATCTGGCTTAGTTCCAAGCCTTGCATTCTCCATTACTTGAGTGTAAATTTGTAGTGTTCTCTATCAAGTGATGAATGTACACGTTCCCTAACTAGTAGATGCTATAGTCATGTTTTTCATCAGGTCTTATAACAATTCTTCCTTATGAGCCCATTCTCTCTTTGATTACTCAAGGACTGATTTGGTATATGCCAGTCTAGGTGTTCCCAATAACCTTGTTTGCAGAAGTGAAGTCACTGGATTACAACCAATAGACATATGAAGTTCCCTTGACATGAGTCTTTTGCAGAGTGAGCATATGAACACGTTTTCTCCTTCATATAAGTTTAGTGGGAACTCTGAAAAGAAGAAGGGATAGAGGATGGAAAAATTCCATTCTGTGTGCAAGGACATGTACACTGATAATTACAACTGATGGGTATCTTAAGATTGGCATTGAGGTGAGTTTCTAAATGCATAGCTTTCAGGTGGAAAGAATATGAGCTTTTAAAGTATAAATGAACGAGTATGTTAATCATCTTTAAAGTATGTAGTCTTGTCTTGATTTCTCATTTTGTGAGCTAATTGGATGATTAATTTTGAATTACCTCTGTGATTTTATTATCTACTGTCTACAGCTATGAATACCAAGCAAAGTTAAATTAAGTTTGATGTAAGAAGTAATTTTACATGAAGTTATGAAAGTCTCTTGGTTCTTGTCTTCTTGAAAGCACTAAGTCAAGGGACATAGACAACTTAAGTAAAAGTTTATATAGCAAAGCTAAGTGGAGGGGGGGGAACACTCCAATGAGACATTGAAGAGAACTTCCCCAAGATGGTGAGCAGCCCATTTTATTATGGATTTGAAAACAAACCAAAACAAACTCAAGAGTCAGGATATAACTAAGTGGTAGAGTCTTTGCCTGGCATGAATTTCACCACACACACACATAACAAATCATAAAAATTTGAGAGTTGAAGTAAATGGTTTGTAGAATTTAATCACAATAATACCTCTCACGGAAACTGGCCAAAAAGAAGCATTTTCTACAGTTCCCAGACTTCAGAGAAAAGTCACCGTTATACTTTATTTTTTTT
>NC_022020.1:21421328-21440066 GCF_000317375.1 Microtus ochrogaster
GCCGTGTTCAGAGAGTCTGGTTTTATCCCATGCTTTTTCAGTCATAGTCCAGCTGGCCTTGGTGAGCTCCCAATACTTTATTAAATACACAAGCCTCTGATACAGGGTTTTGAGACAGGACCTTTCATGGTTTAGTTGTTTCTAACCCAACATCATAGAGTTCTTGACACTCCTAGTCACCAAAGATCGACCTGGTCCAGTGGATTTGGGTTCCTTGGGTCACAAACATGGATGGTAGTGGACTTTTCATGTGAAATGGAAGTATGCAAAGTGTAAGTAAGCTTTATTGACGGTGGTTATAGAAAGATGAGAAATTGAAGAAAAGTGAAAAATTGGAAAAAAGTGAAACTCCCAAGAGTAGGAGTGCTTCCCAAAATAGGGTATACAATTGAATTTCCTCGTCTTGAGTTTTTTAAAAATAGATTTTAATTAAACCATAATTACATTAATTTTCCCCTTCCCCTTTTCCCTTCAGCTCCTGCCAAATCCTTTTCCCAACTCCTCCCATGTCTCCCTCACTCTCAGAATGATAGTTTCTTTTTCTTAGATTGTTATAAGTATGCACAAATATATAAATCTAGCTTGCTGACTCTGTTTTTATTGATTGTGTAAATATGGTTTCAGGGATGATCATTAGAGTTTTATAGTACTACAATAGACACAGGACGAACGCTGAGGTAATTTGAGGTTGGTTAGTTAGTTCTTTGTGTTATTATGGGACAAGTCATGGAGGACTTGCACAGTTCATGCATATTCCCAAACAAGGAGAGGATTGGGTACTGTTCATGATCTTCTTAGCTGGGATGGCACAAACCTCCTCTGTCCATCTCTAACTTTTTTGTTACCTACTGACCTTGACCATCTGTACTCAAGCCACTAACTAGCTCTAGCTGGTGTTGGCATGGTTGACCTCACAGTTATCTTTCTGCCAGAGAAATGGACTATTCCCCTTTATTTTCACAGTTACATGACCAGCTTGTAGCTTCATCATGACAGCAAGTTATCTCTATCCCAGCCATCGGTAGCTGCAGTCTTTCTTGGTTACCTCATATACACATACTTCAAGGTTTGCTCCTTGTCTATGCGACAGTCTAGAATAGTCTCCTAGATGGAAGCTTCTGCTAGAACCCATTCTTATGGACAATTTTGTCTGTTACAATTAGCTTTCTGGTTGTCCCCCATCCCTCTGGTAATGGAGCATGTATGAGCTTGTCTGTCTGTCATTAGTTGAGTAGTTGCACCAGTAGCAAACATTATACTGGGAAATTGTCAACTGGGATGGAAATAAGATATTTGCCAAATAAGTCAAGTCTGTATTTCCAACACACAGGTGTAGCAGAATGTTGTGCTGGCCTGGTGCCAGAGGAATTGCAAGCAACCCCTGCTGGGCCATACCTGGCTTAGCTCCAGAGTTAGCACCCAGCCCTAATCCACCCTTTGTGTTACAGATAGCTTTTGTTGTCCTATGTGAATCTTCTCTGAGAGCTTCCCATGGATACGAAGCCTATGGTACCCAGGTATTTGCACTTGGCATTGCATCTTTGGAAGCTTCATTCAGGTTGTTTTGATGCTAACTAAAATAAATATAAAATAATAAAATGCAAGAAGCCTAAAGAAATTGCTTTAGTCAGCCGGGCGGTGGTGGCGCAGGCCTTTAATCCCAGCACTTGGGAGGCAGAGGCAGGCGGAACTCTGTGAGTTAGAGGCCAGCCTGGTCTACAAGAGCTAGTTCCAGGACAGGCTCCAAAGCTACAGAGAAACCCTGTCTCAAAAAAAAAATACATATGTAATTGTTGATTGCTAGATCTCCCATCCTTCAACTATCTGTGACCTCCTCTCCTTCTTCCTCTTTTTGAAATTTTGTGCTGATCTGGATTTGGCACTGAACAATTTGGCAAATTTGAGCAAGTCACTTAACTTCAATAAACAAGTGTTCTCCTTTATGAAACAGTAGCATAGATTTTGGTCCAAACACCACCTGAGAGAGTTTGATGATATTAAGGAAAATGGCTGTCAAATGTCTTGTATACTGTACAGTCCTGGCTAGCAAAGTTGTCAAACCTTTCCACGAAATTAAAATCATGTATTGAAAAGTTTTTGCTTCCAATAATAAAAAATAATATTTTTACACCTAATTTGAAAACTTTTCTTTTACTGTGGATGTGTACTTCTAAAAAGTTTTTTCGCATATTATATTTTGATTCTCCTAACTCTTCCCAGATCCTCCACACCTCCCTACTTATGCAACTTCAGGTGTGTTTGTGCTCTCTCTCTCTCTGTCTCCCCCTCCTCAAAAAAAATGAAAATCAAAAGAGACAACCAAACTAAAGAGAAATAAAAAAGGCCAATATACAAAAAACTATATATACCAAAACAAAACAAAAAGTGCATTAAAAAAAAAAACATGGTGTCTGTTTTGCATTGATCAACTACTGCCCCGGAGAGCGTGGTGGAGATACACAGTGAGGCCCCCTGTAGAAACCTGGTTTTCCTTTTTCCAGAATGTATCAATCACAAATAGTTTCTTGGTTATGGGTGGGACTTTGTGTTCCCTTCCTCTTAGTGATAGCCATACAGGACCTATTCAGAAAAGTTTTAAATTATACAAATATTTAGGCTGATGGTGGTGCGCCACGCCTTTAATCCCAGCACTTGGGTGGCAGGGGCAGGTTGGCCTTGAAATCTCAGAGATCCGCCTGTCCCTGTCTCCTCTGCTGTGATTAAAGGTGTGTGTCACCACAAAGCCTAATATGATGAATTCTCACATTATTTCACAACTTTAACAATTATCAATCTTATTTCAACTAAATCTAAATCTACTTCCATTCCCAATTACCCTGAAGAAAATCCTTTGTTTGTTTTTTTCCGAGACAGGGCTTTGTAGCTTTGCAGCCTGTCCTGGAACTAGCTCTTGTAGACCAGGCTGGCCTTGAACTTACAGAAATCTACCTGCCTCTGCCTCTCAAGTACTGGGATTAAAGGCATGCGCCATAAAGTAAATTCTTACACTTTATATTGGTTTTCCAATCTGATCGCTCTGTTTAGTTCAAGCTGGTGTAGAATCCACTATGTAGCCCAGGTTGGCCTCTATACATCATCCTCCCTCCTTCTACCTGCTGCTGCTGAGATTACAGGCATGTGTCATAACTGTTACATCGTACATGTGTACATATGTCAGTGTGTATGCTCAACCCATAAAGAATTTTAAAAACAAACATGATATTACTATCAATTAAAATTAACTTCAATTGTTTGTATGTTTGTTTATAGAGAGGGTCTATCTATGAAGCCCTGACAGTCCTGGAACTCTCTATGTAGACCAGGCTGGCCTCCACCTCAGAGATCTGCCTGCCTCTGCCTCCCTGAGTGCTGGGATTAAAGACTTTATCTACTACGCCCGCCTTTAATTTCAACGTTTTAACAAATATCCCGTGGTCTCTTGTTTTTGCATTTTTTATAATCCCAGTTTTAGGCTTTCCCATTTGTCATTAAAGTCCTTCCCAAACTATTGGGTATTTTACTTCAGTGACCCTTCAGAGTGATTCCCCGATATCAACAGGAAACGGACGCCAAGGCGACACCAGCCAGAAAAATAATGCGACTCGCGGAACCCAAGTTGCACCTGGCCTGCGGGCTCCGGGGGGAGGTGCTTTTGTGTGACACCGAAGCCGGGCCGTGATAGCGCAATTGGCGCCGGATCCCGGAAGCACTCCTCACGCACTGCTCCGGCATGGGATCCTCCATGAGGCAAGCCGCAGCGCCCGGTGAGCACTTTCCACCCGGCCGCGAGCCGAGCGGAACCCCGGCTGAGGCGGAGATGGAGAGCGAGGTGGAAGGTCGCACGGCCAGCGCGCTGTTCGCAGGGTTCCGGGCCTTGGGACTGTTCAGCAACGACGTTCCCCACGTGGTGCGGTACAGCGCGCTCAAGCGCCGCTTCTATGTGACGACTTGCGTGGGCAAGAGCTTCCACACGTATGACGTGAGTGATTTCCTCCACCCGCTTCCCAGGAACCAGAACTGCCCCGGTGTAGTCCCATTTTCGCCTCCCACCCTCCTAGGGTTTCCCTTTTTGCCTCCCTGTCTGACGTCACCCCTCCCTGTTGCGCTGTCCTCCTGGCATCCGCGAGCCCTTGCTATCTGTTCACCTGGGGGCGAGTTTCGGAGGAATCTTCTGGCCCAGGGGGAAAGCTCCTGGTGAACGTCTCAGTTGTTTGACAGTCTGTCTGTTTACATACTTCCTCCTAAGGCTGTAAACAAGGCGAGACCCCATCCCTCATTGTAATTTTTCCCCACAAGATCTCTTGGACGTTTTATTGCATAATTGGCCACCAACGTTTGGTTGGAAATTCAGGCTAAAACAGTGGAAGAAATAAAGACGGTGAGATGAAGATTTAGGGAACTCTTCACAATAGGTCCAATTTCCCTAGGTTTTTGAGCATCACAACCCAAGTCTTCAGTGAAACTGCAGACCCTCAAGGCTGCTCTCATGCGGCAGCATCCTTGAGTCGGCTAGGAAGCAGCCCCTCCTCTTAGAGATGGTGTTTAACTTTTAATAGCTTATCCGTCATTACAATCGTATTCTGTTATTTTATGCAAAAGAGTGTAAGTTCTTAATACAGCTGGAGGCTGGGAGGCAGATGAACTGATGCCCGAGCAGGTGCGGCTGAAGGAAGAGCTCTTGGGTTCTGACGGCCTGGTTTAGTAATGTTGAGTGGTTATAATGAGGCTATTCACCCTGTACAAGCTTGTGCTGATGCTTCCTCCTAGCTTGCCTACCCGGGGCTTTGCTGAAGTTTCCTGGCCAAGGTATAACTTTTCTGTTTCTCAGTTCAGAGTTCTCGAAAGCACCCTCAGTCTGGTGAGCTCTTGGTACTCTGTGGCGTGTAAACACACCTGTCCCTATACTCTGCTGGCAAACAAATGCTTTGCTTTAAAAAAGGACACACTGAGAATTTTTCCTTTGGCTTTGTGTATTGAGGTTAACTGCTGAAAAACCAAGTCATTGAAGGTCTCATTTTGTCCTGATGTGTGGGGCATGATCTTTTTTTACGGCTCTGTGATGTTCATGCCAACCGGTTCCTTGTCTGAAACTGGAATGACTTGAGAGTAAAAAAATGAACATTTTGTGTTCAAGTCACTGAAGTGCCAAGACGTTCATAATCGAATTTGTTCTATCGTTTGGCTGTCCTTCAGCATTTATCATGCCATCAGACTTCCTACAGATTAGCTTATAGTACAAGAAAATTAGCTTTTTGGATAGACCGTATTTTGGATAGCTAATATTTGTTGGATATTTACTGTGTGATTGGCTCAATTCTGTTTTACAGATGTTTACCCAAAACCTCATTGAATGATTCTATAATGTGTGTTATAATCCCCTCCTCCTTCTTTTCCTGGAAGGGTCAAATTTGAGGTACACAGTAGCTAAGTAAGATCCCTGATGTCACACAGCTGGATTGCTACCCGCACACTAAGATCAGGGAGCTCCAGTGTGCAAGCGAGTCGTGAGAGTTAGCTTTTATGACATGAAAATTATGTAAAAATTAGAATTTAGTATCGTACGTGAAGGTTTACTGGAGTTTACTCATGCACATTTATTATGTGTTTTGCTTTCAGGCCACAATCAAAATCTGTGTGACCCACAAAGCCTAAAATATTTATTCTTGACCATTTATAGAGGCTGTGTGTCTGTCACTTAACTCATCACTCCTAGTAAAACAGGTGACAATACAGGCACTGCACGCAGTACAGATTAGGATCAGTTAATATCTTT
The DNA here is from genome assembly GCF_000317375.1 of Microtus ochrogaster. Taxonomy (NCBI): domain Eukaryota; kingdom Metazoa; phylum Chordata; class Mammalia; order Rodentia; family Cricetidae; genus Microtus; species Microtus ochrogaster. The sequence goes on from NC_022020.1 coordinate 21,427,102, forward strand.
CTTTGCAAGGACAGCATAGCAAATTTATTTAGGAGGTAATAACTTAATTTTGGGGTCTTGGGTATTGTAATTGTTTTTATTATTGAAAATGTGTTTAATTCTTTTTGTTTTTTTAAAAACAGGTTCAGAAACTTAGACTGGTTGCCGTAAGTAAGTATACTTCCACATTTGTTTGTTTGCTGTCTTTAGTTTTCATTTTGTCATAATAAATTTAACAGGCAGGATAGAGTCGTGTTTTATTGTGAGTTGTCATGTCATGCAGTTGTAGTTCATCAGAACTTCATTTTAATGATCGACATTAATTTCTTTTTTAGTGGCTGATTTGTCTGTGCTGGCAATCAAACCCTTGCCTTGCGCATGCTAAACAGATAGTACAGCAAGTTCATCTCAAGATGAAAATTGGTGCTTACGAAGAGTACAGAGTTTTGCTATTGTTTTTTAATACGTTTCCATATGACTTTTCTGGATTCAGGCACTTGGTGCTCTGTCGGGAGGCACTTCTGTTGCTAGCCTTATTCCCTGTCTTTGATGATGTGGTTCAGTGATGTTTGTGAAGAGGATCTGCTCTACAGTTCCCTTTCCCTTTTTTGTCACAGTGTATTTATGGTAATGTGCCCTTAGAGACTGATTGTCCCTTTCTTCTTCAGAGTGTATCTTCTAGCTCTTGTGTGATACTTGCCAGAATCAGGTATTGGCATGATATTTAGGGTGTGTGTGCATACAAAGAAACTTTAATGAAAAACTGTATTCACTGTATGTTAAGAGTTAAGGGAAGAAATTAGAGGCAGGAGACATCAGATGGTATCAGCTCTAGGAAAACTGACCACCCCTTGGGCCAAAGGACCAAGGCAGAGTGTTGTTGGAGCCTGGTGGGGACTGAAGCCAGGGAGGAGAAAGGAATTGAGTTATGGAAGGACCAATTACGTTCTTATTCCAGATAGATAGATAGATAGATAGATAGATAGATAGATAGATAGATAGATAGATAGATAGTCAATTTAATTTGTTGTTTTCAGTGAGAAGTATATATTTTTTCTGAAGGCCGTTTAACAGACTAAGGTCTTGGCAGCTGAGAGAGACTCGTTTTACTTTCAAATACAACCCTTGTTAGATGGAAGACTTAAGGAATTCATTGTATATAGCTAGACCCTGTGTGTTTTGTTTTAAGTAAATCAGCAGAAGAGAGTGAACTAAATTGAGTAAGAAGGTGAATTGGTACTTCTACAAAATTGCTGTTGTGGAACCTAAATCCCCAAATGGAACACACAGGATTAGGAATACCCAAGACCATCCTCTGTCTACCAAACTCTTTAACCCTAAGAGAGAAACAAGAAAGAGCAGGCAGTGCAATTATGTAGGTGAAAGAGGACTTAGATCATATGAGAATGGCTAGGGGTAATAGGCATATTCGCTTTGCAAACGTCTGAGTAGAAACCATAGTGTATGTAATTGTTTTAGTGGTCAGCATATAGAATACTGTATAGAGTTTTCCAGGATGAGCTCCAATTACTTTTAAATTTTTCTTGGAATTAGTAATAAACTTTATATTGTTTAACATGTTTACAGTGATAGCTACTTACTTGTCCGTCTGCCAGAATTTTGTTTGTTTTGATTTTTTTCCAAATTTTTAAAAAGATTTTTCTTTAGAATTCTATTATGTCTGCTTACCATACATATTTATGATATTGAAGTCAAAATTATATACCTTGATACTCATTTTTATTTAAATATATGTATGTTTGAATTACAGTTATGAAAATATTTTATGTATATTTAAGATTTCCAGTCATCCCAGACTCTTAACAACTCGCATTCTTTTCTGTTTTCCCAGGTAACTCTGTCCCACAGGATATCTGTTGCATGGCGGCTGATGAGAGGCTAGTCTTTGCTGCGTATGGCAATGTCTTCTCTGCGTTTGCCCGTAATAAAGAGGTTTGTTTTGGTTTTCATTTGTTTGTTTTTTGAGACAGGGTCTCTCTCTACATAGTATCTCTGACTGTCCTGAAAGTCGCTGTATAGACCAGGCTGGACTCACAGAAGTCCATTCACCTGCCTCTGCCTCCTATGCTGAGGTTAAGGGCATGCCCTATCACCACCCACCTTGAGGTTTGAATTATGAACTACTTTAATTTGCTTTATTGTTATTTTTATGTCCATTTCTAAAGAAGAGAAGATGGATTTTGTGTGTGTGTGTGTGTGTGTGTGTGTATGTGTGCACTTTAATGAAAGAAGTATTCACTGTATGTTTGGGGTTAGGGGAATAAATTAGAAATAGGGAGACACTGGATCTATCAGCTATTGGGAAACTGACTACCTGCTGGGCCAAAGGACCAAACGAAGAGTAGAATTATTGGATCCTGGTGGGGACTGAAACCCTGGAGGAGAAAGTAATTTAGTTATGGAAGGACTAGCTACTGTAAAGGGTTTCTTTGTCAAACCAGAAAGGTATAAGGAAGAAATAGTCCTGATCATTTTCCCCATCTCATCTGCATATCACTCTGGTGGAATCTGGAGGCCAGGCTTCTGTAGCGTACATTTTTCTAGGATGCACGGTGTTACTCTAGCTTTGGAATGGGGGCGTGCGTGCGTTCGTGCGTGCGTGCGTGCGTGCGTGCGTGCGTGTGTGTGTGTGTGCACGCACATGCCACTTGCTGAACTGCAGCAGAGGATGAGCTCTCATTTCGGATGTCTTCCTACTCTATACTTCACTTCCTTATTGAATTGGCTGAGTGAGCAGCTGAACAGGCCTGGTTCCTTATTATTGCATTGTTTAATCTCAGATGGTCAAAAGCTGGACTACATTTCTTAGCATCAGCATTTTAATCCTTTCTGGAAAATACATGATGGGCTGAGTAACATGAATTTCTTTTAAACTTTGATATTATAGATAGTACATACTTTTAAGGGCCATAAGGCAGAAATCCACCTTTTGCAACCCTTTGGCGATCACGTTATTTCAGTGGATACTGACAGCATTCTTATTATTTGGCACATATATTCAGAAGGTAAGACTATTTCTGTACATTGGGATATTATATATACTTATGTATGTAGTTAAAAGTCTTTGAAAACTAGGTTCTATACCAGAGTTTTCACATGTGCACATAAAACTGAGAGCATTTAGCACACAAGGAAAAGGGTTCTGAGCGGACAGTTTTACTTAGACTGTGCACTACTCTCAGTAAGTCAAGTGTGCGCATCTCAGCTAATACATTCTCCATTGACGTTCTCCACAGTTGGGTTCTGCTGTGGTTTTTTCTGTGAAATGAATTTGGATACACATTCACACTTGAGTCATTCTTGGGTAATAGCTCCAACTGTAAGTAAAGGAGATGAGTGTTGTAAACTTGAAGATCCTGTAACCTGAAAGTAAATATTCTTCCATTTTCAAAGGATATGAGTCAGTGTTGTTTTGCAGCAGCACTGTGTTTAAGAGCTTGTGAAATTTCCAAAGGTGAGGAGCTTCCCACTAGGTTATCCCTAGCTTTCCTCTCAGGATGGGTGTGGGTCCTGAACTGGAGCTTTTGAGGTCCCAGTTTGCATTTTTAGTTACTGTCACCTCCTGGATCTATTGAACAGTGAGTATGTTTGTAAGTAATATTGCCTTGTGGGGAGTATCCTAGTTCCTCATTGAAATTAAGAACCCTTTGTTTTATTTTTACTCATGGAAGGGAAAGTACTTCCTATGAAGACAGGTGTCTAAAGGTCTAGATGTGGCTGCTTCTTGATGCTGTCACAGCAGCACAATGAAATAGGTTCTTTCTGGAGCTATTTATAGTGACTTTAAGTAAAACTGCTGATAACTAAAAGGCAAGGCCATCTTAAAGTAGCGCTCTGATGTTTGCACACTCTTCCCTTTGCCCTGCTCCGACGTGCCTTTGGGGTGGGATGCATTGAGACAGGATATTTCATCATGTAGCCTTGACTGTTCTGCAACCAGCTCTGTAGACTGTAAGCTGGCCTTGAATGCTGGGAGTAAAGGTGTGTGCCACCACCACTCAGCTAGTGTATCTTCTTTGATACTAAATATTTGACAAATTATTGAAACACTGTTAATCACAAACTGAAATAAAAACCAAAATGAAGAGTAATTTTAAATGTAGTAAATATACAGTTTCTAAGAGCTTTTTGATCATGTAGCAAGTTTCTCTTCGCTGTGCCGTTCCCCTGCTCCGCAGGGCTGTCACTTGCCTTCCTTTCTGTTGCAAGCTCTGGTGAGGAAATGTGTAATCATTACTGTGGTTGGTTTTGATGAAGTTTTTCTCTTCGCATTTTATTTCAGTGACTCAGAGAGCTTTGCAGGTCTTGTGTTTCATTTAGAGCATTCTTTCCTGCTTTATTGAATCATAAAATCCTAATGTTGATCCTGAGGATAATTTTTAAGCCTTTCTGTAAACTGATTTGGCAGTATAATTTTGAATAGTAGTATTTACACTATTATTTCTGGTAGTCTAAATGACATTTACAAGTTGCTGTATTACATTTTATTTCTCAAGAAAGGTTTATTGGATAAAGGGTAGGTGAGATGGTTCAACAGATAAAGGCATTTGCCAGTGATCTGTTCAAGTCCTGCATGGTGGAATGAGAGAACCAATTCTCGTCCACTTTCTTCTGACTTCACACTATGCACATGTGTGTCCATTACATATGCAAAATAAAGTAAATATTTTAAAATTAATGTTTATAGATTAATGTGTAAGTCTTTGGTTTAAAAGTCTCTGGTGTGTTATATTTACCCTTATGTAGTAGATGTGAGTATATGAAGATGTAAAAAAATTATTTCATAAACAATAATTATGTAATAATTTTTACTTTTGTAGAAGAATACCTTCAGTTGAGTTTTGATAAATCAGTTTTCCAAATTTCTACAATTTTGCATCCAAGCACCTACTTGAATAAAGTCCTACTGGGCAGTGAACAGGGAAGCCTGCAGTTATGGAATGTAAAATCCAAGTAAGCACTTAATTTTAAATGCCTTAGGTAATTCTTTATTTTTTTTTATTTTTTATTTTTATTGAGAAAAGGAAAAAAAGTTTCCCCCTCCTCCCAGCCTCCCATTTCCCTCCCCCTCCTCCCACCCTTCTCCCCCTCCCCCCACTCCTCTCCCCCTCCCTCTCCAGTCCAAAGAGCAGTCAGGGTTCCCTGCCCTGTGGAAAGTTCATGGTCCTCCCCCCTCCGTCCATGTCTAGGAAGGTGAACATCCAAACTGGCTAGGCTCCCACAAAGCCAGAACATGAAGTAGGATCAAAACCCAGTGCCATTGTCCTTGGCTTCTCATCAGCCCTCATTGTTCTCCATGTTCAGAGAGTCTGGTTTTATCCCATGCTTTTTCAGTCATAGTCCAGCTGGCCTTGGTGAGCTCCCAATAGATCAGCCCCACCGTCTCAGTGGGTGGGTGCACCCCTCGTGGTCCTGACTTCCTTGCTCATCTTCTCCCTCTTTCCGCTCCTCATTGGGACCTTGGAAGCTCCGTCCAGTGCTCCAGTGTGGGTCTCTGTCTCTATCTCCATCCATCACCAGATGAAGGTTCTATGGTGATATGCAAGATATTCGTCAGTATTGCTATAGGATAGGGTCATTTCAGGTTCCCTATCCTCATCTGCCCAAGGAACTAACTGGGGACATCGCCTTGGGCTCCTGGGAGCCACTCTAGGTTCAAGTCTCTTGCCAGCCCTAAGGTGGCTCCCTTAACTAAGAATTGTGCTTCCGTGCTCCCCTATCCAGACTTCCTTTATCCCAATCATCCTGTTTCCCCAAGTTCCCCCCATCCTCCCCTTCTCACTTTTCTCTCCCCATCTCCCCTTACCCCCAACCCACCCCACCCCCAAGATCCCACTTTTCTCCCCGGCAATTACTGCTTCCTCAAGGATTATGAAGTCTCTCCATTTACTTTTCCCTTATGTCACCTGAAATATTGCCCCAACACATGACGAGCAGTGTCGTGAGTTCCCATTGAACAGTGTTTGCTAATAGCTCAGTAATGGAGAAGAATCCATCTAGTTAGGATGAGAGATTCTCTAAAGTAATCGGGTAGTGACTAATAAAAATGCTGTTTAAACAGAAGTTACTTTAATCACTATCAGTCTACTGGCTATCCACTGTTGGGAGAGATGGAAGACTGCCAAAATGGTTTTAATTATATATTTACCTGTTATTTGAATACTTACCCAAAAACAAGGGACGACAGCTCAACCTTCTTTATATAGTATCTTAAAAAGCAGACAAGGGGCTGGAAAGACGGCTCAGTAGTTAAGAACATTTTCTGCTCTTGCAGAGGACCTGGGTTTGGTTCCCAGCACCCACATCAGGTGGCTCACAACTGCCTGTAATTACAATTCCAGGGGATGAGATGCCCTCTTCCTCAGGTACCAAGCATGCATGTGCTGTGCATACATACATGTGGGCACTCAGATAAACACACGACATTTGAGTCCTCCTCCCCTGTTGTCCTTTCTGAAGCCTTTATAAATTTACAAGGGGAAGGTTGATATTAATCCTGTTTCTTAGTTTTCAATCAGTATTCAGTTCAGCTGAACACCTTTGCCTATTCTGTGCTGGGTTCAGGGGTGTTGACCAAGATCTGCTTTTATCCGGAAAGTTACTTTCTTAGATTTTTTTTTAATGTTATTTGCTGTACTTTAGCCATTGCATAGTTATGAGTACTTAAACTATGCCCATTTACACATTGAATTTAAGACTTAATACTTTGGTGATTGTTTTTGATACCTTTGTTTCATCGTCTTATTTCATTGATTGTTTGATTCTGAAATCCAGGGCAGCGTCAGAATTGTTCTATATAATTCTTGTAATATACAAATATTACTTCCATCAGTGGTGATATTTCTAGAAATAATTAAATTGTAATAAAAAATGAAATATACCTGTATTTTATTTTTGTTATTGTACTCTAATGTAGGTTTTTCTCATAGTGTTATTTTTCTTAAGCACTCTTAAGCAGTTAGCAGCTTGAGGTCTAAAATCCATGTGGACTTGTTACTTACTATTATGTTGTCTTAGCTTAATTAGTTCTTGTAAATTGTTTTGTTTTGTTTTCTGGAAAGTGAGGAATACTGATAACATTTATTTTATGTGATTACATTTTAAATATTAAATAAATAAATATATGTTCTGAGAACAGTGAGTGCTGAAGCCAGAATTTAAATAAACAGCACGTGGGTGCCAGAGGAATGGCCCAGGGGTTAAGAGTATTAGATGCTTTTCCAGAGGACCTGGGTTCAATTCCCAGCACCCACATAGCAGTTGACAGCAGTCTGTAACTCCAGTTCCAAAGGATCCAGTGCCTTCTTCTGGACTCTGAGGGCACCGCAAACATGTACACAGCTGTGATATTCTGGCAGAAGATAGGAGAGAAAGATAAACGAATCCTTTAGAGAGTGCAGTATCCCTTGACGATAAAAGAACTGTTGCTTTTCTTAAATACATAGTTGTTTTGAAAAATAAGTTTTATCTCTTTCTTCTTGTAGTAAGCTTCTGTATACATTTTCTGGGTGGAAAGTTGGAGTGACAGCCCTTCAGCAGGTTAGTATTTTTATTTTTATTAAAGAAGAAACAAGGCTAGTAGTAGCTGCACTTACTTTCCTAGAGTGACTGTATTTTTTAGACGTTTATAAAAATTCATACCTTAGTTTCTCTTTAAACTGTTACTCTGAGTTTCGGAAACTTAATTGAAAATAGGTAAAACTGACTTCACTATGGAAGTTTGTGTAATTGTATGTACTTGATTTCCTGGTGATTTCACTTACGAGTGTGTTGTTTAGTGCCTTATGTAACAGAAATGACATAACTCTGGTGGAAAGGAGACTATAAAGCATATAAAGAAATTTATCAGGACTGTACTTGGTATTTAAAATAATTGAGGCTCCAGATCTGGTATTTATTAGATGGTAGAATTTTACATAAACAATTGCTTTTGTTTTCAGGCTTAGTCAGCCAAGCTTGTGCATGGGTGTGCATCTGCGAATATCTGGTTTATCTACTTGCTGGCGTAGCCTTATTTTTCTTAAATCTGCACTGCCCACACCAGCTCAGTTTATTTGTATTCCACTGTTGACTTTGTTCTATGTTTGATTGTATGCCCTGAAGACTCCAATTCTCAGATGTGTCTGGAGGACAAGGATCCCGTTTGTTTTTTTTTCCTCAGCTTCTAGAGTCTGGCGTGTAGTCGGCACTTAGCAGCCTGTTGATGAGATGTATGGCCTGACTCATTCCATGATGATACAGATATGCATCTGTGTTAAGACAGGAACTTGTAAGGAAGCTTTCTCTATTAGCCCATAAAACATTGTACTCACTGACTATTAATGCTGGAATAGACTATAACACATTAGTGTTTCCTGGGGTTTTTCTTATTTTCTTTTAATAAACATTTATTTCCTGTTTAAGGAGGTCGCTTAAGTTCCCATGCTTATGACAAGCCTTTGCAGGGTTTTAAGATTTGACCTTTCTCGCCCATTTCTTCTACTCAGAAATCATAGGAATTCACATAGAGTCTCCTTTTCTGGATGACTGTTTTCTTACCAAGTCAGCATTGATTGAAGGGTTGGAAGGACACTGACTAGCAGAATTGAAGCTGGGAAGTAATTTGGAAAACACATTGTTAAATGCTTGAATGTTAATAACTGATAGTGCCAAAATTATTGTTTTTTTTTTTCTTTTTCCTTTTAGAGATTACTTCATTCTGTTTGATAGCACAGAATAGTGTATATCAGCAAAAAGTTTTATTGTTTAAGAAAATAAAAGGCTGAATCTCTTAATTTTCAGGCACCGGCTGTGGATGTTGTTGCCATTGGTCTCACGTCTGGTCAGGTTGTCATTCACAACATTAAGTTTGATGAAACATTAATGAAGTTCCGTCAGGACTGGGGGCCCATTACTTCCATTTCATTTCGCACAGGTAACTTAACTAACACTTAAAATTTGTCACTAGAAAGATAAGGGTATTTTTAGAACATGTTTTCTTGTAGTTTAACCTCATAGAAATTAATATAATACTAAGGTAGAAGAGAGCATAGAAATGTGCGCAGGTTAATTAAATTTATACATTGAGAGGATTATTGTCTTGTGGGGGATGTTTTTGTTAATGTTTTTATTTTATTAACAGATGGTCACCCGGTAATGGCAGCTGGAAGCCCTTGTGGCCATATTGGACTCTGGGATCTGGAAGACAAGAAATTAATCAACCAGATGAGAAATGCACACTCCACAGCAATTGCAGGGCTGACATTTCTCCACAGAGAGCCACTGCTCGTGACAAATGGCGCTGACAACGCTCTTAGGGTACTATTGTTGTCCTCCTCTAAGCACAGTGACTTGGGGTTATTAGACATTTGTTTTAATACATCAGCCTTGAACTTATGACTAAAAGAGTGTGGGATGAGATTGGTGTAGACGAAACAAAACAAAGCAGGGTGCATGACTGTGGCGAAGTGAGTAAGAATTGCAGCTTACTTTTCCTGAAGTTCATCAGTGGGACAGCGGCACTGTGAGCACTGCCCAGTGTTGGTTAATGTGTGCAGAAGATGCCTGAACTACTCGCAGATGGTAATGGTTGAAGCAGCTTACAATGCTATTTCTTTGCAGATATGGATATTTGATGGCCCTACAGGCGAAGGACGGCTGCTGAGATTCAGAATGGGACACAGTGCTTCTCTCACCAAGATCAGATATTATGGACAAAATGGACAGCAGATTTTAAGTGCAAGTGAGCTGCTCTTTAGCATTATTTTGAATAAACAATAAGAAGTAGAAACTCAGTAGACAGTTGGTTTGGTATTTATAAACCTTCAATTGAAATAGCTCTTTGAAGTGTTCCAAGCTGCAGCTCTGCGTAGACCCTAGCTCGCTGTCATCTGTGATTGGCATGTGTTTCTGCTCTAGTTGGAGGTGTGAACCTGGGAGAGCAGGGCCAGCTAAAGTTCCATACAGTAGTCAACCTTATTCTAACATTAGGCAGTTTATAATCTGAGGGTTAAGAATCACATGAGCAAAGTATTTAGCCCCAAGGATAGATAGACATACAGAAACATAACAGCTAAAGTAAGCTCACTCCTGTCCACTACACCTGGGAGGAGCATGAGACACACTCCAAGAACAGTTCTGTGTTTTGAAGTAGCTGAGGTCACCAGACTCAGAATTCTCACACAACTCCTCCATTGCTGGATTGTCCTACCAGACATGTTCTGACCGGGGCTTCTCTGTTCCTATCAATAGGTCAAGATGGAACTCTACAGTCATTTTCTACAGTTCATGAAAAATTCAACAAGAGCTTGGGGCATGGTAAGTCATTTGCAAGATAGAAAACACATACACACACTCAAAAAAATGAAAAAAGGAAAAGAAAAAAATCAGTTTTAAGATTCTATGAGAAACCTGAAGAAGTTCCAGCACTTCATTTCTTTTCTTTCTTTTTCTTTTTTTTTTTTTTTAACCAAAGTACAAAAGCAAGGTTTATTATTATAATTGCAGGCTGGCCTGAACCTCTTCAGTACAGTAGCAAGAGGAGGTACCCCACCCTTCTAGAGAGCATTATTTAAAGACAAAAATCAGGAGAGGGACATTAGCAGGGTTTGGGGTGACTGGTTCAATCCTGAATGACTCGTGCCTAAGGACTTTTCACCAATTCTTATTTTAGAGCCTGACCCTTACCTGCTACTTGTCACATCACTTCGTTTCTTGTCTTGTTAGCACTTTTCTCTTTGAGAAGTATACAGAGGAGGCATTGTTGGAACCAATGCCCTTGTATCTGCGGGTATTCATATCCACATTGCTAAAGGAGCCTCCTCCTGGAGTGAAAGTGGGGAGAGGTGATCCCTTCTCACCTCTTCTCACCTAGCATGGATGATTCTCAGAAGAGGTTTTTGAGATCTCATGTGCTGGCTGCTACACATACGATGTTACTCCGTGGGTCTTTATAGGGTTTTTTTTTTTTTTTTGGTTGTTGTTATTCTGTACATTTTTTATAACAGTAACAACCGATCACCGAGTGTTTTGTTTTGACCACTTTCCTCTCTGTTTGACTTTGTTTGATTCTGAAACATCCCAGTGAAACTGACTGGCACTATTTGACTCTTTTGATTCATTTGACTCTATGACTATAGTATTCTCAAAAAGTAATAGTGTTTTTATTTTTCTGTTATTTCATACAACTTATTTTCATGATTTAACTAACTCCAGACATTATTTAATAGTAGTGGTAATAATATCTTTGCTTCTACCTTAATTAGGAATATTTTGTTCTATACATTTTTTATAACAGTGAAAAACTTTTCCTTACCATACTTTTTCATTAAGGAACTTTCCTATTATCCCTTTCATCCAACCCCAGGATTAATAAATAAAAAGATAGTTAAACGTAAAGGACTTCAGAATACCATGTCAGTAAGGCTTCCACCTGTCACAAAGTTTGCTGCTGGTGAGTAATTTATACTTTTTAATGTCTCCTTTGCTTTATGTTTATACCCTCTATTTTAATAAGTGTCACTGTATACTAAGTGTCCAGAAGGTGACCGCAAGTGGGTGCGATCTGGTGTGAACACTGAAAAAGTTACCTTTAACAGGAACTTGTTTTGTATTAATCCCCTTTTCTTGTCAGCCATTAGTAACATTTGGTTTTATAGTTTCCTTTACTGTACCTTATGCCTGCTAATGATGGCTCCTTGAGTCAGCAGCACATGAGGGGACTCTGGAATATTGTGTCATTAGGACAGGGCTTCTTTGTAAGGAGGCACACAGGTCATAGAAAACTACCAAGAAATAACTAAGTAGACTTGTCAATTTTAAGTTTATTTCCAGGTTACAGTAACAACCTATCACCGAGTGTTTTGTTTTTATCACTTTCCTGTCTGTTGTTGTAAACATACATCTCAGTCATACTTATAACCCTTTAGTGGCTCTTGGGTAGAATATTAACTTCAAAACATGACTTTCAAAAGTCTTTGTTTTGACTGGTAGTTTTTCTTCTCCCACCTCTTCAAAGAAAATATGTCACCTACTTGCTTTCCTCAATTTTTCATACTTGTTTTTAGTGTTTAAAATTTTTAATTCACTTTTTAATGTGTGTAGGTGTTTTACTTGGATCTATATGTGTGTACCATGCATGTGCCTGGTGCCCATAGAGACCAGAAAAAAGGTCTTTGATTCCCTAGAACTGGAATTAGAGATGTTTGTGAACAACCATGTGGGTGCTAGGAATTGAATCTGCGTCCTCTGAAAGGGTAGCCAGTGCTCTTAACCTTCCTCATTACTCCAACCCCTTCTTAGTTCCTCTTGGGCCCCCTATCTATAGGGCTCCACCACCATCGCTCCTACTACCTGCTAATTTCTGTTTTATTACCACTCTTACCACTAAAATCTCAGTAAGCTCTTCTTGAGTCCTCTTAGAAAACACTAACATTCTATCATATTTTATTCTTATAATTTTTTTCTCAGCTGAATCTATGACAAGATGTATTAGCTTCATTTAGCCATTTTATGTTGCATGTGTCAACAAAAAAAAATACATGATTTTTTTTCTGTTCATAATCCATTAGATTGGAAAGTTGATTATTATTAGAGATAGCCTCCTTGTTGTAATATTGTGTCCTTGATACCATCTGTGCTTGTGGACTATAAGATGCCTAGCTCATAGGTGAATGATTGGGAAGACAAACATTTTGACTGATGATTTTACTGTGTTAAAGAGGAGGCTCGTCAAAGTGACTGGGATGGTATCATTGCTTGCCACCAAGGTAAGCTATCCTGCTCAACCTGGAATTACCAAAGGTCTACAATAGGTGCTTATTTTCTCAAGCCAAAAGAACTAAAGACAGATGACATCATTGCAACAGTAAGTGGCCTTGTTTATTATGGTATTTAAAAAACACCCTTAGGTAATTTTGTTTCAAGTTTACTAATAACTACTAATGGAAAAAAAAACAGTTTAACATTTTGCAGATAATGCCTTAATG
>NC_022020.1:21440530-21445483 GCF_000317375.1 Microtus ochrogaster
TGGTTCTGATCTGTGATTGGATGTGAAGTACTATTACCCTGTGGTTCTGATTTGTGTTTCCTGCAGGGCTTGTGGTGTTGAGCACCTTTTCATGTGATCTTGCTATTTGTATGTGTTTTTTTTTTTGTTGTTGTTGTTTTTTTGGGTTTTTTTTTTTGAAATTTTTGTTTGTTTTTGTTTTTCGAGACAGGGTTTCTCTCTGTGTAGCTCTGTTTGTCCTAGAACTTGTTCTGTAGACCAGGCTGACTTCGAACTCACAAAGATCTCCCTGCCTCTTCCTCCTGATTGCTGGGATTAAAGGTGTGCACCACAACCTGGCTGTATAACAACTACTACCTGTCTTACGTTTGTTTTGTAGGAAGGTTTGAGGACAGGAAGTGAGATTCCTCCAAGTGTAGTCTTGTCAAAAGACTAGTTTGGCTCTTTTGGTCCAATGAATTTTACATAAACAACTATTAGTTTTTTAGGGTTTTTTTTGTTGTGTTTTTTTTTTTTTGTTGTTTGTTTGTTTTTTGTTTTTTGAGACAGGGTTTCACTGTACTTTTAGAGCCTGTCCTGGAACTAGCTTTTGTAGTCCAGGCTGGCCTAGAACTCACAGAGAACCATCTGCCTCTGCCTCCCAAGTGCTGGGATTAAAGGGGTGTGCCACCACAGCCCGGCCTATTAGGATTTTTTTTTTTTAAAAAAATTTTGCTACTATAAGTGGGATTGCTTTTAAATTGTACCAATTACTATTAAATTAAGATATAATTTATATTTGCATATCCATCTTGTGTCTTCTGACCTTGATGAACTTATTTATTCCATGATTCTTAGTAGATATCTCTGCTTCTGAAAATGCTTTTTATCAAAGTATAATTCAGTGTTTCACCCTATTTTGTGCAAATTGCTTTACAAATATATATGTAACATTTTCTTTTATGAAAAGCAAATCTGTCGGGCAATGGTGTCGCACGCCTTTAATCCCAGCACTTGGGAGGCAGAGGCACGCGGATCTCTGTGAGTTCGAGACCAGCCTGGTCTACAGAGCTAATTCCAGGACAGGCTCCAAAGCCACAGAGAAACCCTGTCTCGAAAAACAAAACAAAACAAAACAAAACAAAAAAAAAAGCAAATCTTAAGCATTTTTATGGATTTCTAAGCCTCAGAAATATTAAGCTTCTTTAGAAAGTCTACATAATTTTGAATAAGTTACCATATAAGTAGTAAAGATGATTACAGGTAATTTTTTTCCTTTTTTTTTTTATTTTATAACAACCTTGTCTCTTTTTACATACCAATCCCAGTTCCCACTCCCTTCCCTTCCTCCTGCTCCCCCCACTTTCCCCCTCCCCCTACTCCCCATCCGCTCCTCAGAGAAGGTAAGGCTTCCCATGGGAAGTCAACAAAGTCTGGCTCATCAGTTTGAGGCCCTTCCCCTATATCTAGGCTGTGCAAGGTATCCTTGCAAGAGAATGGACTTCCGAAAGCCAATTCAAGCAGTAGGAGTAAATGCTGGTTCCACTGCCAGTAGTCCCAAAACTACCCCAGCCACACAACTGTCACCACATTCAGAGGTCCTGGTTTGGTCCGGTGCAGGTTCCCTGACTGTCAGTTTGGAGTCAGTGAGCACCCACTAGTTCAGGTCAGGTGTTTTGCATTTAATTCTTCATTCCAGCCTCTCTGAGTAGCGTGCACTATTTCATCTACCCTCACAACAGTCTTGCTGCAGTCTGTTGGGAGCTGGTACTGCGACTGTACCACTGAGGCTAATGTAGTGAGTAACGTGTAAGTTCTGTAAAGATAGTAAGTGGTTGGGCTGGGATGTAAGCCTTTTGAAATGTACAGTTGTAGTTTACAGTTTACAATGATCACACAGTATTTAATGTGTGTGTATGTGTCTGTGGTGGGTGAACAGATATATCACGAAATCTTAAGTGGTGCTGAATCATTTGTCTGACAACTCAGCTACCTGGAAGAAAGCCAGTAGTAACCAGTACAGAGTAAGCAGGAGCAGCTGTTAGAAGGTCTCTGCAGTTTGTCACTCAGAGGCAACCTTCAGGCTTTAGTTGTGCTTTGCTTATTCTGTCTTAGACAATATATTTGAATGAGTTAATTAGAAAAGGAAATTACTAGAGGTAGGTTTTCTTACAGTGACAAATTCTATTAAATAAATGCAAGGGACTACAGGGACCTTAATTGCTTGTAAGTAATGCCTCAGTTCCTGAGGGTACTCTATAATACTACATAAATACTCAAAGCTAGGTAAGACGAAGTTCCATTTTGAAAGATAGAATGATTTTAGACATAATGTTCTGCTTCTGTTTTTTGTAAACTCTGTTGTTTAGAGAAATACAGACACACTCAACATTCTTTCACAGGGCCACACAAGTACATCTTGCATAATGGTGTGCAAATCTTATGTTGCCAGCACAGTAAACATCAATTAAATATTTTCTACTTAAGTCTTAGAAGCCATCCATTTGTTTGTATGTGTCTTTTGGGTGAATAACATGTAATTTATGCATTGGCATTCAGTGATTTTTTTTTTTTTGCTATGACTCCAAACAAAATAATCTTGTATTTTTTATGTAGAAAAAAAGCAGTTGTATTTAAGTATTTAGATTCATTTATTTTATATAAACTGCATATAAATCAGTATTTTCTATTCAGTGTTATGTATGCTCTATTAATATGCCATGATTAAAATATTTTTGGTTTTTAGTAGGTATTTATTGTTTTCAGTTTTGCATCAACTCTTAACTACAAAAATTTCTAAGTTTATAAATTTCAGTTAACTAGTTATATTTTGTTTCCTTAGATAATTTCTTCATGCTTATTTAAGACAGAAATAGAATTGTCTCTTTTTTCTTTTGCCTAAAGGCAGTAGATATAACTTCCTGTGGAAACTTTGCAGTAATTGGCCTCTCCTCGGGAGCTGTAGATGTGTATAACATGCAGTCTGGTATACATCGAGGAAGTTTTGGAGATGAAAAAGGTATTGGATTTTTTTCCTGCTTTTTAAAATAATGTTTAGCTGGGCGGTGGTGGCACATGCCTTTAATCCCAGCACTAAGGAGGCAGAGACATGCAGATCTCTGTGAGTTTGAGGCCAGCCTGGTCTACAAGAGCTAGTTCTGGGACAGGCACCAAAGCTACAGAGAAACCTTGTCTCAAAAATTAAAATAAAATAATGTTTAGATGGGTTTCTACAACTCCATGTGGCAGTTACTGTTATATACAATATAAACACCATATTGAAGCCAGGTGGTGGTGGCGCACACCTTTAATCCCAGTACTTGGGAGGCAGAGGCAATCAGATCTCTCTTGAGTTCCAGGACAACTAGGGCTACACAGAAGCCCTGTCTCCAAAACAAAACCAAAAATTCCATTATGTTAAGATATCCAAAGGGAAGAAAGCTATGAATCCATTGGGGGGAAAATAGATACATATTATTCTTCTTTGATTTAGATAAAATTTTGACTGTTTTATTAAATTTTCTTTAATGGAAACAGCTGTTTTTGCCTAAACAGTCTAATAATTAAGAGTTTTTCTCCCTACTTTGTAATTCAGTTTAATTTCAAGAGTGTAGGTTTTATTAATGAAACTTCAGGTATTTGGCTAAAAGAGTCACTCAGCGTATTGTTCATAGACTGCCTGTCAGTGCTGACTGTCTTTTCTTTCTCTGCTGTGTCTAAAAGCTCACACAGGTTCTGTTAGAGGTGTTGCAGTGGATGGTTTAAACCAGCTGACGGTCACAGCTGGTAGTGAACGACTTCTCAAGTTCTGGAACTTTAAAAGCAAGGCTTTAATCCATTCTCTGAGCCTCGAGTCATCCCCAAACATGCTGCTGCTCCACAGGGACAGGTGAGTCTTCCCTTGTCAGAGCAAAGGGTTGCTTTTGATGTTTTTAGTGAAAACTCGTAAGGAAAGCAGATAGTGGCAAGAAATCAGGAACATTTTAGTAGATAACTCCATATAGTTTAATTTCCTCGAAGATATATTTTAATTAACAAAATTCAGGTTCAAATGCTTTTCTTGTTTATTAAAACTTGTGCATTTGTCTTCCCAGTGGCATTCTGGGGCTCGCCTTGGATGACTTCTCCATTGCTGTCCTAGACATAGAGACAAGGAAGATTGTCAGAGAGTTCTCCGGACACCACGGCCAGATAAATGACATGGTAAAAATGAAAGAACTGATAAGTCACCTCACTCATTTCTCCTTCTGCTTAGGATGAAGATGTTGAAGTAATCAAATCTCTCATTCTCACCCTAAGGTTTTCAGAATGACAATTTCCAGGCTAACTTCTCAGGAGATTTAAAGAAAACTTTGGGAAATGGTTTATTATTTTGCAAGGAATTGATGCTATCAAATTGAAGTATAAATTTGCCAGAGTTTATTTTTGTCTTTAAGTCAGATAGACTTTGTAGAATGAATGTTCCATTGAGTGTAAGTTTATCATTTTTCATTTGGTTTTAAAATAAGCTAAGGGAATTTATTTCTTTTTTTCTATTTGGAATGAATTTATGGTAGTCTGGAACAACAGATTTGTTCTGATATAGGGTTACTCTAGAATTTTTCTTTTTTTTAAAATGAATTAAATTTTTCTGTTTATTGCTGTAGGATAAGCCTTTTGTACACTATGAATATATGTACATTGGTCGATAGTAAAAACTGCCTTGGCCTATAGCTAGGCAGGAAAGCTAAACTGAATACAGGGAGAAAAAAGGGCAGCATCGAGGGAGATGCCAGTGAGCTACCCAGGAAGCAAGATGTGATAACCACTCATTCTCCATCTCCATTCAGACAGGGACAGGCTTAGGGCATCAACAAAGCACTGCATATCAAGTTGAGGCAGGACCAAGCTCCTCCCCCTGTATCAAGGCTGGACAAGGCAACCCAGCATGGGGAGCAGGTTCCCAAAAGCCAGGAGCCCCATAAACAGTCCAAGCTACACAACTGTCACACACAT
>NC_022020.1:21445798-21491432 GCF_000317375.1 Microtus ochrogaster
AACTCACAGAGATCTGCCTGCCTCTGCCTCCCAAGTGCTGGGATTAAAGGCATCTTCTACCACTGCCTGGCCACAAGCAGCTTTTAAAGTACATCTTACTTAAATACATCTAAAATTTATCTAATAATAAATAGTAATCTAATCTTTAAAATTGTTAACTGAGAACTGATTTGAGGGTATGGTATCATCTAGTATTAGTTGCAGACCCAGTATTTGAAAAGAGGGAAAATGGTAACTGCTTGCTGATAAAGCCTAGTAGTTAACTGCCATGCCACCTATAGCAGATCGGAATTGACAGTCCCTTAGGCTATCCTTTAAAAGTAGGAGAAATTGGTTGAGGGAATTATATTGTGCAACTTGGAGATTGTCAAAATTAGGCTTCAGCAAATTTTGTTTTGCCAGTGTCTGGATGGAAGCAGGATGGGGATGGGGTGTTATGATGAAGTAGCATTTTAAAGACGTCTGTCATTGTCAGCTCGCTCTTCCTGTTTCTTCCCCTTGTAGCTTTTACTTCCCCATTTGTGTTTGTAGTTTCTCCTACTCGGAGGTGTGTACTTCTTTTTAATTGCATGTGTTAGCTTCTGTAGCACAAGCCTATCTAGAGCCAGTTTTCCCCACCCTGTACTGTCTGCTCCACCCCTCCCTAAATTGAGCTGTCTGTACCCTGAAGCTTGAATTTAAGTAATGTTGCTGCAGCCTATGAATAAATATTGAGTTTGCTCTGGTAACATTTGCTAATAAGAAATAATCCCTGTGATATATATATACTTTTGGGTGATCTACTTCCATAAACCCTACAATTTTTTTGTTCAGAGTCTTTTCATTTCTAAGACAAGACTCTCAACACTACATAAAAGAGAAACTCTTGTCCATCTTTTTATAGCTATAAACAGATTCTTAACATATCATCAGGATTCCATTACCTCAGTGTGTTTTGAAAATATTTTTTTTTCATTCTTGGAAATAAAAGTTTCCTTAAGAGGAAAAGGTTTTTTGTTGTTTTGTTTTGCTTTGCTTTATTTTAAGCTAAAAGTAAAAGTAGAATTTCTTTATTAACATTTTTTTTTTTTTTTTAGTTTTTCGAGACAGGGTTTATCTGCAGCTTTGGAGCCTGTCCTGGAGCTAGCTCTTGTAGACCAGGCTGGCCTCAAACTCACAGAGATCCGCCTGCCTCTGCCTCCCGAATGCTGGGATTAAAGGCGTGCGCCACCACTGCCCAGTTTATTAACATTGTTTTAACAGAATTATCATTATCTTCAGAATCATAGTGATTTACATAAATTTTCTAGAGTTGGGTGAGTAGATACAGTTTCAAAGAAACAACATTGCTTTATTTACAGATCTTTACAGCTGAAATTAGACTACAGAATATTCCTAACCACAGTCTCAGATTATTTGAATAAATTTTAAAATTTACTTTTAATAATGATGTTTATTGATTATTTAAATAAATGGGTAAGTAAATAGTTCTGTATATATTGGTATAATGTTAATTTTATAAGTCTGTTGTGATTCACTTAAAAACCTAATACTTAGATAAGTCCCAGAGGAGTGATATATAGGAAATACATTTTTATTTGTATAAACTGAAAGTCCAAATTTTGCACAGTCACATTTATCATTTCATGAAGCCTAAAATCTTTTCAAGTTTTATATGCTTTAAGGTGTTCATGTATATACTTGTATCTGTATATGCATGCTAACATTTATATCCGTTATATATGTGTATTTGTTTTGTTCAAAGACATTCAGCCCTGATGGCCGCTGGCTGATAAGCGCTGCAATGGATTGCTCTGTTAGGACTTGGGACCTTCCGTCTGGGTGGTGAGTTCATTGCTAAGTCCCTCAGATGATTTCTCAGCCATTGTCTGAACATGTGGCTTTTGCCTGTTGCTTATTGCTATGTAGAGGAACTGTTTTATTTATAGAGTGTTGTTGATCTCTTAAGTGTCAGGCAGTAGCATGACAAAAAAATTAGCAAGGTAAACACGAATCTCTTAGTCATTCCTGAAGAATAGAGATACAGAAGTGGTGTGTGTAAATCTTGAGAATATCCATGTGGTCTTGGCACTCTAAAATATAGCCCAAATTTTATTTTGAGGATTTTTGCTGTTGTTCATACTGAATTTAATTAAAAGGTAAAAAACATGCTTTCCTGGATATTGTTTTTCCCTCTTGTTCTCAGTAAAATGGCACTGTCAGAAATCATGAGTGAAACTCACTGCTAATCCAGCACATTCTCAGGAATTGGTTAGCTTCAAATGTGAAAGCAGTCTGACCTTTAGAAAGGAAAAACCCATATTTCTCATTTCCCTGTAACTTTGCTATAGGCAGAAGGCACACCCACCTTCCAGCATCTACATCTGATTAGAGTGAGTCCAGCTGTCATCACTAGGGACTTTTGTCCACAGGTGTGTCACTTTTTCACTTGCTGCAGAGGGAAGCAAAATGTATTTAGATTCATCTTGAGAACTGAAGAAGTCTGAAGATACTTAGAAATAGTGGTAGTCTATTACCTCCTGGCCTGATGGAATTTTCCAAAAATAGGTATCATAGAATTGGAATTAAAGTAAGAACGGTGACTTTTTTGGTAGCAAGTTTATCTTTGGAATGGAAAACTAGGATCTAAAAGTAGCATTTAAAGCCCTTTTGCCAGACTTTTTTTTTTTTTAATTTTATTTAGTTGAGTAGATTTAAATCTAGTAGGTTTTCAACTTTTTAAGTATGTATGTTTTAGAGGAAAGCTATTTAAGGCTAATGCAGAAGCAAGAAACAAGACATTGAATTGTTACAAGAAAATGAAATCACCAATTCGACAAAGGTATATTTTTATTAAAAGGAAAAAAAAATTCTTTGTCTAAAATTTGAAGTGGAACAAACAACTTGAAAGGTGATATCAAACAGCAAATGCTGTTTAGTATCAACTAAGCTGGCATTTGCATCGTTATTGGGTACTTCTTACACTCCTACTTTTTAGTATCTTAATAAACATGGTACTATTGTTATTATTAGGTCTGTTGGACAAGTTAGGAAAAGGAGACTTGAAGAGATTCAGTAGTTTGCTCAAGGTGGGTTATACTGTAAGTGGACGAGCAAGGCAATGGGCACAGGGCGAGCCCTTTCATACCAGCCCTGGTCAGGCAGTCGTCTTTGTCTTATTGTAGGACACATAATAGAGAAGGGTTAGTGCCTTATTGTAGACCCCTGGGAAGCTACCGTTTGCTTAGATTCCCCCTTTTAAAAATATACCAGAACAGCAATCTTTGCAGGTTCCTTGTTCTTCCTTCATTAAACACTTGCATCACTTATATAGCATGGTAAGTATTTGAAGAATAGCTATGCTCAGCTGGAGAGATAGCTGAGCAGTTGAGAGCTCTTGCTGTTCTTGGAGAGGACCTAGTTTTGGTTCCTAGCAACCACGTGGTAATTTACAACTGTTTGTAACTCCAGTTCCAGGACTGCAACATTGTCTTCTGACCTGGCAGGCACTTCATGATATGAAATAAATATTATACATTCAGTCAAAACATTCCTACACATAAAGTAAAAATAAGTATCCTCAATTAAAAATAAAGTGTATTTGTTATGTAGCCAAAAACGTGAGGTGATATATGAGTAATTATTTGAATGCAGTACCCTGCAGTTGTGTTCATCTCGAATTAGTCCTCTTTAAAGCACATTTTGGCCTCACTGATTGCAAATGTAAGTCAATTCATAATCCCTAAAGTTACATCAGTCAACTAATGATGGCACCACTACTTTGTTTTATTCTGGTTCCTCATCTACTGGACATTCAGGCTGACCTCTTTAGGCAGTCAGAAATAACATAAAATGGTTTTTTTTAGCAGTAATTTGCATTTTGTTTTGTCTACTTCCTCAGCTTTGTGTTCTGTTGAACTTTACCATGAGACAAATTGGAAGACAACACTATTTTTCCATTTCTATTAAGGCAGAACCATTCATTTGTTCTTAGTGAAGATTCCTGTGGAAAGTGATTCCATCTCTTCAGCAATAGAACATACTAATGCTAGCTCAGCTTTCTGGAGCAATAGAAATAACTTAATGTTACTTCTTATATTCAAGGTTCTGATGTTAACAAATTAGATCCCTCTGAATGGGACTGTTCCTAATGTCCATCAGGAGGAATGACATCCCAGGAACTCCTCAGTTTCTAGGATTGCTAGAGACTTTGGTCTGGGATTAGGCTTGCACGTTGAGGTTTTACGCGCTTAGGTGACCGGAGAAAATATGCTGTGTCTGTGGAAACTGCCTTCCTCAATTTGGTGCTTTCACATGGTGGAAGGTCAGTCTACCCACACACCACAGCTGTAGAAATGAGGTTGCACAATGAATTGACAAAATTGAATTCTCAAGTAGAGCAAGTTTGCTCAAGCAGTTAATTCTCTGAACTAATTAAAACCCTACATACTTAAACCTCTGCTATGCATCAAGACAAAGGAGAAATGACAAAATGAGGAAATATTTTGTTTATATACTGGGATAATATTTTCTGCTCTGAATTGTTTAGGTTACATGAATTAAAATAAATAATTTGACATCTAATCATCACTGACTTTGAAGTGGCTGAATACTTTGCTCTCTTGTCTTAAGTTCCCTAACACAAGTGTTTCTTGTGAGTTTCCCATGCAGATTTAATCAGAAGCCATACTGCTTATTGCTTCTCTTTTCTTATAACAGAAAATTGGCCAACAGTGATGATCTTGAACACACACTTTTACCTTTGTTAGTTTCCAGAATTCCTAATTGTAGGTGTTTTGTTTTGTTTTGACTCATTTTGGGTTTGTCACTTAATGTCTTCCCTGAAGAGCTGTCGTGGACAATTGCAGTGCTTATGGTGTGTCCCATACACTGCTTGTAAATCTTTAATTACAATTACGGTTTTACCAGTAATTGTGCGGTTAAAAGTGCAGTCTGCTTGGGCATAAATCTAGGTCAGTTGCTTTCTATCTTAAACAGGTTTTTAAATCTCACTGAGACTTGGTTTTCTGATCTATAGATAAAGATGCTTGTGTCTCACAGGATTGTAAAGATTACACTCAAGTACTCAGATCAGGATACCTGTAAAAAATTAAAATACTTTTCCTCCAGCTATTGTTGCTTGTTCTTTTAGTAAAAAGTACCCCTCCTTAAAAAAAAAATACTCCAAGTAGAAGTTAAATACTTAAATTTCTTTTTGTAGCCTTATCGACTGCTTCTTGTTGGACTCGGCTCCTCTCAATGTTACTATGTCCCCAACTGGAGACTTTCTAGCAACTTCCCATGTGGATCACCTTGGAATTTACCTATGGTGAGTTCTTTCATACATCTCTTTTATTTTGGGGAGGGGCAAGAAAATGACAGTGGTCAAAATCAGTGTTTGTTAAAATTGCCATTTAGTTTGTTTTTATACAGCGGAACTGTTACGCAGACTAAATAGTCTACCAGGAATCTACTACTGATGCTTGGTAATTTAGAGAGCTTTGTTCAAGCATATTCTAAGTTACATAATTTTTATCTGATATTAAATTTGTCTTTTATTTGCTAAAGGACATAGTGAATTTCAGAGATTAGGAAAGGAAGTTCCCATTAGGACTTGACCCTCTGTCACTGACCTTTGCTATCGCTTCTGAATTTCAGTATGCTTTATAAAGTAAGGCACACATGTGAGCAGAATTCTTCCTAAGATGGAGTCTCATTACATGCAACTAGAAAAATTTTATTTCTTTCCTGAGTTTATACACTCCATTCTTTTAGCTGTCCTGAAACTTGCGTATTTATTGCATGCGGATCTTAAGCTTGTAATCCTCCTGTCTCGGTTTGTTGAGTGTTGGGAGTACATGGGTATTCTACCTTATCATTCTTTTCTAATTCTAATTATAAAATATGTTCCAAGTTTAAAGGGAAAAGGTAATTTGATTTATCATTTTGGCCATCTTAAAAAGCAAAATGTGTCATCTGGAATCAGGGAAGCATGAGCTCTTAATCGATTAGTAGCCATTGGGGCCTGTGGTGCTTCCCCATAGAGTATGGCTGCTGATAAGACTTTGGATCTGACTTCCCAGCTTTTGTTTTCCATTGAGATTCATATCAAAAGTGTAAGGAAATCTGCCCCTACTTTGGTACAGGTGTTTCTATCCTGAACACTCACCTAGGGCTGCTTTGCAAATGCATAGCAGAAATATTACTACTTTGCTATTTTAGAAAAGGCCACCTGATGACTGTCTAAGCCCCCCAAGAATATAATTAGGATATTCATTTTAACTGACTTTCTCAATCTTTCTCTTTGTCATGCTTTTTTTTTCTGAGTAAATATTGATATTTGTCAAATGCTATATGGAAGTTAGTTTATCTTATAAAAGTGCTGTCTAAAACTGCTAGTCTCTCGTCAGCAAGTTTCTGTACTGTGTTCAAAACAGAGAATCGGGCCTGGTTGTGCAGGTGTTAATCCCAGCACTCTAGACTAGAGGCAGGCAGATCTCTGAGTTCAAGACCAGCTCTATACATAATGGTTTCCAAGTTAGCCAAGGGTGCATGGTAAGATCCTGTATCAAAAAATCAGAGACTTCATTTATTTTATTTAATGTGTTTATGTACTTGGGCAGCATGTTTGCCTATGCACTGCATGCATGCAGTGCCCACAGAGGCCAGAGAGGGCATGGATCTGCTGGAACTGGAGTTCCAGGCAGTTGTAAAACAACCATGGTGGTGCTGGACTTGATCCAAGTCCTCCTGAAGAGCAACCAGTACTCTTAACTGCTGTGCTGTCTCCAGCCCCCATTAATGTTTTTATACATTTTTTAAAAGACAGAAAGTTTGAAATTTAAGAATTTATTTTATGTATATGAGTGCTCTATTGTATGGACACCTTTAAGCCAGAAGAAAGCATCAGATCTGACTATAGATGGCTGTAAGCCACCATATGCATGCTGGGAATGGAACTCAGGACCTCTGAAAGAGAAGCCAGTGCACTTAACCACTGAGCCATCTCTCCAGCCCCTTTATACAGCTTTTTTATGATAACATTTTCAAATTAATAGTCTGTCTTTGAGGTGTTAACTAGTTAATAATTGTAGTCTCTGGCCAAATTCAAGCTAGAGATCGTTACCAGTATTCAGGTTCTCTGGAGGTGATGTTTCTGAGTGATGCTGCTACTATAAAATGCCTGCTTTTGCTTGCTCAGGTCGAATATTTCCCTCTATTCAGTTGTCTCCTTACGACCACTTCCTCCAGATTACGTCCCTTCCGTGGTGATGCTTCCTGGGACTTGCCAAACCCAAGGTAATCACAGGATAACAAAATAACTTTTGTTATTCTAACCTAATAATCTATTAATATAATATCCTAATAATCTATTAGGTTATTGCTGCAAAGAAATCAAAATTTAATGCTTTCAGTTTTTTTAACTGATTAAAATATGTTGAATGACTTCAATTTATATAAAGCTATAACTGATGATATATCTTTAAGATAAAAATTAATATGCTAGTGTAAAAGTATTTGAAGTCTACTGATGGGAATTATACTTAATAGGAGGAAATAAAGAAAATGGGAAGTGAGCAAAGAAAATAGGTGAAAAGAGTTTACAAAGCTATATTGATTGAATGTTGTAAAATAGAAATGAATGTGGACTGAGTTAGGTTCTCTGATTGTCTTCCCTGAACATGTGTCTTCAGGTGTGGAGGTGCTGGAAGAGCAGACTGAGCCGAGCGATGAGATGATAGAGTATGAGTCTCCACAGCAGCTGAGTGAGCAACTGGTGACTCTGTCGCTTCTCCCTGAGTCACGCTGGAAAAACCTTCTGAATCTTGATGTTATCAAGGTAACGTTGTAGTCTTCTTGGTACTGTGTACCAGTCTACTCCCTGAGCATGTCCTGCTTTGAGAGTCGAGGAAAATGATAGTCAAGGCACTGCTGTTTAATCAAACGGTGTTTCATGGGTGCTGTCTCAGAGGCCCCTTTCTATGTCCACTGTAAGCACACTGCAGGTGTTTGGATGATGTAGCAGACACAGTCTGTAAATGTGTGTCTTACTGCTGTGTTTAAGAAAATTATACTAGGGTTTTTATTATTACTACTCAGACACAATTAACCTTTTATTGTTCCATATCCTTTCTGCTGCTAAGTAGACTTTCAGAGCTTTCTGTACTCTATCGGGGTCAGCAGGTGAGTTCGTGAATGTATGATGATAAGTTGTGTCTAAAACCAAGTGAGCCAATTTATCCCAGAGGACAGGGCAGCTGTAGGAAATATTTTTCTACCTGGAGAGATGGCTCCATGGTTAAGAGCTGGTACTGCTTTACAGAGGACCTGAGTTTAGTCCTCAGCACCCACATTGGGTGACTCAAAACCACCTGTAACTCCATTCGGGGCATCTGTTATCCTTTTCTGCCTGTGGTCACTGTACTCAAGTGCACAACCCCCCCCCCACACACACACACACACACACATGCACATACTTAAATAAATAAAAATTTTACATAAAACAAATTCAGAAATTTCAGTGGAATTCTACATCATTAAATAGCAATAGTATTTTCTTTTTAAAAGTACTAAACAAAAAAACCTCAAACAACAAAACAAAATACCTCCCACTAAAACGTAAATTAGCTGCCACATTTAAAAACTGAAAATAAACCAGACAGTGGTGGTGCACATCTTTAATCCCAGCACTCTGGAGGCAGAGGCACTTGAACCTCTGAGTTCAAGATCAGCCTGGTCTACAGGGCTAGTTCCAGGGTCAACAGGGCTACACAGAGAAATCCTGTCTCCAAAAAATAAGACAAACAACAAACGAAAAGTACTAAACAAAAGTTAAAATCCTAACAGAATAAAAGAATTAAGTTCTCTGGGTGGTAGGAGTACATGCCTTTAATCCCAGCACTCAGGTTGAGGCAGGGCCATCTCTGAGTTCAAGGCCAACCTGGGATACAGAATGAGTTCTAGAATAGCTGGTTGTCACACAAAGAAACTCTGTCTCAAAAAACAAAAGAAATAATTAGGGTCCTATTTCTCCAAAATCTTAGCAAAGTATTTCTAATGGGGTTGTCTGTGCTTCTGTTTCTGAGTTTCCTTCTGGAGACAAGTCATTTTGTTAAGTTGTTCATATTTTCTTTCGCTAAAAGATACTGAGTATCTCTTGAGTTCATCTTGTGAAGGTGAACCTTGTCTTAGTGCTCCTGTGCTGCACTTGTCACTGGGGCTGGGGGAAGGAATAGCTGAGGCATTGTCAGATAGGTCTTTCTCAACCTTCTAGCGTGGAAAGCTTTTCTTCCTACTCTTCGTTGTGATGTTTGTTTTAAATTTCATTTATACTAGACATTCAAAACTATTAATAGGGTTAACATTACTAGTTTTTTATCTCTTCATTTTTCTCTTCACAGAAAAAGAATAAACCAAAAGAACCACCCAAAGTGCCCCAGTCAGCACCGTTTTTCATCCCAACAGTTCCTGGACTTGTACCCAGGTTTGCCGTGCCTGAGCAGAATGGGGACTCCCAGCAGGTAGGAGCCAGATCAGTGTTCTAAGTTTGTGGGGTGTCTGTGTCTGTCACTTTTTGTAGCTCCCAGTGCCACAGAATAAATTAATAATCATTTTAAATTATAAGCTATATTTTGAGTAATATTTATGGTCTTTAAATAATGTGTATTTGTTTTTATTTAAGTCTAAAGTGGTAAACCTTGGGATTTTGGCTCAGAAATCAAATTTCTACCTGAAACTTGAAGAAGGATTGCTAAATAATCAATGTAAGTTAACATAAAATATTTCCACAAGTTTCTTCATTTTTATTTTAGTTTATCACAGAGAAAAAATGAACAGTTTACAGTAAATAAAAGCTAAACATATTGAAAATTTGCTCTACTCTGCATCAGTTACGGTGACTGAGCAGTACCGAGTTGAGGCGATGGGAAAGGTGAATGTACTGAGCCCCCCGCGTCCGGATGGGAGCTCAGCGCTGTGGGATGGAGAACTTACTGACCGCTTAGCGTGTGCCTTTCAGTTTTCATCTCCAGTTTACGTCGGGGGCCTCAAGCTCCTTGTTTTCTTTTGAGAATCTGCTTAGTCCTGTGGTTCTTAATATAGCAAAGACAGGTGTTTTAGATAATTTTGTGTTTATTGTAATACCTATATTTATATAGATATTTAGGTGATTGTATATGCAATTTTAAAAGAAAAAGAAAATAAATATGTAATTTAGTTCTATTTAAACTTTTTAGATTACTGTGTAGCTAATAGTAAATATAAGCATTTTTTAAAAACTATCACTCTCCTAAGAAATTTGGCTCATCTTCTGTTTGATGTCGGAATGCTGGCGATTCATACCAGTATCACTTAAGTCCATGTGGACAAAAGTCAGAGAATGGTCCTGATGGCTTCCTGATTATTGCAGAATGAAGAATGCACACAATTGTTTAAGATATGCTAAAGGACATAAAACAAGATTGATCAGACTTGTCACGGTTCAAAAGCTGAAACATAACCATTGCCACTGCAGTAGCAAGGCCCTGATGAAGTTGGTTGTGTTGAGTGTGTTTTCATGGGATGCAGAGTAAACAGCAATGTTGTTGTCTAGAGGAGCCTTGGGGTTGATAGAATGGGGTCAGGAGTCCTCCCCTTACGCCTTTCTGTATTGTTGATGTTTCTTCACAGCCCAGGGATAGTAAAGGGAATCCACCCACCCCATCCTATCCTGGCAGTAACCACTACTAATAGTGCAGTGTATGACCTCATATTAAATCTTTTTTGTTTCTAATTGATTCATGTGGTTAATGAAGTGAAGCATTAGGCTTTTTTAAGAGCAGAAACAAAGATTGAATTCCTGACAGTACAAAACTTTAAAGACTTCTAGTAATTTTACTACTATTGAAATTTTTACTGTTTCATTGACCTTGGGTTCATTATGCTATAATGTGAAAAAATTATGCAATGCACAGAAAGTCTGGCACCATTTACATATATATATTGCTTGGGGTATGAAGGAAGATCCTAGCTTTCTTTAATTGTAAGAAATAACTAGATTCTTTTTACAATAATGCAGATGAAGCTGCTCTTAACCTTCTGAAGGAATTAGGCCCATCAGGAATTGAAACAGAGCTGCGAAACCTGTCTCCTGATGATGGTGGGTCGGTAGAAGTCATGCAGGGCTTTTTGAGAATGATCGGGATGATGCTGAACAGAAAGCGTGATTTTGAGTTAGCCCAGGCATACCTTGCGTTGTTTCTGAAGGTGAGATATCAGATACTTTCCTTCCTTTGTAGCAATGTTATTAAGCCGTGTTCTGCAGAGATGGGCATGCTCTGCATCCTGTGTCAATAGGTAGCCACTCACCACGTGGCTGATGACTACTCTGCTCTCTCTCTATAACTGGACAACAGCTGTCTGGGTCTGTCTGCCACCCTGGAGTAGTTGGGATATGCACTTGTAGTCTTTGTTTTTGTTATTACTTGATAGCATAATTTTGGCTTTATCCATATTTGTCATCTGTGTAAGTTTTCTGTGATTGTAAGAGAAAGCCAGGTTCTTTTGTTTGTTCATTTTTGTCTGCTGCTGAAATCAAAATACTCCCTTCTGATGTGGGAGTGTCATTTATCAATCTGTTAATTTCATTGGTTAAGCAATAAAGAAACTGCTTGGCCCTCATAGGCTAAAACATAGGTGGGAGGAGTAAACAGAACAGAATGCTGGGAGAAAGAAGCTGAGTCAGGGAGTCGCCATGATTCTTCCACTCCAGGCAGACGCAGGTTAAGATCATTCCTGGTAAGCCAACTCGTGGGCTACACAGATTAATAGAAATGGGTTAGATCAATATGTAAGAGCTAGCCAATAAGAAACTGAAACTAATAGGTCAGGCAGTGTTTAAAAGAATACAGTTTCCGTGTAATTATTTCGGGTAAAGCTAGCCGTGCGGGCAGCCGTGTGCCAGGGATGCAGCCCCGCCCCTCGTATTACTACACCCTTCCATCAGTTTCAGTTAATTTGGCACAACTTGCTTTTTGATGAATGAAATAGAGATGTGCTTTGGGAGTCCATTGTGGTGGTATAACATGCTGAAGATGCAAGGATTTTACATTTATTTAAAAGGTGAATATTTAGGTAGTACCAGATAGCTTTTTTTTTTTTTTTAAGAAATTTCAGATTGTCTCTATAGGTTTTCCTGTGTTTACCAAATGTTAGTCCCTACCAATTTTGCATAAGCCTTTAAAAATAAAGTAGATGACCCTCATCAGTGGGGTGAAGAGGAAGGAAACTGGAAGCCCACACAGCCTGATAGCTGGGGTTTGTGCTGTGGAAAATGAAGTCGCATCAGTTCTTTTAAGAGAGCTCGTGGTATAAAAAAAAGTTGAAAGTAAAAAATAGTTTGTATTCCATGTTATCTAATAAATTTTCAATAATTAGTAAGTAAGTAGTTTTGTCTATAAGATCAGTAATACAAATATTTGTGAAAGAAACTTCAAAAGTTTAGTGGAATTGTTTTCTTTTTTTATTTATTTTTTTATTTATTTATTCAATTTATTTATTTATTAAAGATTTCTGTCTCTTCCCTGCCACCGCCTCCCATTTCCCTCCCCCTCCCCCAATTAAGTCCCCCCCCATGAAATATAAAGCTATGTTAAGAATTTAATTAGCAATGAGTATTCCATTGAATAAAAGAATGGCTGTAAGTATAGAAAATAAAGATTCCCTTGTATTCTTTTACTAAAAAAAAAAAATAGTTTGGAACAACAGGAAATTAGAGACAAGAAACCACCATTTAAGAAAGAAATATTTAGATACTATTTTCGTAGGTTCCTTGGTTAAAAAAAAAAATTAGAATTTTGGTACTCTTAAGTAAAACATCCAACTTAACCTTAAGCATCTTGCTTTTCTTTCCAGTTACACCTCAAGATGCTTCCTTCAGAGGCGGTGCTGTTGGAAGAGCTGGAGAAGTTGTCATCCCAGGTAGAAGAAGACTGGACTCACTTACAGTCACTCTTCAATCAGAGCATGTGTGTTTTAAATTATATCAAAAGTGCTCTGCTGTGAGAAATAAACCTCAGTGATCGCAGCACTCACAGCTGCATGTGAAATGGACTGTTGAGCTTGTCTTCATCCGCTGCTCAGCGTGGAGGCTGCTGGCGCTGCTTCACCAGCAGGGTTCTGTATCTGAAGAGCAGAAACTTTCTGGGTGTAAAATTACACCTTCCTGTTACTCTGAACACCTAGGAATCTAAAACCACTTGAGTTCCTTCACACTAGTCACATAGACGAGGCTTTTTAAATTATTGCCAGTTTGTATTTTTTCAATGTGTTACATATAATAGAGAGTGTCTATTTAGTATGAAGTTTTGCTGAATTAAATTGACATTGTCAGGTAAAACATCTATAATATAGTTCTAAAATGCTTTTGTTATCTTAGAAAAACAAGTTGTTTCTTTTCTGGGTGTCATTTGATGAAGGGTAGACTGTCGATTCTTGGGGCTGTGCTTCATATCTGGTACCTGTGGTACAGCCCGACTGTGTTACAAGTAAGGTCGTCTGGGACCTGTGGCGTGTCTAGCTTTGTAGCACAGGGTCTAGAGCTTTCTCTGTTGCCTCCTTTCTAAACAAGTTTTTGTTAGCTCGAAACGTGAGAGGGACTGCTTCACGCAGGTGCTCCAGGAAGAGGTGCAGCAGGTGCCTGTACAGGGAGATTCCAAGCTCCACCGAGGCTGTCTTTCGCGGCTTTTCCTCCTTCTCTGACGTGTTTATTTGAGAAGAAACTGCTGGCAGCCCTTGTCATCATTCTCTTTTTTATGGACTGATGAGTTAGCAACACAGGAATTCTTTTTTCTTATCAAATCATGAACTAAATTTTCTTACCTTTTTCAGGTGAAAGTGCAAACTTGATCTGTTGTCATTTTTACTAGCAGTGTCTTTAGACAGTATGTTTTGTCAATAACCTTCCAAAACCTTAGACATTTACCATCAAGGAAGAGAAGAAAAAAACACAAAGTATTTTTGTGTATATATTTTTCTTAAAATGTAATCGGTTTCCGCATACTTCTATATTTTTGAACTTTAGTCTTTACTTTTGAAATTTAATGTGTGTTGTATATGACTACATTTTACTTATAAAAATATCAGATGGATTTGTTTTTGGCAACAGTGTTTGATCCCAGTAAATAGACATAGAACATGAAATGTAGAGGTTTTATTTTTTTGTTTTGTTTTTTACTTAAAGAAAAGTTTATAACTTGAAATGTCATCACTTGCACATCATATGTTTTATTATCTACTTTGCCTATCATCTGCCCAAAATTAGGGAATTTTCCTCTGCCACCCCCAACCCTAACACACACACACAGTAACTACAAACCGTGCTGAAGTAAGCAAGCATCATGTTGCTTAGGTCTCTGGGTTAAGGATCTCTGTGTAGCATATGCTAAGGGTTTGAAGTGGTGAGCCAGGGGATTAGCATTTTTAATTTGAAGAGATATTTCCATGTGACCTCCAAAGTGATTATATTGTACCTGCTATTTCATAACATGAGGCGTATTCAGAATCATGTCTTTACCACTTGCATTAATAGAATAAAAACTCTGATTTTGTTTTTATGTTAGAATTGATATTTGTGTGTTCTATCTATTGCATCATTTGTCTTTTTATCATAGATTTGTTGAAAGGTTTTTGCTTTGGTTTTTTTAAGACAGGGTTTCACTGTATAGCTCTAGCTGGCCTGGAATTCCCTATGTAGACCAGGTTGTCCTAGAACTCACAAAGATCCACCTGCCTCTGCCTTCTAAGAGCTGAGATTAAAGGTGTGTGTCACCATGCCTCAGCTTTTGTTGAGTATTTATGCAACCTAAACATTGGTCTTTGTTACCTCCAGGTAGTTGTATGTTTCTGACTTTCTGGCATTGTTTTATAGAATCCTAGGGATTTTACATTTTTCATATATGGTCAAGTTGATAATGTTTTATGTCTTATCCTAAGTTATAAAGTAAGTCCTCCATTCTCTAAGCTGTTTATCCTGATTTTGTGTGTGTGTGTGTGTGTGTGTGTGTTTGTGTGTGTGTGACTACCTGTGTGAGTGATTAATGGCTAAATCGTCAACTATAATTGATCACTGCAATGAAGACAAGGTGTGGAAATGTTTTTAGTTCAGTCATTTGTTCAGAAATCATGAATTGAAGACCCACTTACTTTGTCATTGAGCAGAATGCTGTTTCATTGTATGCTAAATTTTTATTGAGCTATTTTTGGTGTTTTAATAATGCAACATGCTCTGATTAAGTTTGGTGGGATAAGGTCTTCTTAAATATTTTTTCAAATTTTTCTTGTTTCATGTTAGGCATATCTTCTTGAAATCTGTGTGTGGGTGGTATTAACTTCTAGAATTGATTTAGAAAAAAGTAGTAAACTGAGTCTCTTCAAGAGCAATGATTATTATTAAATATTTGTGAGTAGGCTCTCTTCGTGTCTTAGTTTCACTGCGTGTGTGAGTGTGTGTGTAAAATACATAAATACATAAAACTATTTTGCTAGTTTGTCATGGCAATACAAAATTTTTCTAAAGTGTTAATCAAGATGTTCTTCCTAGAAAATCACCTTCTGCAGCTGCTGAGGCTTTACTTACTCCGTGTTCATTTCCATTTGATTGGTCTGAGTCAGGATTGCTTGCCCTCCATAAACTACTGGCCCTGCCTTGCAGAATTCTTGTCTTGTTGCCAGGTCAGGTGCAGATGCCTTCAGTGGTCTTTTGTTACATGGTGATGCATGTACTAGGTTTCTGCTAGATAGCATCCTTCATTAAATTCTAATATATTATACTGCTTGTTTCATATTTCTTCCATTTTTTCCTTTTATTGAAAGTAGATTCTTTCCTCATACAGTATATCCTGATTACAGTTTTCCCTCCCTCTACTCTCACTTCTCCACACCTCCTCTCTGTCTGGATCCACTCCCTTTCTGTCTCTCATTAGAAATGAACAGGCTTCTAAGAGATAACAACTGAACACGACAAAGTAAAATACAATAAGATAAAGCAAAACCCATCCATCACTTTGAGGCTGTAAACCAGAGAGAGAGAGAGAAATTAAGAAAGACCCCAAGAGCAGGCACAAGAATCAGAGACTCACTGTTCACAGACTCAGGAGTCCCATGAAGGTAGTAAGCTGAAGGCTATAATCTATAGTGCAGACCGTATGTAGGCCTTGTTCTTGCTGCTTCAGTGTGGGAAGTCACATGAGTTTTGTTCTATCGATACTGTGGACCTTGTCCCTGAGGACTGAGGGAGGGATTTGATGGAGACATTCCATTTAGAGCAGTTTGTCCAAGGTCTCTCCATGTAATGTCTTGCTGTGGGTCTGCTGTAGAAGGAAGCTTCTCTGATGACTGAATCTATGAGTATAGCAGAATATCATTAGGAATCATTTTATTGATAGCTTTTAAGTAGATAGAGGTGAATAGAGAATTTTATTAAGGCATTTTTTGAAGCTTGTATTGAAAGAAAAAAATCAATGTTTTCAATTGTTATAATTTCCCATATTAAATAATATTTCATTCCTGAGGTATTCCTGAACTGTTTTATATGTTTGATAGAATTATCTAACTTTGATTTAAAAACAAATTTGGCCTAATCAAAGTGGGACAAAAGCCTAGTGTCTTTGAGTCTTTGTTGTTTTTTTCTCTGTGTATTCCTTGCTGTCCTGGTACTTGCTCTGTAAACCAGGCTGGCCTAGAACTGCCTCCTGTGTGCTGGGATTAAAGGCAGGTACCACCACACCTGGCTTCTTTGTTGCTTCTTGATTTGTCTGTTTCATTTCTTCTTTGGCTACCGAACTGCTACGTTTCTATATCTTCTCCAGTCAAGATTGGCAGGTTATATTTTCTTTATAAATCATGTCTTATCAGATCTTCAAATAAATTAGTATTATTTAAGGTCGGTTTATGCATTTTTATGAATTGGTTACATAGGACAGAAGCCCAGCACTAGCAAACAGTAATACAATTGGCTTTGCTTGACCTATTGCTTGGTAGGCTCCATGATAGCTGGCTGCTGTGTTCCTCTGACCTCATGTCTGACCTCTGACTGTTCTCATGGTCTGTCCTCACTGATCTACAGGATGGTTTCTTCATTACTACCGAGAATAAACTGGTGATCAGAACTTCAAACTGCCAACAGTTGTAGGTTTATATGTTAGTTTTCTTTAAGATACTTACTTTTATTGTTTTTAATTATGTGTTTGTATGTCTTTGTGGTGGGTGTGTGCATGGGAATGTAGGCCCTCATAGGCCAGAGGTGTTTGAGTTCCTGAGATCCTCTGCAAGGGCAGTATGTGCTCCTAAATCTTTAGCCCCACACAGCATTCTTAAACTTGTTACAAAATAAGACCTAGAATAGATCATCTAGTGACTCTCCTTGACCCTTGAGCCTGCGTGGCTAGAGGGATGCAGCTTTGATTAGCTAGGCCTGATGATTCATTGAGGTCTAGATGGGACAGAGACCATTCAGACCACCTGGCCTGAGATGGATGTTAGCTTCCCAAGGACATGTGCTCTGTGATGAAAGGGAAAGGTGGGCGAAGAACAAAAATGTGTGTCTGGCAGTCTGTTCCTTCCTGGAGAGCCAATTTTATGAAAGGCTCTGGGGAAGCATTTTCTAAAAAGGATTTGTGCAGTTGAAAATGTTTCAAATGTGTTCTTTCTTAAATAAAAGCACTGTGGATAGAAAAAGATGGAGACTGACTGAAATACACACTTTCTTTATCGAGGAGCTGAGTTATTTGTGTTGTAATCCACAGTGCACAGGAAAAGTTCAGGCCTTAAGGCAAGGCTTTATGTTACTCCCTGTGGGGACAGTGTTAGTTTTTTTTAGTTGTTTCTCTTATTTTTTTGAGAGTGTAATTATCATTTCCCCTTTCTCTTTCCTCTCTCCAAACCCATATACCATAACTCCTTGACCTCTTTCAAATTCATGGCGTCTTTTTTCATTTATGATTGGTACATATAGGGGAAAGCCTGAGGTTTCAACCCTCCACAGTGTTAATGTGAGACAGACAGACAGACAGACAGACAGACAGACAGACAGACAGACGCATGCACACGTGAGTAGGGTGTTAGTGCTTGCACAGACTGTCCTACAGTGTCATTCTCCTCATTTGTTTGAGCACGTCTCACTGAACCCAGGGCTGTGAAGGTAGCCATCACACCTCAGGATCCTCTTCCCTACCCCACCCCCCACTCCCAGCCTCAGCACTAGACCTCCAGACACACAGCACTGACCTGACTTTATGTGGGTGCTGGAAACAAACGCTGATCCTAATGCTTACTAAAGTAAGCTCTTTTCAACACGGACCCAGCTCTTCAGACCCTTAAATTATTTTTAATCGTACAATATTTAGAGTTCTTGATCAACAATTATAGAAGACTTTGATGCTTGTTTAGTAGGAAGAATTTGATTTTATTTTTTTAAGAATTTAAGGGTGCCTTTACTTCAGGGGCACACTAAGCAAGATCCTTATCATTGAACTATACGCAGCCTTTTGTCTTCTATTTCTCATGGTATTTCATTTCAAGGCAGTTAACCCACAGATAGGTACGCAGTTTACTCCTGGTATCTGCAGAGACTGGAAACTAATGAAGCTCAGAGGAGGGGAATTCCTCTGCTTTTTCCTCTCCCCTTCCCTGACTTTCCCTCTTCTTTCCCTACCTTCCTCCCCTTTCTCTTCCCCAGGTAGAAAGCGAGCATCAACTCTCTTAGAACATTGGAGTTCCCACTTGCTTCCAGCAACCTGAGAAAACGATGTTTCTGGAAGGAAAAAAGAAAACCAGGTCCTTGGTCTGAAAGGTATTTTTCTTATCTTACACACTTTGCTCAGAGTTTTGCTCTGTGCTGTCTTGTTTTCTACTGATAAACGATTTGAGATCCTGAGATTCCAACGCTACAGTCATTTGTTTCAAAGAAGTAGTAATTCTGTGAGCCATGTGTGCCACAGCCCTGAGGCTTAGTGCGTGGGTTTTCCCTAGAAATGCAGGCCCACAGAAGCGAATGCCCCCCAGCATTCCAGTGTCTGTGTGGATCTCTGACTGCAGGCTTGCTAATGTGTGATGATCACAGAGGATATTGGTTCAGACCCCAGGTCAGCATCGGCTTGTGTGAAAGGTGCACTCTGTAGCCCAACCCAAACCTCCACCATACAGGCCTGGAGGGATGAGACCTCACAGTGTTTTAAGACCTCTGGTTTGACTGCACTGGAACACTGAGAAGAACCAGAGGGGAGGAGGTCATATGGCTTATTCCATGGCCCTCCTGTTCTGGGAGGAATGCTGGAGGAGAAAAGAAAGAGGCTTAAGTTAAGACTTGCAGGCCCTGGATTCCTGTAATGAAATGGGGTTAATGAAGCCACATTTGAGAAATACCTGGGCGCAGTGCAACCCTAGAGTTAGAGAGCGTGATAACTGTCCCCCAGGAGCCTCTTGGGGTCTTACACCCTTGGACACAAGGTGATTGTATTCAGTATGAGTATGTACCAACATGTTTGGGCAGAAGGGCCTGTTGCACTCCTACGTTGTTTGCCATAACTGGGAGATGTTTGAAGAACTCTGGAAATTTTTATCTGCTTCTTATAGAAAACAGGGAAGATGGGAAAACAAGACTTAACAGGCCCCTGTGATAGAGTGAACAACGGTTACCCACACCAAAGCAGAGTTTGGTGGCACCATCTTAGCCAAGACAGGCTGACAGCACAAACTAAGTGGGCTCATGGACTTGGGTGTAAGGAAGATGAGAGACAGTTCTCATGGAGAGCTTTCCCTCTGCCCTTATATGGAAAAAGGAATTAAACTGCCAGGAAAGAAAAAACTGTAACAGAGAGTTTAGACAAACTATCACTAGCCACCCATTGCCTAAATATGAGAGAGGCAGGCAGTTTTGATTGGTGGTTTGTCTTTCCTTCAAGTTCAGGAGCTTTACATGAAGAATTCTCCAAGTGATTTATGTCCTTGTCTGTACTGAATCTTCAGTCCATTTGGGCAGGTGGTCATGGGTTACATAAGAAGCCAAGCTGAGCAAGCCATGAGGTGAAAGCCAGTTAGCAGCATTCCTCCATGGCCTCTGCATCAGCTCCTGCCTCCAGGTTCCTGTCCTGTGAGTTCCTTCCCTGATGGCTTCAGTGACAACTATGATGTGAAAGAGTAAGCCAAATAAATCCTCTTTTCCCCAACTTGTTTTGATCACGTGTTTTACCACAACAGTAACCCTGAGACAAGCCCAGAAGTTTTTCCGGTGCCTAGTGCTCCTGGCTGGTTTTGTTTGCACTTGTGGGTGGTGTATGAATATGCACATATTCATGAGTGTGTCTTCACACTTGGGTGTGGGAGCCAGAGGCTGATGTTGGGTGGCTTCCTCAGTAGCTTGCCTACCTTACATTATAAGACAGGACCTCTCTATTGAAAATTTAACTACAGAATATAGTTGAAATTTTCTTGTTTCCCTAGAAACAAGTCTAATAATTAAATAGAATACCTCAATTCAAACATTTAGGAAAATTTGAGTGACCAAAGACAATATAATAATGATGATAAGGATTATAAATATTATATAGTTAAGATAGATTATTGAGAGGTTTCCCATCTCCTCTCTTCTGTCTCTTTATTGATTTTTATTGAGCTCTATTCTGTAGTTAAATTTTCAATAAACAAGATGACACTATGGCAAAATTTTAGAGCTAGACGGCACTCTGTGCATTTGCAGCATTGTCTTGGTGCTGCTGATGGTGACAATGGTGTTTGACACGTTTTTACAATTTAAATTATCATCCAGTTACTTCCTTTTCCTCCTGCTAACTGTAGTTTAAATTCCCCATTCTGTATTCTTTTGTTCCCCTGTCACTGAAAACTTGTTGAGGAATGGCAAGCCTTGGCACCATTGTCCTTTCTAGTTTGTTTATATCAATGGTGTGTATAGGCTGCCTTTATGACACCATTGTCCTTTCTAGTTTGTTTATATCAATGGTGTATATAGGCTGCCTTTAGATATCCCAAATGTGACAATGACCAAGAGTAGCCACAAGCCAGTGAAAGACAGAAATAATAAAAGAAAAATGAACCTTAAAAAAAAAAAAGACGGGACCTCTCATTGAACTTGTAGCACACTAACAGGCTAAACTTGCTGGCCAGCAAACCCCAGGGCTTCTCCTGTGTCAGCCTCTTAGGGGAGAGATTACAGGCTCATGTTCCCACGCCTGAATGTCACTTGGGTACTAGGGATGAGCTCTGGTCATTACACACGTGCTAGAAGCATGTTACTGGCTGATCACGGAAGTCTTCTAAAGTGATCTTCAACACCATAGTCATGTAAATAACATTTCAGCCAGCGTTCATCGAAAGAGAAGATAACATCGATGTTAGCTTTCTCCTTTCTGCCTGACACAACTTCCTAGGAAGAAATTAACCTGTGTTTCCCCACCCCACTCTACCCGTGGCCCTCACAGAAGGGAGCTTGCAGAGAAGCCGAGCACACCACAATGACTACCAGGAGGAGAGAGAATGCTCTCATGCAGGCCCCCTTGGATTAGATACTCTCTCCCTCATTGGTTCATCCTCTCCGGAACAGACCTCACGATACTCTACTTGTCTGCTTGACAATCTTATTTTCTCATTCCAATGAAGTTGACAGTCGAGATGGCCCTCACAGCATAAATATTAGCACATAATTCTTTTTTTCTAAAGCAATATCATGTATTTTCTACCACATCTAGTATTGGGTTAACTATTTTTTATTTCTTCGGCCATCCCTGACTAAATTTTATTCTTTACAACTAATTTATTTTGGTTCTTTGCAAGGGTGGCCACTGCCCCACAATTCTGACCCTTTTATTTCTTCCTGGTCATGCTCTCCTGGAGTAAATGTTATGAAAGTCCTGCCTGCAGTGAGTGGCTAGTGGGTGAGACATGGAAATCCAGGTGTTTCCGTAACTTGGCAGCCTCTCTGCGGCAGGCAGGGTGCAGCCCTGGGTGTTCACAACAGGGTGCTGTTCAGGGCTCTTGAAACGCTACAGAATACAAAGCATGCTACACCCCAATCACTGGAAGGTTTATGTTTAGCTCGTACATCAGTTGGGTTTGCCTTAGCCTTTTGCCTGTCTCTCTCCGAGAGCAATAATTAAGGAGAACCTTCATACTCTATAAAGAGTACATCCTGGGAGTTTTTCTTGTTTCAAAGGAGTGTGAGTGAGTGAGTGAGTGAGTGAGTGAGTGAGTGAGTGAGTGAGTGTGTGTGTGTGTGTGTGTGTGTGTGTGCGTGCGTTGGAATTCTTACTAGCCTTAATATGCATGCATAGGTGCATGCAAAAAAGATAAAATACCAAAGTGCCCATGTGCCATTTTTCTGTCATTGTTTTAGCAGGGAGTTTGATGGTGTGGAAATACATAGTGTATATCAAGAAAGAAAAGGAACCTGGCTTTCTTCAGAAAAGACTGCTTTTCTATTCTCTGGTTAATGGAGATGGCCAGATTTAGAGACTAGGAGGCCAGGCATACACTTAGCTGATTGTCAAACATGGCTTCTGTAGCGGAGGACCACTCCCCAACAGTCTAGGTACAGTTTTAGTTCTCAGCCCATTGGATAGGAAGGTGGAACGGTGCAGAGATGGCTGGCTCGCTGCTGCTGCTGCTGCTGCTGCTGCTGCTGCTGCTGCTGCTGCTGCTGCTGCTGCTGCTGCTGCTGCTGCTGCTGCTGCTGCTGCTGCTGTGATACCGTGAAGCTGAGGCGAAGACACTTCTTAGACAGGAACTTAGACGTGAGAAAATGGCCATGGAGCTCTGTGCTTTTCCCACCTTGCTTCCCTTTCTTCGACTGTTTACTTAGTAATCCTGGGATGAAAGGAAAACATGGCACAATATTCAGAATCCCAAAGCAAAAACAGACAGGTTCCTTGATGCTCTCAGTTTCAGAAGATGAGCAGCGTAGGAAAGACAGCATGTAACTCCATCTCCACAGAGCCAGAGACGGCCAGAAGACATCTGCCCTGGACCCTGAGTGAGGAGACCAAGAGGCCAGCAGAGTGCAGATAGCACAGGATGTGAGGAAATAAGAAAGCATGACGATCAAGGGCAAGCTCGCTGTCATCTCAGGCCGTGTGTGTGTGGGGGGGGGGGTCCTCAACTGGGCACAAAGAGATTTGAACTTTACAGAATTGTGTGTATTTCTATCTTAAAATAGGATGCAGTATTCACAATCTGATTCTGGTGGTGTTATATATATAGCTTTAGTGCGCTAGCTTATTCAGTAGAATTTTTACATTTCTTATAATATGTATTTACAAAGATATATCCCAAGCAGCTGATCCAATTTCATTTTGTCCCAGAAAAGTACGCCAAGAAGCTCCAGCCATGTTTGTTGCTTGAGTCATTGGAGCTTCCCCCAAAACTCCAGGCTCGCTTCACCTGATGTGAGTTTCTGGCTCTGTCTCTTCAGGAGCAGTGGGTGGTCTCCAGGTCGGCCCTGGCATGAACAGAGAGGACACACAGGCAAGTAGCCGTGAGTCACGCGGTGAGTGCCGAGCCAGACAGCTCTCCAGGAAGCCGTGGGAAGCACTTGTCAGAAGAGCTCCTCACCCCGTAGTGGTCAGGCCCCTGCTTCCCAGAAAGTGGGTGGAATATGGGTGTAGTTTCACTTTCCTTCAGCAATAAACAAAAATAGTCCACCTGACGCCAGGTGCGCAAAATGGTGAAGAGCTATTACCTCATATCGGCTTATCTCTCTGACCTTTGGAGCACTCAGAGGAGGAAATTACCACTCTCCTTCCTGCTGAGAAGTCACAGTCACTCCAGGTGTACCACACCTTCCAGCACCTAATATGAATTTCAGTTTAAAATCCTGGATCTGGGGCTAAAGGTGTACTCAATGGTAGTGTTTTCCTTGTCTATGCGAAACCTGGCTTCAGTCCCTAAAACCACAGACAGACACACACAAACACACACACAGTCTTCACAATTACCTTTTGAGGAGAAAAGGCCATTTATTAGAGTATTTTATATAGCAAAACTTCTCAAATAACAGCATTGCCCAGAGACACTAAAGGTAAAGATGTCCATCCATCATTATGTCCCTGTATCTTCAGCATGTCACCAGCCTAGTTGGTGACATCATCTTGTGTCTACATGGTAATCTCATCCCACCGCGCTGCCTTTGCTTCTGGTTCTGTCTTACCTACATTTACAAATTTTCTGTTCACCTCAGTACTTTGTACACACTGCTATTCAGCAAATACTTCATTCAGTGGTTTTTCAAAGAGTAGCCCAGGAGTTTCTGGGCCTCCACGAAACTTTTTCAGGACATCAGCAAAATATTATGAAAAACTGTTTTAATAGTGCCTGTTATCTGATTCCTTTTACTTTCAATACGCTAAGGACATCAGATGCCACCAGAATTTAATGGCACTAAATGGAAGCTTAGTAGGGTCCACAGTCTTCAAGACTGAGAGAGTTCTAAGGCAAGAACAACAACAAAGTGAAGCTCACTGCCCTACTAGACTGCCTGAAGAAGCCTGACCTCACCAGGAAGTGTTAACGTGTACTGTGTAAAAAGATTCATCTCCAAAACGCCTTCCATCTGATACCTAGGGTATGGAGCATGCATTGCTAATCCTGTCAGGCCCTTTGTGGGGCCAGAGGGCCAGGCAGCTCTCCAGAGTTAAGAACCCTTCACCTTCAGACTTAGATGGTGTCAATGAGTTGACTCCAATTGTTCCTCAAAGCTCATTGAAACATTGAAACTCTAGGACAAATCAAACAAACAAAGCCAGTGACTCCAGAATGTTTAGAGTGCTCCAGTGAAGTATGTCAGTGCAGGTGATCAGTCTCAGAGGCACATTGCAGCATAGTGTTTGGAGAGTAGTAGGTGTCTGTCTAAATCTTGATACCCTGTGTGGTTGAGGGCAGCATTCAGATCATTTCAAGGTGCTCTGCCACAGTGGATACTGACCTGAGCCTTGTGACATCAGATAGAGGGCCTGGCATGAAGGATCTTCTCCACCACATAAACCAAGTATGGTGGTAAATCTCAGCACTCGGAAGGCAGAGGCAGGAGAATCCAAAGTTCAAGGCCACTCTCAGTAACATAGAGCCTTTGATGCCAACCTGAAAGACATGAGACTCTGTCTCAAACAAGAGGCAAAAAAAGTCATAGAGTAGACTAAGCAGGAAAGACAATACAGGAAATAAACAATTTGGAGAAAAAGATCATCATGAGAATCTTTGACGTCACAGAGGGAAGAACACATTTAGGAGGGTGTGTAGAAACAGCAGCCCTGATTAGAGACGAAAATAAGTCAGCAATGTCAATTTTTGTTTCTCCCTCCCTAGCTTCTGAGCTGAGCCTTGAACTGAGTTTTCTACTAGCTAGGCAAATGTTCTACC
This sequence comes from Microtus ochrogaster, assembly GCF_000317375.1. Lineage (NCBI taxonomy): Eukaryota > Metazoa > Chordata > Mammalia > Rodentia > Cricetidae > Microtus > Microtus ochrogaster. The sequence continues at coordinate 21,471,176 of NC_022020.1, forward strand.
ACTACCCTAAATCCTCTCCTATCCCAGCTTTGCAGTTCTGAGTATATGACCATGCCATTCACCAGACTGGGGGCAGAGTACTTGAATATGAAGTGGAGGGTAGTTCACTCTGAGGCATCCAGACAGATGTTCCCATCCATCCAGACTGCATTTTCTCCACCTACACCAAAAACTTTGCTTCTCTCCTCCACAGGCAGTCCTTCTTATTCTGCATACAGGTATTCTGACATTTTTCACAGTTATGAAACCATAGAAGCCTGGTAGGATAGTGGATAACTTACTAAAGACCCAATTATCTTTCTGACCATGTGTTTTCCTCAGAAGAAAAACCACAGTTGTCTTTTTACATACAACATGAGCACATAGATCTTCAGAAGTAGTGAACAGCGCTAATCTCAAGGTTTGCATTTATTGACCTCAACTGGCAATGTAAAGCATCATCTCGTTTAACCCTTCTGTTGCTTCCCTCCAGACTCACTCGGAAATAGTTTGTAGTTTGACAAGTTCAAGCTGAAATTGAAAAGTATTGGTTATCTGTCTCCAAGCATTGGGTTTAAGGAAAGCAAGGCAGTGTCACCAATAGAAACACACGATTTAAGAAGAGTTTGTAATAGAGCTTGGGATTAATTAGCACCACAAACTCTTGTTCTTCACCCCGGGGGAAGATCTGAACGTGTGTACAAAAACAAGGTGATGTATTAATTTGCTGATACATTGGAAAAGCCCCTCCCTGATCTGATGCCTGGAAGGGGATGGCTAATTGCTTCTAGTCCTGTTGCTTAGGAGCTGCATCAAAAAATAACCTGGCTAACACAGAGCAGGACTCATCAGTCCTGGTTTCGTTTTCCTTCACTGCCCATGTCTGCACCGTGTGTTTAGGAGTGTGGCATCTTTTGGAAACTGACTTGCTACTTACCCATTCTTCTGGAGAGAAAATTCTGCTATTCAGGATCCTTGACTTAGGGAACTTGTTGCAAGGCTGTGGATGGTAATTGTGAAGACCCTTTATTTGCTTTGGGGGGTATTTATCATTTACATATTTAACCACACTGATATTAAATGTTCAGGTTAACAAATTTTGGCAACTATAAACATCTATTAAACTATTAAATGAGATATAGACCATTTCATCACTGCAGACATCCACCCCCGTGACTCTAGACCATTCCATATTGCAGACACCCCCCCTGTGATTCTAGACCATCCCATCACTGCAGACACACCTCCCATGACTCTAGACCATTCCATCACTGCAGACATCCCCTCCCGTGTCTCTAGACGATTCCATCCCTACACCCCCCCCGTGACTCTAGACCATTCCATCACTGCAGACACCCCCTGCGTGACTCTAGCCCATTCCATCACTGCAGACACACCCCTCCCCGTGACTCTAGACCATTTCATCACTGCAGACACACCCCCTCCCCGTGACTCTAGACCATTCCATACTGCAGACATCCCCTCCCTTGTCTCTAGACGATTCCATCCCTACACCCCCCCGTGACTCTAGCCCATTCCATCACTGCAGACACCCCCCTCCCCGTGACTCTTCCATTCACTTTTCCCTCTCTCCCACTCACTCTAGACAAGCTGCTACTGCTCTAGATTCCTATTGACCATTCGTGGGTTTCATATACATGAGATTATACAGTGTGTGGGTTTTGTGTGTATAGTTTCAATCATTCATTACATGTTAGCATTCCTACCGTGAGCTCAATCATCCCTCCATTTACTATATGCAGGAATAATTCATATACTCTGAACTCTGCTGCAGGCTAAAGTTGAATGAAACCTCTTCTGAGAGTATGTAAGCCATCGAAGGCCCTGTCTGGACCCCACTTGAAATCCTGTAGTATATCACTTGGCATACAACCGAGACGCTAAGCACACAGGTGCATAGAACATTTATTAAGACAAAAGCCTGCCTTGTGTTTTCTCCAGATTTGAGATCCTCCACCCCACACTGGATTGCACAAATCAACTCCTCTTCCTGATCCTCCTTTGAGATCTGTTCTAATTACTGTGATAAAACATTGACAAAAACCAACATGGAAAGAAAGGGTTTATTTCAGTTTATGCTTTTAGTCTATTACTGAAGGAAGCAAGGGCAGGAAGTCAACGTGGGAACCGGAGAGCTTATTGGTTTTCTCTCCATGGCTTATTCATCTTCCTTTTTTGTTTTTAATTAAAATGTGTAGCATGAATAAAAAAAATAGAGAGACAGATATTGGAATTCAACCTGAAAACCAGAAAAGCAAAGCAGTCAAGTCACTAGAGAAGTCTTACCTCTACCAAGGCTGGGTGACCACAGACTAAGCAGACTAAGCAGACAGAGCTTCTCCCTCCTCCCATTTTATATTCCCTCTAGTGCTGGGATTAAACGTGTAAGCCACCACCATCTGGATTTGTTTCATACATTGATCCTGTAGAGGCCAGGGTAGCCTTGAACTACCCTGTGGATGATATCATCCACAGAGATCCATCTGCCTCTGTCTCCCAAATCCTGGGATTAAAGGTATTTGCCACAACTGCCTGACCTCTAGTGGCTTAGTTTTGTCCTTATGATCTTTAGGCAAGCTTTATTTATTAAAACATAAATAAAATATCACTATAAAAATGTAAACTAAACCATTTCTGTTGTTCTTCCCTCTAACCCTCTAGGTACCTCTTGCTTTTTGTCAAATTCATGACTTCTATTTAGTTGTTATTACATATAGAAGGATAGTATACATGTGTACATTTATTCATAAATATATAAATACAATCTGCTCAGTTCATACAAAGTCAACTTTCTTTCTTACATCATCTGAGACTATCTGCACAATGGTGGCACCACCTACAATGGGATGCCACCTCCCCAATTAATCATCAATCAAAAAATACACCACAAACATGTCCACAGGCCAATCTAATAGAGGCAACTTCTTAGTCAAGGTTCCCTTGCCTCAGGTGATGCCAGTTTGGTCAACTTGACAAAAAAACAACCAACACATCTTTCTACTTCTAGAAATGGTTGATATCCACAGTCACCATAAGTGAAAAAGGGCTTGGTCATGAAGAGTTAGAGACTGCTGTGGGCTGAACTTGTCTCTTGCCAGCACTGGATGAGCAAGTGAGCTCCAGGAGTGAGGCACTGGGGAAACCACTTGGCTCCTTCTTCTCTTCTGTGCACTCCACACCAAATTTCCAGTAAAGGCAGACGCTAAGTAGATTGTCTCCAAGTTTCATCTATTTTTAACTTCTTTTGTACTAAGATAAGAAAATGCAGTGTGACAAAATAGTCTGAAAAGATTGGAAACAATTGAGCGTAAACATAGGATGGAATACCTGTGAAGTGATTTAGCTCATTATTGATGGAGCTACGGGGAATGTTCTTTACCGCAACGCTAAAAGTACTAAATGATAACTCTATTCCATAAACAACAAAGTGGGAAAACCCCACCCACCGTAATCTGGAATATGAGCAAGTGAGAGCAACTGGCACTAACTGAACACAACAGAAACTCGATTCTCAGAATGAATCCCCACCGCATCATCTCTGCACCAGCTGCTTTGGATGGAGGTCTTTACCTCTTAGATGAGGAAGTTCCCAAAGGTGCCTTCAGGTAGTAAGTACGTAATTGATGTGTTTAGTGATATTTATTACCATGCCCATAGATCATGTTTATATAGGTGTAACCTCTACCATGATTTCCATATGAACATTGAGGCAGAGACTGGAAACGAATCTTGGTGTTATTGGGAGTCATTGATATTTGGCTCTTCTAGCAACAATGGATCTAAAAAGAGTTCTTTTGTTTTTTTGAGATAGTTTTGGGGTATTGGTGCTAACTAACACTGTATCATCTATTTCATAGGATACTTAGCTGGAAATTTTTACTATAGCTGATTAAATCTAAAATTGTGTAGACTTATAAGCTTCTTAGTTGGGGTTTCTATTGCTGTGAAGAGACACCATGACCACAGAAACTCTTATAAGGAAAACATTTACTTGAGGTGGTGGCTTACAGTTCAGAAGTTCAGTCCACTATCATCATGGCAGCGAGCATGGTGGCATGCAGGCAGACACGGTGCTGGCTACATGTCAATCAGAAGGCAACAGGAAGTGGTCTGTGACACTGAGCAAAGCTTAAGCAAAAGGGACCTCAAAGCCTGTCCCCACACTTAAAGCCTGTGACACACTTCCTTTAACAAGCACACACCTACCTCATCAAGGCCATTCTTCCCAATCGTGCCTTGCCCTATGAGTTTATGTGGGTTGATTACATTCTAACTAAACAATAAGGAAATCTAAAAAAAAAAATCATTGCTTCCCTTTTGAAAATAAGAGAATCGTTGCATAATAAAATCTATGTCTGAGAAGCCCACCCAGTTAAGGCACAGCATCTATCCTCTATGATGGGAGGTAGAAGCAGGAGGATCTTTGTGAGCCTGATATTCAAGAGCTAGTTCCAGGACAGGTTTCAAAGCTACAGAGAAATCCTGTCTCGAAAAACCACACACACACACACACACACACACACACACACACACACACAAAGGCCACACTCATTCTTTCCTGAGGAGCACATACCAGAGGTTGAAAATGTGCTCTCATGGTAAGTAACATTGCCTTGTTCTTTTGAGCTCAGCATCCTCATGACCTAATTGCACTTTAAATTCCCAGCTTTTGAGCAAAGCAGTGCATCTCCATAATCTCATCATCCAGAAGGAAAAAGCGGGAGGATTGATGAAAGTTCAAAGCCAGTCTGTAGCTAGTTCCAAGACAGCAGATAGTAAGAGCTTGTCTCAAAGAAACCAACCAAACAAGAGCAAAATTCCACCACTTAATACCATTGCAATAAAAACTTAACATCAATTTGGGAAGAAACAAACATTCAAACCACAATAGTTGGAAACCTGCAAAATATGCTAGACAAAGTACACAATATGTATGTATGTATGTATGTATGTATGTATGTATGTATGTATGTATGTATTTATGTATGAATACTGTAGTTGGAAGGCTGCTAGTTCATTTCCTGTCTGCCTGGCAGCTCAGACCAGAAATAACTACACAGAAGCCGTATTAATTAAATCACTGTTTGGCCAATCACTTAATCATATTGCTAGCTAGCTCATATCTTTGGTTAATCCATTTCTGTTAATCTGTGTATCACCACGTGGCTGTGGCTTACCAGCAAGGTTCTGGCTGGCAGCTTACATCTTTCCCCTCTAGCAGCTCCATGGTGTCTCCCTGACTCTGCCTTCTCTCTCCCAGCATTCAGTTTAGTTCCCTCCCTTCTTAGCTCTATTCATAGGCCAAGGCAGATTCTTTATTCATCAACCAATAAAAGCAACACATATACAAAAGGACCTCCCACATCAGAATACAGAAAATGTCAAAAGGACCTAGTAGACACTGAACATTTATCATTTATGGAGATACTCGATATCTTCGAGTTTTTCAACCAGATACACATTTTGCCACCCATTCTGGCTTCATTTGTTTTCTGTGAGATTGAAAGAAACACTGCTCCTCACATCAATTAGTGAGCTGCACTGTGGGCAAAGGGACTTGCCCTTGAAATGGCTTGCCAATAGTGTATTTGTAGGTGGCCACACATCAGGGTATTTCCTATATGAAACCAGACACTGGGAGAAAGCATATTTCAAGAGAAAGCATAATTGGAGCTATAATCATATAGTGCAGGCAATTAGTTTTATCACTGTATCCCTTTGTGGGTTCTTCATCCTTCTATAACTCTTTCTTCCCAAATCAAATGGCTTAGGTTTGCAAGGTTTCCGTTGTCTCATTGTGTGTTTTGTCTTTTCACGCCTTCTCTCCACTTCCTTTTCTTCCTTCCCTGTGCTATTTATTTCTCTTTCTTTCCTTTTCTGATCATTCCCCTCTTCCTCCTCCTCTTCTTTCTTTCTCCTCTTCTTTCTCTCCCTTTCCCTCTCCGTTTGGGGTGAGTAATTTTCTAAAGTGGTTTCATAACATGAGTGCAGCAAAAATGGTATTTGTGGAGATAACACACTGATTACTGATGCATCCTCTCCCCCACTAGCTTAGAACAACCTTCTCTGCACATTCCTTTGTCTAGCAGAGAAGATGACGGAAGGACTGGAAACTCCAGCAGCTGCTGCCTTTGGCTCCGACTTGGAGGACTTCAGTTTGGCCTGGGAAAGCTGTAGACTTTCTTCTCAGAGCTAGGACTGCTGCTGACAACTTGGATTGTTGGTCACAGATGGAGAACTGAGCTGTTAGGTATCAGAATGACCTCCTTGAGTGTGAGCTAATCTTTCTCAAGGATGGCTTGTCAAGATTCAGCAGCAAGGAACACACAGTTTGACTATTCCTGACATTCTCTGTGCTGAAGTTGTAGTAGACACTTACTGCATGATTTCAAATGTCTGAGTTGGTGCTCATAAAACTTCTGGATTGAAACAAATGGGACTAAATTGTGTATCTCTCAATCTTCTTTATCAACTTTTACTTTGTGAATTTGTCTAGAAATGACCTTGTGACACATGAAACATTCTATTTATAGGTTTTGCACTAGGCATCACTAAGCCTGTCATACTGTAGCTAAATGAGTGTTGAATCATTTTGCTTAGAGAGTTACAACTAACTGCTATAAACTTTAAAACAAACAAACTAAAACCAAAACCAAAGCAACAACAACAAACAACAGAATTTATTTCCTTGGGAGGTGGGGAGGAGATGGAAATTTTTTTCAATAAAAAAAAGAACCAAAAATAAAAAAAAAAATTTATTTCTTATAGATCTAAGGCTGAGAAATCTAATATTGGACATCCTTAAAAAAATCTCTGTGAGTTTGAGTCCAACCTGGTCTACAAGAGCAAGTTCCAGGACAGGTCCCAAAGCTACAGAGAACCCCTGTCTCAAAAAACAAAAAAAAAAAATTTTTTTTTCAGATTTCATCTTATAAGGCCATAATCTGGTAAATGACTTAGCTTAACCTTAATTACTTCCTAAAAGCCCTGTGTTAAAGGATTGTATATGGGAATTAGGGCTTTGAATGAGAATCGTGGGCAACTATAACTCAGTACATAGCAGGGCAATTTCCTTTTCATATGAAAATCTAGAAGGTTGTCCTTCCACATTGATACAGCAGGCTCTGTACCCCGCTTAGTCTTTAGCATGTGACTTCTGTTCCCAAGGCCGCAGGATGTACAAATCTGGTCACCTTACTAGCAGGAAGAATGTAAAAGGTGTTTCCTGTTTGTTAGGAAGCCAACATTCCTCCCAGAAATCCTTAAAGATCCATATTTAATTAATGATGATAATTTTACCATACAGAGAACATTATTGTGCCTAACTGAAGAGATGGCATGCCAGACATCCCTTGAGTTTTGTAGATTAAGGTAATTTTGCTTTTAGCAGAACTGGACTTTTGCTGGTTAGAGTGGTGGTGATAGCAGATGTTGAGAAGAGATTATGAATATCCCCCACAGAGATAACACAGAGACATAATTTGATAAAGTAATAAATCAAGGTTTCTAATTAGCTTTCTAATATTCTGAACCTATATAAGCCTTTGACATTTTCCTCTAACCTACACAAACCTTAGTTTCCTCTGTGTATATGTTTTCTATATTCTCATTCACCGCATCCTTTCTGTATGAAAACACAGTTTGATCTAACACTAACATCATTTTGAGCACCAGATTTAGTCACCACTATGAGGCTCTAGGTAAGACTCCTTGGAAGATGGACAAAGCCATGCATGGAGGAAGAGCCTGCTTTTCCCAGGCCGATCCCAGCCCCTGCTGGTCACAGCCTTCCTAGTAACCTTGTCTCCAGAAAGTTGAAGATGGTGCTGCATGACACGGGTTGCAATCCCAGAGTGGACCGGGGACTCTCACAGGGCCTCATCTCTACATGAGGAACTGCAGACAAAGGCCTAGAAAATCACCAGTCTTCTCCAGGGACGAGCTCCCCACGGTTAGGTTCTTCATTCTCAAGTGGTCAGTTCTAAATGCATCTACATATAAGCAACACTGAATGGATTCAGCAGGTTATATGTGTGTGCATCTGTATACTTGTGTGTATAACAATAATAAAGACAAAAAAATAAAAACAAAGAAGTCATGAATTTGAGATGGAGTAGGGGGAGTTTGGGAGGAGCTGGACCAGCAGGGAGAGAGTGGGGGTGAAAATAAACACAGTTCTCCTGTATGAAATTCTCGAAAATAAAATAAATGTTAAAAATAAGGGAATAAACAAACAGATTCAAAGAGAAAAGAAAGAAAGAGATTGTGCTGCAATGATCACATTTTGCCACTAGATGACAACACCATCCAACACTTGCAAACTCATGTTTGGCACCCGCCTTGAATGAGCTATAAGAAATTGGTGCTTTCCGTTGCCAATTATGTTATTTTGGCCTTCTACCAGTTGGTTTTATTTAGAATGAGAAACATGTTTAAAACGTTATGCCAGTGTTCGGTTACGTATTCATCTTTTAATTAGTGCTAATTACTGTCCTAAGAAACCCCACTCAAGACAATATCAATGACAGTACCGTAAGGTAACCTTCCAGGTGAATGTGCCATCTTACAAAGGAGCCAGAAGAAAGCTCATTAGAAGAGCTTAATTGTGTAGCTGCGCAGCTTTAGGGTGGCTTCTCAATCTTGGCTGCATATTGGATTCATCTGGCTAGTTGACAAAAATGCTAATATCTCTTCATTCCAAAATTCTAATTTAGTCGATCTGGGGTGTGGCATTTAAAGAAACAGCCCTTGGGGCTGGAGAGAGAGCTCAGCAGTTAGAAGCACTTGCTGCTCTTCCAGGCCATCAAGTCTCTGGCCTTCATGGGCACACCTACACATACCCACATGCAAACACACGCCCGCAATTTAAAATAATAAACAAAGAATTAAAATGTTTAAACCAGTTTCCGAGATGACTAGGTTGTGCAGAAGGGACTGAGAACACTTGAGGCTCCCGTTACTTCATGTCTCAGTACCCACAATACACAGGAGTTGACTACCGGCTGGCCATGATCTGTGGGGCCTAGGAAGGGCACCCTTCCTCCAGAGTGAAGAGCATTGGCCCACAAGTCCACCCTCATTTTCACACTATCATTGCAGAAAGCAAATAAAAGAAATCACCAAGCCCCCTCAAATCATACTCTGAGCATTATCAACAGAGCAGCTACTTTGCTTTGTTCCCGGTGCATGCTCTTCTGGTGACAGGAACACAGAGAATGCTTTGGAGCTTGGTCACAATGAGGGAGCACAAGGTAAGGTGAAAGCCTTCTGCAAGGCTCAGAGAAGAGGCAGGGGCCATGGAATGTGTGCAGGAGAGACAGAGCTGCCCAAGTCAGGGTGACAGACTCAAACAATCTCCTCATCTTGTTCCTCATAGTATGCTTCTCAAAAAATACTCTTAGTGTTTTTGTATCACCTATGGGGCCAATGAAAGCCGCTCAGTGTGGCCAAAGTCAGCCAGTCTGTGTGAGAGAGGCAAAGCAGTTGAAGATCCCACTGATGTACTTTACCCTGCTCATCTATGTCCAACCATCTTAGGAGCTGAGTGCCTGAGTACCAATCAGCAGGTTCTATTTCTGTTGTCTTGTTTACTGCCTCGAGGTGTGAGCATCCCTCTGCTAACCACAGTGCTGAGAAAACCAACACACAGCAGGAAAGCCTGAGAGGACAGAGGAAGGCTTCACAGTTCAGATCCCAGAGCAGCCCGTTATGAATGACCTTTCTGTCAGGTCTGTCTGTCTGTCTAGGCTTATTGATGTGGTTTGAGTCCCCCTCCCCCTAAAAAATGAGCGTGTTGAAATTTTAATTCTTAATGTGGTAATATCTGGAAGCAAGCCCTTTGGATGGTCACAGGTTATGAGAGCACATATTCCACGTACTATAAAAGAGGCCCTCAAGAGTTGCCCAACCCTCTCGCCATGTGACAGCACAGCTGGAAATTGACATCTGTGACTCCGAAAGTCCTCGCCAAACAGCAAGTCTTCCGGTGCCCTGGTCTCATGTTCTCAAGTCTCCAGACCTGTAAGAAATTAGTTTGATTTCTTTAAAAGTCATACAAGTCATTTCGTTTATGTTATTTTGTTATAACTACCAAATGGAGCAAGACACCCATACACCCTGAAAAATTAGACCACTTGAGAAGTATATAACACTTTAAACAGAATGAGCACTACATTAAATCTGAAAAGCCATCATTATCGTTCACTAAGCAAGCATGATAAAAAACAAACCATGTGCCACTCCTTTAAGAAAACAGGTAACTGAGTCATAGATCTCACCTCCAAGAAACTTGCAGTCTAATGCTTAGACAAATAGCTGAATTGGAATTGCACAACAGTGCTGTAAAATGAATCTTCCAAAGCACTAACAATAGTAACTCACCATAGCCTGACTAGTTAAACACTGTGTGTTGGGTGTCATGCTCAGTGAGTAAAGGGTTAAATAAGTCCTTAGAGCCAGCCATGGTGGCACACACTTTTAATCCCAGCACTAGTCAGGAGGCAGAAACAGGAGGATTTCTGTGAGTTCCAGGCCATTTTGGTCTAGGTAGAGTGTCCCAGGACAACCAGGACTACTTAGGGAGACCCTGTCTCAAAAAACTAAACCAAAACAAATGAAAAAAATGAGTCCTTAGGAATTTCTTACGGGTGGAAGTTAGTGATATGTATAAAGATGGGAAAACTCATGTAAAGTGGTTAAATGATTTTGATTACAGTCCCATAACAAAGCATCCTATTAATCCACCTGTCATATTTAGCATAAAAATCCACCAAGGCTATTATTTATAAGATATTAATTACCATACTGATAGTATGGATTATTTTTCTTATATTAGTGTCAGTTAAATCATGAATCCCTGGTCACATGGGCTGACCACTCTTCTCCTTACACTCACACTCCACTAGATTGGATCAGCTTCAGGCCAGATAGGTTGCAGGTTCCAAGTCACCACCTCTAGAGATCCAGGGGATACCCTGCCAAAGATGCCCACACCAGAACCCAGACCCGTTACCAGAGCAAAGGCCATCTTTGTTCTATGGGACCCTTTCCTCAGAAGACATTCTGCTCAAGGGTGCATTCCACACACCCCCTTTTTTTTTTGACCCCGGCTACCATATTAGAGTCTGAGAGAAGACCCCAAAGAAGACTAACAGCCACATATGCAATAACAAGGGTGTTTTATTAATTCCAATGTTAGGGCGGCAATTGATGACCCCCAAAGAAGGTCACAAGCTCCTTTTAAGTGGAGTTAGGGGAATTCCAGAGAGGAGAGATTAATCTGGGGCTGATTGGTGGAGGATAGATTAGTCTGGGGGCTAACTGGTCCTAGTGGTTAAGGACCTTCAAGCAGCAGAGTAGGGGAAGCTATCCTGAGCCTGCAGAAGTCTGAGGGGCATCTACTGAGCCAGCAGAGGGGCCTTGGGTTTTTCTGAGCCAGCAAAAAGACTTGTGGGGGTGCTTACTGATGATCACCCTTAAGTTGTGATTTTCACGAGATCTACTTGCTTAGTTCTGTCCCACTCTAGTCAAGTGAAACTAAGTCTGGTCTCTGTCAGGGCTCTGGTATGCTGCTCCCCGCACTTTCCACTCTTTTTATTTGAAGAGGACACCCAATGCCTTAGTCTTCAGTCACAGCACAGGGTTGGAATTGGGCAGCACAGGGTCTAAATCCGAACCCAATGGCTGCAAAATTTATTCAAATTCACCAAGGATTCTTAGACTCTGTACTTCTGTCCACTCTCTACCACTCTCTGCTTCTGCCTGCTTTTCGTCTGTATGTCTTGTCCTTCTGTTTGTTACAACATGTAACAAGCCAACTGTATTCTCCACAGGGCTCTTTCCCCTTCCTCTGTCCACCACTGCTGGCTTTCCCCTCCATACAAGGGTGGCATGCGTTCGTTTGCTGTGGGAAGGGGAACAGCATCGTGACTTAGCATGCCAGAGCTGGTGTCAGAGGTATGGGGGGTGCAATGTGCGTCATTGGGGCAGGCTCCTCCCTCCACCTGGGAACGTCCACACCTAGCCTCTGTCTGGGAACAAAGAAATGATGGAGGAAGGTCATTGGTTAAAAAATAAAGAAACTGCTTGGCCCTCATAGGTTAGAACATAGGTGGGTGAAGTAAACAGAACAGAATGCTGGGAGGAAGAGGAAGTGAGCTCAGACTCGATAGCTCTCCTCTCTGGGGCAGACACGATGAAGCTCCGACTCAGGACGAACGTAGGCTAGAATCTTCCCGGTAAGCGCATCTTGGAGTGCTACACACATTATCAGAAATGGGCTAGTCCAGGTGAGAGAGTTAGCCGAGAAGAGGCTAGATATAATGGGCCAAGCAGTGTTTAAAAGAATACAATTTGTGTGCTGTTGTTTCAGGGCATAAGCTAGCCAGGTGGCTGGGAGCAGGGTGGCAGGAACGTAGCCCGCAGCTCCTTCAACAAAGAAGTCTTTTATTCCTGTTGAAAACGCTTACAGGACTTTTAATTTGGTCATCTGACCTGCTTTCCTGGGAAAAGTTTTGTTCACCTTTCTGTCTATTTTGTGTGTGCGGATGGAAACTTGTGAATGCTGTGACCACTGCATGCTTGTTGTTAACTGGTCTTGGATGCCTAGGTTTGTGTGTTCCATGTGGTTTGGTTATAGCTCAGCTGTTACTACAACTAGCTGCCTGGGCTCAGAATTTGCCTCTGCAATTTCCTGAATCTGATGTGATGACTGAGAAAGTTGTTTTATGCTGTTCTACCTTATATAAAGAAAGACAGCAAAGAAATTGGGCATGGTGAAAAATCTGTAACAAAGGTTAACTTAAAACTGGTAACTCCATATTGGAACTGCTCTGGAAGCACCACGTGGGCAGCTGCCATTTTGACTAACTTTGAAAAAGAGGGAAGTCATATGACTTTACCAATGTCTTAAATAAAGGTGACCATGGGCTGGAGAGATGGCTCAGAGGTTAAGAGCACTGACTGCTCTTCCAGAGGTCCTGAGTTCAATTCTCAGCAACCACATGGTGGCTCACAGCCATCTGTAATGGGGTCTGGTACCCTCTTCTGGCCTGCAGGCATACACACAGACAGAATATTGTATACATAATAAGTAAGTAAGTAAGTAAGTAAGTAAGTAAGTAAATAAATAAATAATAAAAAATAAAGGTGACCACATGGAATGGCCCTGCCAAGGAGGCGTTAGGTCTCCAGTATATTTAGTTTAGGATGTGTTTATGTATGATAATTCCTGTCCTGTCTAAAACCAGGGTTTATGACAGATAGGATATAAAGCAATGGTGGTTTACTGAGGCAAATTGTTTACAGTGTGAAAACCTGGTTTTGCCTTCCACAGATGAAGGTTATGCTCTATGTCTTAGGACCACAGCTGAAAAGCAGAGACTGAGACATTCCTATTTTATGGTGCCTAAGCAGTCTGACAAAGGGTCTCTCCTTATCTAAGGTCTATTGAGGCTAAGAAAAACCAGTTTTAAAAAATATGCCTAACCTTATTGCTTTTACTAACCTTGGTAAGCTGTAGCTAATTTGGCAAACTACTAAGACATACAAGTTAACCATCATGTTAGTCAGGGGCTCAACCATAGCTGTGAAGGCTGTGGTTGGCTGACTGAAAGGGGAAAACTCACCATCGAAGCTGCTGGTTGAGCCCCTCACTAACATTCATCTCTGGTTGCTTCCCATAGCTAAAAACGTGACCGGACTAACCAGGTTGGTCCTCCCTCACTGTTCTTCTTTTAAAAAAAAAAAAATAAATGCAGGGGTGTTCTTCTTGAACACAGGGCACAGGACAGACACACACGGCGGAACAAACACAGACACGACCCGGCGGCTCCCACGTGGGTCCACTTTAATGGGGGAGGGAAACACAGAAGGGCGGGGAGGGACGTGCAGGACACACGAGGAAAAGCAAATGAGAGAGAGCCTCGTGTGGCCCTGCCTTTTAACGGGGAGCGCAAGGGTGTCTGGGGTGCGCACAGGTATCCGTAGTCCAGGAGGAGTCTGGGAGTTGTAGTTTCCAAATGAACAACACTCACTAGCACTGTCCACACTGAGCAGTGCGTTCACTTTGAGGCCCGGGGTCCCTCGAGTTTTTCTTTCTCTTTTCTTCTCTCTTGGACCATTCATAAGTGGTTTCCACTGTGAGAGACTGCTCCGAGCGACCTCTAGCCTCTGGCTTCTGAGTTGCTGGGAAAGGAGCCAGTCAGGTTTCATGAAGACCTGCCTATAGAGAGAAGACCTTCTTCTACAGGCCTTGTGGTGTTCGTTCATTGTTTTTGTGGGTTTTTTTACATTTTTAGTTATGGAATATAAACCTGCAAACTATCAGCCACTTGCCTGTGAATGCTCTACTGGTGTCCTGCCGGCTCTGCTTTTCCTCAAACTAGCCCTGCCACCACTACTGCTGGTCCCGTGAAAACTGACAAGGTTAGTCAGATCCTTCAGTTCCAGTCCTTCCCCACCACAGCTTGTGGCATGGCGGCTCAGTGACAGGGCAGATCACACCTCTAGGTCTCTCTTGTTATTATGTTTAAAACTCCTGCTGTTCAAAAAATGTGGCTTTTCCATATAACTCATGACTGCTGCCATTTTGACTGAGGTCAAGTGACTTCATGGCCATTTTAACTGAGAGCAAGGTCAGGTGACCATGTCCCGCCATCTTTACGGAGGTATTCCACGTCTGCTCCCCACCCCTGCCCCCATGCTGACTCTGTTGCGTGTGTGTTTTGTGCAGTGGCATGCCTTTGGTAGGGCCCACCAAAAGCATCCACTTCATCCAGTTCCTGTTCACTCTGTGTGTGTGTGCATACATGTAATTGTCTGTTCATTGTATCTCATTCCAGACTACAAAGCAATAAGTCTCATGTTTTAAATTGGTATGTACTTTTAAGTTTCTTAAATCAACCCTGCTTTACCTGTTGAGAACCAGTACAGTCAAGCTCAGACCCAGCTCTCCAGGCAGATTCTATACTGTAGTTATAACTCATCTATACCTGGTAAACAGCCCTCAACTGCTCAGAGATATGTGGAATATGACATTTAAATATTTAGTTATTAAAAAGTTTTTTATAGCAAAAACAGACAGGTTGGGTCCTAGCAGCAGCACTCTATTTCCTCCAAAGAAGACAGAAGACAGAGGACAATGTCCATCTGCAATTTGCTTCAACTGCCAAGCACTGACCAGTGGGAAAAACTGCCTTTCATCTAAACTGCAGATCACCAGACAATGGACAGAATTGCTGGAATCAATAGCCTAGCTGCTCAGGTCAAGGTAGGCTTGTCTTCCTACAGATTTCTTAGCCCACAGGATCTTCTGGGGCCTGGTAGGCCCTGTGCTAAACAGCAAAAGGCAAATGCAACCTTCAGCAATCATGAAGGACCCTGATGAGTGGCTCTAGGTGCCAACCAAGTAAGTTCTCTGTTGTTTTTTAATCATTAACTCAAGTAAAATTTTATCCTCGAAGATCTCTGATGCAGTTTGACAGCTGAGGGGTTTTGTCATTTAAAAGAACAGCCTCACCAAACAAATTTTAATAATATATTCTCACTCATGCTGCCTTTCATAGTCTTAAAGATATTTTTCATTATGCAAAAACATCTGTCACAGTCATTCTGACATAAATATGCTAAAACTTATGTTTTCACAAACCCAAAAAATGATTGTGAGTTCCAGAATGAACTCCTGGAATTGAAGGATCCACCTTAAATAGGTCAGATACACCCCTCTCAATTTCCTGGTCCTAAAATTCTTTTCCCCTAAACTTAACTTTGTCCTCTGTTCTGTCAATACCTTAAACAGGTTTAAGAGACACAGGACATTTCTGTACCACAAACACCAGACAGTAGCAAAGAGACCAGCTACCCCAGGATGTGACCAGCACCCAGCTTTCTCAGGTTCCCTCCCCAAGATGATGCCCACAAATAAGCAGGAAACTATCTTAAGAATCTGCCATACCAATTCCTTTAACTTGTTGTGCCTAACCTCCTGCCTTTTTATTATAAAAAAGAGATGGGGATGTAATGGTCTGTCCTGTCCCTTTAAGACACAAGCCCCGCTCACTCCCCTCCCCTTCCACCGAGGCAAGCATATCTTCCTTCTGCTTCCAAACTGAGCTCTTTCCTTCCTTTCCAACTCTCTCCGGAAGAATACTTCTTTCTCCTCTCCTCTCCCAACCTCTGTCTCTGTCTCTCTGTCTCTCTCTGTCTCTGTCTCTCTCTCTCATCATCATCATCATCATCATCATCATCATCATCATCATCATCATCATCATCATTATCTCCCTTCTCTCTCCCTCTTCCCTTTCCCTTCCCTTACTTAACCCACTAAATAAATATCCAACCTCACTCTGCATGGTGTGCCTATCCATCTTTGTCTCTCACCCACTGTGGTTCCTTGTGGGACCCGCTGCCCCTCGTGGTCCACTGCCTGCTGTTGTCCCCTGCTATACCATTTCAGTTTTACCATTACAGATAAACCTAAAAGATAATGATTTCCTGATCCTCAAACACTTTAAAGATCTGAGAATATGGAATTTTAATAAAGAAGCTTCTCATGATAAAGACATGATAACTCCTGGTAGCATCCTGTCTCCTCCAAGGAATACGACTGATAGCCACAGAAGAACTTCCACCTGGAGTATATCATAAATGTAGCAAAGCCAGCCACTGTTTTGCACCATAACTGCTGCCAAGACCCTGTTCAGACTGTGAACAAGCATAGCTCTTAGGAATTAATTTCCCCACTTTGCCAAGACAAGGTAGGTTGATATCCTCAAATCCTACTCCATAGAAAAGTCTGTCAGGTCTCCAGGACTTGGCAGCTGAAGACTGATACTGCCTTGATTGCCAAGGAGAGACTTGGGGTAGGTACCTGGGTAGCCAGAAAACCATCTCACTTCTGCTTACTCAGGTAAAATTTATCCTTCTCAGATATGATGGTGGTTGATGACTAGGGTACTGACAGATTTGCCAGTTTAACAGTTCTCCCCTAGACACCCCAAGGCTACAACCACCTTGGTAGCTTATTAGTTCATTAGTTAAGTTTCCTGTTAGAAATAAAACAGGTTTGCCTCATTCACAGATTTCATAGTACAGGATAAAAAGATGTAACTTTGGAGGTTCAGAGTTTTAGCATTGATAAATGCAGTTTTGAAATACCACCTCCTCCTTCTCTGAATCAGGCTAGCATTAAAGAGGGTATGGAACCCTACAGACATATTCAACTTCCTCTTTCCTCTTTACTTGCTCAACCTCTTTCATTCAGTAGATTTCCTCTGGTTGTCTTCTAAAGATGTTCATATCTTTTAGCCCAAAACCATAGCCTTTTGCTATGAAACCAAGATGTAAATCTATTTCAACTGTTTTACAGACACCTGCTTGTTCCTGGGAACGAGTTCTGCCACTGTATCAGGGAATCTGGCCTGGTGGACCATCTCTCGACAGGTCCACTCCTCCTGCTAGACTTGTCCAAGTTCAACCCACAGGGAGCCCTCCAGAAACCCCAGCCCCTGTATCAGCCTTGAGCACACCAGCTGCGTGAGAACTGGCAGGTTGACTTCACCCACACATCCACTCATAAAAAGCTCCATTATCTCCTAACTCTTGTTGGAACTTTTACAGTATGGATGGAGGCATTTCCCATCACCAGGGTACTCCAGGAACACATCATCCCTTGATTTGATGTGCCATCCCCCAAGGCTCCTGGGACATCAGTGCTGGTACCACCCCTCCAGAGTCAAGCAGGTACCTATCCAGCAACTGGGACCTGGTTTTCCATGATGTCCCAATGAAGGGCATATCTATTCTTGTGTCTCTCTCATTCACCCTTCTCTCTTTGCACATCTCTGTTCCAGTCTTTCTGTCGGTCTTCACTCTTCCCATGGTTAGCCCCATTCATAGGGTTAATAATCCCTGTCAGAAGAAAAGCCAGGCTCCTCAGAAGGCTTGCAGACAGAGGTGTAAAGATCTTGAGAGCAGACCAAGCACCCTAAAGAGTCAAAACCCAGCTGAGCTGCCTGGATGAGGTCTAGACCAATTGAGGTGGGTAGAAAGGACACCCCCGACCTGTTGGGCTCCAGGTGTGATGGCTAATGTTATGTTGATCACTAACTTGATATTTAAAAAATGACTGTGTTTAAGAGAACTACAAAGCAAAGTTGGACTTAAAAAAGTTAAGTGTTGTTTTTGTAATGGTCTGGTCTTTCCAACTTTATCAAACCTGTTGTTTATGCAAGATAATAGGCCTCAAGGTAAACTGCTGTTTCTGCTTCCCTAAAGCTTGTTTTGTTGGAGATAACCAGGACACCTGTAAGACATCTATTTGCAAAACAGTCTGTAACTTTCTGCTTGCAGAATGTGTGTTTGCACAACAACAGAATGTAACTATATTCCTTGCCTTTATAGAACCCTGACCAATGTGCTGCCAGGTATAGCCCTGACACCAGTATCAGAATAAAAGCCTCTACTTTGTCAAAATATATTCATGGTCAGACTAGTGAATCTCTGAAGGACCCCAGTCCCAGAACACAGGTTTCCAGATTTGTGAGCTGTCACAAATGCTGGGGTGGGCTTTGGCGCTACAGCTATATTTTGGTCATTTCTGCTACTGTAAGTAACCCCTCATCCATTTTCCAGTAACTATCCCAAATAAAACTCATGGTTCACTAAGTTGGACTTCTGTGGTATCCGTACTTTGGTCTGCGGTGGGCTTCCTATCTAGGGTAAGTAGATGTGTGTTCCATCTCTCTAGGAAAAGTTTGGTCACACAGCATTGGCTTTCGAACAAGGACACAACAGAACCAAAGATGAGTTGGGGAGGAGTGAGTGCAATGTCCTGGCTCTGAATAGCAAAGCAGGCAACTGAGTCTGAGAAGCCTGAGGGAGAGCATCTGTGGAGGAAATTCTGATACAGTTGCCCCTTCTTGTATGGTGTGTGTTAGTGTACTCTTGTGCTATGACAGTGGTTGCTTGGTTCTTACTATGGGTAGTGAGATGAGCAATTAAGGCTGAGCCTTCAGGATTAGGAATGTCTGTGGGATGAATCCCAGGACGGCAGCCTTTGTCTCTGTGATATGGAGTAGCAGCCTGCTTGATGAGTAGGATCCACCCTGTGAATCCACAGGGGACCTAAAAACAGTTCAAAGTTTAGGGGAAATTCTGCAGTCTTTGAGATCGGTGCACAAGGGTAGAGATTGTTGGCAAGCAGTGGTAGCCAATCAGCTAACTCTGGCCTCTGTTGTATAATTAGAAATGAATCTGAGGCCAAGATGGCGGCCCAACAGAAAGTTGTGTAAAGGAGCAAGCAGTTGCAACAAAAAGGGAGATAACATCCTTGGTGTTAGTCTCCGGTTTGGCAAGAAAATTAGATAAACGAGAGGATAGAGAGGGTGACAAAAGTAATAAGAAAAATTCAAGTCCAACTTATAGTGAAGAAAGAGAGAAATTCTGTAGGCAGAGTTTCTCTGTGTCTTAGCAATTGCTCCCAAATAACCACACAGAAACTTCTTTTTAATTGTAAATGCTTGTACAATAGCTCAGGCTTGTTGCTAGCTAACTCTTACAACTTAAATTAACCCATTTATATTAACCTACATTCTGCCATGTGGTATTACCTCTCTTTCTTCTTGTACCTCCTATTTCCTCGCCATGTCTGGCTAGCAACGCCTCTTATTCTGTCTTCCTTCTTTCCAGCATTCTCTCTGCCCTGAAAATCCTAGACATTGGCCAGTCAAATTTTTATTAACAATGAGAACAATACATATTTACAATGTACAAAAATTGTTCCACAGCAAAAATTTATAAATCAGGATGCAGGTAGAGACAATAACTACAGTCTTCAGAAAATATTCAATAACATAATATTGAGCTTGAGGTATGGGCCTGTTTTATTTTTTCACCTGGTTACCAATCACCTAACTTAATCCAGTTTCTATAGCTTTTTTGCAATGAAATTAACATAAGAAATCTAAGGGAGAACTTTATCTCTTCTTCCTGGCTTGCTGTTCTGGTCTAGCTAGGTAGGTAGCAGAAGACAGGAAGAGATTACCCTAATTGTTCTGAAACCAAGCCAAATTTATAATTTACTAGGAAAATAGGGCTGTGTTTTGTGGAAACTTTCTTTCTGAATAAATAGGAGTTTACCTTGAAGTGCCTGGGAAAGCATGGCCATTCGAGATCAGCTGGGAGTGTAAAGTATGGAGTTTAGGTAACTACTGGCTCTCTCTCTCTCTCTCTCTCTCTCTCTCTCTCTCTCTCTCTCTCT
>NC_022020.1:21491532-21500282 GCF_000317375.1 Microtus ochrogaster
GAGAGAGAGAGAGAGAGAGAGAGAGAGAGAGAGAGAGAGAGAGAGAGAGAATATGCGTGTGTTACATGTGTCCTGAAGCAGGCTTCTGTTTGGTTGATGGGACCATGTTTAAATCAGCGATATGGTCACTTATTTGGATCTTCAGACTGGGAACAAGAGCCATAACACTTGGAATGTAGGAACTTTCCCTTCTGTGTTCTATTTACTTTCCAGGTTCCAATTCCAATCACATACTATTTTTTCCCCCCGAGACAGGGTTTCTCTGTGTTGCTTTGGAGCCTGTCCTGGAACTAGCTCTTGTAGTCCAGGTTGGCCTTGAACTCACAGAGATCCGCCTGCCTCTGCCTCCCGAGTGCTGGGATTAAAGGTGTGATCATCACCTCTGAACCAAGGACCCCATGTGGTCAGCTGCCTCAAACTGCCACGGCTGTAACCTCCTCCCCAAGGTGGACTGTACCCTTCAACTGTGAGCCACAACAAGTCCCTGCTTCCTTAAATTGTTTTCCTTAGGCATTTTGTTATAAAATCAAGAAAAGTCATTAATAGAAATCGTATAAGTTGAATTCATCCTCCACTCTTAACTTAATGACCTCCCCTCTCCCCATATTGGCTCTGGGAATCGTGGGAAGATATGGGCATTACAAAATCCTTAGGGCTTCACAAAACTCATATTCTGTAATACCTGTGTCCTGATTTTATTGATAGACAAAGATTTACAAAGGGAGGAGTGAAGTCATGTGGATGCCAGTGCCTCCAGCTATTCCAGGTGTTTTTATATAAATTAGAGGTATCTATGCTGCAGACCAATGCATTCACTAAAGTATTTTAATGGAATCAATGCTTTTTCCTTGAAGAAACCAAGTTAATTCTAAAAGATGTGTCTGTAAAGGAGGCACGGGCCAGCTTTCTCAACACTGAGGCTCTGCCAGGTCACAAGCGTGCTCACACCACCGTGAAGCATGCGAGAGACTAAGTGACGCACAAGTCACTTGGGTCACAGTTCACGCTTTGTTGCTATGATTTGCTCGTTCTATCTTTTCACGTGGATTTGTCCTTTTAAACTGTATATTTAATTTAGTTTATCCATTACTGTCATTTTAGTGCAGTTTCTGTTGAATGGACACAAATACATTTTCAACCAGAAAATTCCCTATAATATCATAATTATAATTTTACTCCTTTATCTCCTTTACTAATTTAATACCCTCTGAGGAAATGCCTAGGAAATTCTTTAAAAACAAAAGCAGAATCAGTGTTAGTCTGTTGTAAAGCACCATCAGTTCTTAGTCCCTAGTTATTTTAATTAATCTGAAAACAACACCCAGGTAATAAAACCGAGAGGGTCTCTCTCAAGACCACATAGGTGGGCCGTCTTCCATCACAATACCACACCCTAGTGGAACTTTTTGCCTCTGCCAATGGGTGCAATGTTTTCTATTCAGGTCTCATTATCTATTTTAATGCATTTTTTTTCAATATAAGCTACTTTCTTTGATTTGAAATAAGATTAACTCTCACCCAGAGACAAACAGAACGAGGCAACAGAGCAAATTGCCTTCTTTTGTGTCAAGGACAATAAACCTCAAGTGATGATGAGGTACACTGTGGTGAGTTCTCGGCATGACTACTGCTGCTTTTCAGAAATGTGTAAACATTCTGCTTCAAGAACCGCTTTGGAGGCATGAAAAACTTGCTCATAAAAGGCGTTGTTTCCTCAGAATCATTGGATTGATGCTTTTCCCGTATGAAAGCCCTGTCTTCATTCATTGCGAATGCATTGTACGATGGTCTCAGTTCAACGTCTTACGTGGGAGAACCGCATCAGTCACGTCTGGAACAGGCTGACTTACACGCGTACTGGTGTTTGTTGACTTTTAAGAGACAGAGTCCGATTACACCTTAAGAACGAACGCGTGGGTTAGACTTTTATCCTTTCGTGCGATTTAAAAACTTTGGCAGTATGAGAGACACTGACTAAATACGACAGCTGTCAGAGATGAACTGTATGCTGACTTCTAAATAAAATATTAAAATCGCCTCTTCTTCATTCATCTGCCCTTCCTTGTTTTCCTCCCACACTCCTTTGATGGGGCTATACTCAAATAGAAAAAACCCCAGCGAAGTAGAAAGATAGAAAGCAAAAGTAAACCCATGGCTTGTCACCCACTTCTTGTTGCTGTCTGCATCTGCGGTGACAGAGGAACAGGGGGTTTGCTGTGGTGCTGTGGGTATTTCATACCCTCTGTGTATGTGCAGTTATTAACGTCTAAATGTCTCTTACGTATTTGCATACTGTATATACTTCTAAACCCTCCACTTAACACTATGCGTGGAATTCCACATTGAGAAATAATCACACTGCTTACCAGCTGTGATGCTGATATACGGCCGCAGGCACATTTGATATCTGCTCCACTGATGAGAGCTTAGGTGGCATTCAGCTTTTGTTACTACAAGCGAAGCACTAAGTATCACAGTGCAGGTTCCTCAGACACGAATAGTAAATACCTAATCCAGTTATTATTTATGGAGCATAATGCATATACATTCAGTGTTTTGGTAGACATTACCAACACTACCTTATACTTATGCCAGCAACATAAATTCTCGGGAATTTCCATTTCATATGTATTATCAATTTTAAAATCTTACTTCCGTGACTGGAAAATAGAATTTCTCCTGCTTTATGTTTTCTTATAAATTCCAGTATTATTCATGTGTTTAAGTGCCCTTTCCATTTATCTTTTTTATGATTTAATATCTCATATTTCATACCAATTTTTTATTGGGTAGTTACTTTGTAAAAACTTATGCTAATTAATTTTGACATTAAGTATTGTCATATACATTTTTTCCAAACTCTTATCTTTTGAAGTAGTTTAATACAAAATGTTCATTTTAAGCAAAATGTATTTTGTTTCTTTTCTTAAGAAAGAATTTGGTTTCTATTTATGTGTATGCACGTGAGCCAGGATATTGAGCATTGTGTGCTTGCAGGAGCCCCCAGAGGCCTGAAGAGGTCACCAGAGTCCTGGAGTTGTAGTTAAGGCTATTGTGAGCTGCTGTTGTGGATGCTGGGAATCCAATCTGTATCCTCTGCAACAGCAGTGAAGGCTTTTAGCTGACGGGTGTCTCTGCAGTTTTTCTTTCCTCTGAATTCTTGAGGAGAGAGAGAGAGCGAGAGCGAGAGAGAGAGAGCGAGAGAGAGAGAGAGAGAGAGAGAGAGAGAGAGAGAGAGAGAGAGAGAGAGAGAGAGAGAGAGAGAGAGAGAGGAGAATAAAAGTACAAAGTGTCTCCCCTGGTTTGTTTTGGTTCTCTGATCTGCTGTATATACCATTGAAGCATGCTAGAGGGGAGCTGCTGTGTTTAAAATATGGCACGTAGCTCCGCCTGTCACAATACTGCTGTGTCACTTTGGAGATGCTTTGCACTTATAATGTGATACTGGACTTGTGACTTAGCTTGAGTTGTTATGCAGGTCAGGTAGCTTCATGCCAGAAGGCTAATTCTTCAGAGGAGTAGCCCCACCCTCCTCTGTTATTCTGACTTTTATCTAGCCATGTTTTTCTGGGTTTTAAAAACAATATTCTTTGAAAATTGATACTGTTAGCTTGCTGAATACTAGAAAGGAAGCCCACTCATGAAAGTAAAAGAATTTCAGATATGTATGTAATAAATGTACGTAATATATGGATTTTAATCCATATGTATGGATAAAAACTTTTTAGAGACTTCATAGACACACACATACATATATATACATATATATATATACACACACACATATACATACACAAATAGGGTTTGGCTACATTGAGATACACTCTGTATTCTTAGAGTAGATCTTGAGTCTTGAAACCTTACATGGTTTAGGATTAAGACACTGGTTTAAAAGGTCGGAGGATGCTGAATTGCGTGCTAATGACGAAGGAAATAGGATCTTTTTCCAGGGATATTATCAAGGCTGCCTTACAAGAAACTCGTCTATACTTCAGACTTTAGTCAAGGTACTGCTCTTCTGTAGCCTTAAGATTATACGGTGGGTAAGGACTAGACTTCTCTGTGCTTCTTGACATTGATTTGAAACACATGTGCTTGGTGTGTGTTTGTAGATGAGTTTTTTGGAAGACTGTTTTCTTGGTGTGTGTGTGTGTGAACATCTGATTTTATAACCGGTTTTCAGTGACTCTTGGTGCATACCTCCACTGTGTTATATCTACACCAGTAGGTATCGGTTAGCTTGCAACAGATTTCCTGATGGTCACTTTGATGGTCTCATCTGTTAAGTAAATCCCTATTTGCCCGCCTGTTTGGAACGGCACTGGTGGTGCTCATGAAACCACAATTCTCACACATGTCTGGTGCATTTCCTTTCTGAACCGGTTTCCGCACTCCGCGTTAGCTCCAGACCTTTGATTACTGTAGGCTATTTTAGAGAATTTTCTGAGTTACTTCTTATAAATCTTTATGAGGTAATAATTCTGTTTCTCCCTATCACCAACATAGGTGTTCTACCTATTCATCCATCGGCCCATTTGTCTACCTACCCATCATCTGTGTGTCTATGAGCCTATGTATCTCTCCATCTATCATCTATCACAATTTATCTCATACATAGTGCTTACTAGACACCTTCCTCAAGTACATTCATTTTTAACACTAAGACATAGGTCCCCTTTCTGCCCCCATGGTGTCACCATCCTGCTTGTTCTTCGTCCTGACAGCAATCCTTTCTTTCCCACACTCTCACATCCAACCTCCTGTGCCTGCTGAGAGGTACCAGGAACCTCAGTAAACCCTCAGATTCTGAGGCGTGGCTACACAGGGACTGTCTCCTCAGTCCCTGAGAAACCAGCTCTGGCTGTTTGTATCATTAACCATAGGCTTTGTCTCTCTCGCTCCAGCCCCCGGAGTAATTCTTAGGCCTACAACTTCTGCATTGTCCTTTGGTTTCTTCGTTGTCTGGTGTCTTAAACTCTTTGCATTTCTGCTGTTAAAATAACTATGGTTTCTGTTTACATAAATAAAGCGTGATTAGCAGATTCATTAGGAGTGTGTGTGTGCTCATGGGCAAGCATACAGGTCAGACATCAATCTCAGGTGTCATTCCTGGGAACTGTCTATTTTGTTTACCCTCCCATTGTCCTAGACTGCACCACATAGGCTAGACCAGCGGGCCAGTGGGTCCTGGTGTCTGCATGTCTCTGCCTGCTCCGTGCCGAGATCACAGGCGGGAGCCATTACTCTCAGCTATTATTCAAACTGTGCATTCTGACGGCACTCAGGTCCTTGTGCTCCTCAGGCGAGACCATCCTAACCGCAGCCCAAATTCATTCCTTTTCTGAGGAATTCCTTTTCTAAAGGCCCACACATTTCATAAGCTGATCTGAGAGACGACAGTAAAATATCCGAGACGGGAAAGAAAAATGAATTGCAATTCTAATTTTGGAGGCTATGAAGAGAAATTTACACTTGAAAGACTATAAGCACATAAACTGAAAAATGAAATGGCTAAATTGTTGTCTTATGAATTTTTATTAAGGAGTAAGAGCTGGGGAGTTGGGATTTGCTGCTCATCCTTTTAGGCAAGCTACGCATGTCCTCCACGGACAGTTTTAGGGGATGCTCTCAGCTGCCAGCGCCAGGCGCTTTACCTTCCTGCTCTGTGCCCTCCCTCTCCTGCAGGGCTGCCCTTGAGGCCACTCACCATCTGTGCTTTCTGGCTAAGTTCCCAATGTGCTTGCATGAACTTGGGACATGTAACCTCAGGATCTCAGGTATTTCCATTTTCCCCTAATATGTCTTTTGTTTTATTTTATGAAACTCTGAAATTTAAGGGAAAAAAGGAATTAGGAGACAATAAAACCCCTGAAATCTGCAATGAGGAATCTGCTTTAATAAATGCCTCGGCATGGAAGTACTGTTTGTTACAGCATTCTGCCAAAGACAGAACCAGAGGAGATGCTTCCACCTACCCATTAATCCAAATAGCATCTTCCTTTGTGAGACACCCGCTCCCTGGAGCACGTGAACTCTCCACTGTGATATTAATAGGACCTCTTTTGCTACTGGAAACAGTCTTCAGAAATTAGAACCATAGTTGAATTTCAGAATAAATTTTATTAGGAGACCTACGTGTTTGTACATGGGACAGTAATTTGAATTTTGGAGATTTTACGTAAAATGTGTCTATGTGTGGGCACCTGGGTGCAGTGTGCATGTGGAGGGCAGAGGAAGTCTTCAGGTGATAGCTACTCGCCATTTGCTTTGTTGGGCATAGGTTTGTTTGGTGTCCTTTTTCTGCTGCCTATACCGGACTAGCTGGCCCACAAGTTTCTGAGGATTTGCCTGCCTGCCCCCCACTCTATGTCCAGCTAGGAATGCTGGGATTACTGAAGTTAATGTCACCACATCTGGCTTTCTCGAGTTCAGTGAATTCAAACTCACAAATTGTTTGTGAGGCTCACTGAGCCATCTTTCTATCCCCAAATAACAACTATTTAATGTCCCAAATAGCCAGAAATATAGGCTTATTGATTTCTCATTTTATTAAGCAAGTGCATAATAAGGGTTATAAATTAAAGCATGCTTAGCTTTTATTCAATGCTTAATTTTCAGTGATAAATAAGATTATTAAAATGGTACATGTTAATGAGGTATCCGTATGTTTCTGTGCATGCGAACACTCCATAATGTTTAAAGTCAGGTTATATGAATACATCTCTTGAACTGTTTATGACCCAAAAACATTAAAATATTCTATTTTAACTTAAAAGGATATACAGCATATAATTGTTACCTATAGCCCTCTTACTATGAACTAGCTGGTAAGAACTCCATATCTTATGTCCCATCTGTCCCTCTTACTACTCATAATCACACACCACACTCACTTCCGGGAGCTCTTCTTTAGATGTGAGCAAGGCTGCATGGCTCTTGTCTTTCTGTGCCGAGCCTCGTCCATCCACGCCCTTTAACACAGCGAGTCCTAGCCCCAACCATGTTTCTACAGATGAAATGATTTCACTTGTTTTGTGGCTAACGACTGCTCCTTAGCATTCACACGGACCAAGCCAGCCTCAGAGCCCTGGTCATCCTGACAGGTTCCTGAGTGCTGAAAAGACAGGTATATACCTCTCACCCAGGGACGCCACATCCATTTGTCAGCTGCAAGCAGCAACCAGCATCCTTTAGTTCTGTGTTTTATTATTACAGACACGTCAAATAGGAATGGGCTTAGTCATTTCTACTCCTGTTAGCGACCTCTCGTCCATATTCCTATAAACCCAATAAAAATTATGGGTTCACCAAATTTCAATAAAGTCATAGAAAAAATTTTTCCCAAACTAAAGAAGGACATGCCTATGAAACTATAAGAAACTTAGAGAACATCAAATAGACAGGACCCCTCCAAAAAAGTTCCCTTGTCACATAATAATCAAAACACTAAACATGCAGAATAAAGAAAGAATATTAAGAGCTGCAAAGGAAAAATGCCATGTAACATATGAAGGCAGACCTATCAGAATTACACCCAACTTCTCAATGGAAACAATGAAAGTCAGAAGGCCCTGAACAGGTGTTCTGCAGACACTAAGAGACCAGAGATGCCAGTCCAGACTACTATACCCAACAAAGCTTTCAATCACCATAGATGGAGAAAAGAAGATATTCCATGGCAAAACTAAATTTTAAACAATACCTGTTCGCAAATCCAGCCCTACAGAAATTAGTAGAAGGAAAACTTCAACCCACGGAAGGTAGCTGCACCCACAAAAACACAGGCAATAGATAATCCTACATCAGCAAAGCTAAAGAAGGAAACACACATAATACCACCACCACCATCAAAACAAAAAACAATAGGAACTGGTCAATAATATCTCTTAATATCAGTGGTCTCAATTTGCCTATAAAAAGACACAGGCTAACAGAATGGATATGAAAACAGGATCCATCCTTCTGCTGATTATAAGAAACACACCTCAACTTCAAAAGCAGACATTACCTCAGAGTAAAGAGTTGAAAAAGATTTTCCAATCAAATGGTCTTAAACCAGCTAATGCAGCTATCCTAATGCCTAATAAAATAGACCTCAAACTAAAATTAATCAAAAGAAATGAAGAACATTTCATACTTGTCACAAGAAAAATACATTAAGATGAAGTCTCAATTCTGAACATACATGCCCCAAATACAAGAGTAGTCACATTTGTAAAAGAAACAGTAGTAAAGCTTAAATCACACATCAAACCCCATACACTAGTAGTAGGAGACTTCAACAACCCACTTTCACCACTGGACAGGACTGCCAGACAGAAGCTTAATAGAGAAATAAAAGAACTAACAGATATTGTGACTCAAATGGGCTTAACAGATATGTATAGAACATTTAACACAAACACAAAAGAATATACCTTCTTCTCAAGACCTCATGGGACCTTCTCTAAAACAGACCACATACTTGGTAATAAAGCAAACCTCAACAGATATGAAAAATTTTTAATAATCCCTTGTGTCTTATCAGATCACTATGGCTCAAAGTTAGATTTCAACAACAACAAAATTAATTATAATAAAAATTAAAATAAAATTTGTAAAATAAAATAATTTTATAAAATAAAATTAAAAATAAAGTATTAACGCTGAGAAACTTTCTCTAAAACAGACCACATACTTGGTAATAAAGCAAACCTCAACAGATATGAAAAATTTTTAATAATCCCTTGTGTCTTATCAGATCACTATGG
>NC_022020.1:21500382-21513609 GCF_000317375.1 Microtus ochrogaster
TGTAAAATAAAATAACTTTATAAAATAAAATTAATTGCAAAAACCTACAAACTCATGGAAATGGAACAATGCTCAACTGAATCACCCTTGGGTCAAGAAAGAAATAAAGAAATTAAAGACTTCCTAGAATTTAATAAAAACGAATACACAACATACCCAAACTTATGGGTCACTTTGAAAGCAGTACTAAGAGGAAAGTTCATAGTAGTAAGTGCCTACATGAACAACCTGGAGAAATTTCACACCAGCGACTTAACAGCACAGCTGAAAGCTTTAGAACAAAAAGAAGCAAACTAACAGAGGAGGAGTAGATGAACTATTAATCAAATTGAGGACTGAAATAAAATAATAGAATAAATAAAATAGAAATAAAACAATACAAAGAATCAATGAGACAGAGTTGTTTCTTTGAGAAAATCAACAAGAAAGATAAACCTTTATCCAAACTAACCAAAAGGCAGAGATAGAACATCCAAATTAACAAAATGAGAAATGAAAAGAGGAACATAATAACAGACTGCGGAAATACAGAGAATTCTCAGATCATACTTGAAAAATCTGTACTCTACAAAATTGATAAATTTATAGGAAATGGGTAATTTTCTGGATAGGTACCATATACCAAAATTAAATCAAGGCCAGATAAACAATTTAATTAGACCTATATCCCCCAAGGAAATAGAAACAGTCATCAAAAAAACAAACAAACAAACAACACCCCCAAAACAAGCAAACAAACAAACAAAAAAACCAGGGTCAGATAGTTTTAGCACAAAATTCTACCAGAGTTTCAAAGAAGAGCTTTGAAACACTCTTCAACACTCTTCAAATTGTTCCACACAATAGAAAACAAGGAACATTGCCAAATTCTTTTTAGGAGGCTACAGTTACCCTGATACCCAAACCACACAGAGATACAACTAAGAAAAAGACTAATTATAGACCAATCTCACTCATGAACATTGATGCAAAAATATTCAATAAAATACTGGCAAACAGAATCCAAGAATACATCAGAAAATCATCCACTGTGATCAAGTAGGCTTCATTCCAGAGATACAGGGATGGTTCAACATATAAAAATTTATCATTGTAATCCATCATATAAACAAATAGAAAGAGAAAAACCACATGATCATCTCATTAGATGCTGAAAAAAAACTTCGATAAAATCCAATACCCCTTATGATAAAGGTCTTGGAGAGATCAGGGATACAAGGAACATACCTAAACTTAATAAAGGCAATATACAGCAAGCTGACAGCCAACGTCAAATTAAATGGAGACACTTAAAATAATTCCACTCAAAACAGGAACAAGACAAGGCTGTCCTATCTTTCCATATCTATTCATGATAGTACTCAAAGATGTAACTAGAACAATAAGACAACAAAAGGAGATCAAGGGGACAAAAATTGTAAAAGAAGATGTCAAACTTTTGTTCTTTGTAGATGATATGATACTATACATAAGTGACCCAAAAAATTCTACCAGGGAACTTCTACAGCTGATAAACACCTTAAGTAATTTGGCAGGATACAAGATCAGCTCAAAATAAAAAAAAATCAGTTACCCTCCTAGATACAGTTGATAAACAGGCTGAGAAAGAAATCAGAGAAACATCAACAAACAACATAAAATATCTTGGCATAACTCTAACCAAACAAATAAAAGACATGTTTGATAAGAACTTTAAGTCTTTGAAGAAGGAAATTAAAGAATATATCAGAAAATGAAAAGATCTCCCATGCTCTTGAATAGTAGGATCAACAGAGTAAAAATGATAATCTTACCAAAAGGAATCTACAGATTTAATGCAATCCCCATCAAAATTCCAGCACAATTCTTCACAGAAATTGAAAGAACAAGATTCAACTTCATATGTAAAAACAAAGAAATCCAGGATAGCCAAAACAATCCTGTACAAAAAAGGAACTTCCAGAGGCATCACCATCCCTGACTTCAAGCTCTACTCTAGAGCTATAGTAATGAAAACTGCTTGGTATTAGCATAAAAACAGGCAGTTGGATTATTGGAAATGAATTGAAGACCCTTTTATTAATTCACACACCTATTAACACCTTATTTTTGACAACAACACTAAAATTATACAATATAAAAAAAGAAATTATATTCAACAAATGGTGCTTGGCATAACTGGATGTCAACATGTAGAAGAATGCAAATAGATCCATATCTATCTCCATGCACAAAATTCAAGTCCAAAAGGATCAAAGACTCCAACATAAATCTATCCAGATTGAGCCTGGTAGAAGAAAAAGTGGGAATTAGCCTTGATCACATTGGCACAGAAGACCACTTCCCAAATATAACTGCAGTAGCACAGACACTGAGATCAACAATTAATAAATGGGAATTCTTGAAGCTGAGAAGCTTCTGTAATGCAAAGGGCACAGTGAACAAGACAAAATGGCATCCTACAGAATGAGAAAGGATCTTCTCTGACCCCATATCTGACAGAAGGCTGATCTCCAAAATAAACAAAGAACTCAAGACACTAGACATCAAAAAAACAAATAATTCAATTTAAAAATGGGGTACAGATTTAAAGAGAATTCTCAACAGAGGAAGCTCAAATAGTTGAAAGGCACTTAAGGAATTACTCAACATCCTTAGTCATCAGGAAATGCAAATCAAAATGACTCTGAGATATCATCTTACATCTGTCAGAATGGCTAAGATCAAAAACACTGATGACAGCTTATACTGGAGAGGATGTGGAGTAAGAGGAACACTGCTCCTTGCTGGTGAGAGTCCAAACTTGTACAGCCACTTTGGAACTCAATATGGTGGTTTCTCAGAAAATTGGAAATCAATCTACCTCAAGACCCAGCAATACCACTCTTGAGCATATACCCAAAGGATGCACATTTATATCACAAGGACATTTGCTCAACTTTGTTTATAGCACTTTTTTTTCTTTGTAATAGTCAGAACCTGGAAACTACCTAGATGCCCCTCAACTGAAGAATGGATAAAGAAAATATGACACATTTGCACATTGGAGTACTACTCAGTGGTAAAAAAGAAAAAATGACATCTTAAAATTTGCAGACAAATGGATGGAACTAGAAAAAGAAAACATCCCGAGTAAGGTAACCCAGACCCAGAAAGACAAATACAGTATGTGCTCACTTATAAGTAGATATTAAAGGATAACCAGTCATGGTCCACAACTCCAAAGAAGTTAGTAAACAAGGGGGACCCTAAGACAGACATATGGATCCTCCTGAGGAAGGGAAATAGATAAGATCTTCTGAATAATTTGAGAATGTAGGAGGGAAAAAATGGAAGGGGAGCAGGGTGGAAAGAAAGGGAAGTGGGAGGAGAACATGAGGGATCAGGATGATCAAGCTGGGGGAAGGACAGAGAGGAAGAACAAAGAAAGAGATTTTCTGATAGAGAGAACCATTATGGGGTTAGTGAGAAATTTGACACTAGGGAAATTCACAGGAATCCACAAAGATGACCCCAGCTAAGAATCTAAGCAATAATGAGAGAGTTCCTGAACTGGCCTTCCCCTGTAATCAGATTGATGACTATCATAATTGTCATCATAGAACCTTTTATCCAGTCAATGATGGAAGCAAATGCAGAGATCCACAGCTAAGCACTGGGTCAAGCTCCTGGAGTCTATTCATAGAGAGGGAGGAGGAGCAATAATGTGAACAAAGGGGTCAAAACCATTGTCAGAAAACCCACAGAAACAGCTGACCAGAGCTAGTGGGAGCTCACTGATTCAGGATTGACAGCTGGGTAATCTACATAGGACCAAACTTTGCCCTCTGAATGTGTGGCTTGGGTAGTCTGTGGGGCCACTAGTGGTGGAACCAGTATTTATCCCTAGTGCATGAGCTGGCTTTTTGGAGCCCATTCCCTGTTGTAGGCTGAGATTGCCTGTTTGTTTCCTGGCAGTCCAGACCTGAATAATGACACAGAAACTGTATTAATTACATCATGTTTGGCTAATAGTTTATGCATATTTCTAGCTAACTCTTACATCTTGAATTAACCCATTTCTACTAATATGTGTATCACCATGAGGCTGTGGCCTACCAGTATGGTTCCTGTGAATATCTTTCTCCTTCTGCAGCTACATGGCATCTCTCTAACTCTGCCCACTCTCTGTCTTTATCTTTGTTCAGATTTCCTGCCTAGCTTTACTCTACTAAGCCATTGGCTGAAACAACTTCTTTAATAATCAAAGGTAATAAAACATATTCATAGCATACAGAGGGAAATCCTACATCATTTCCCCTTTTCTGTCTAAATAAAGAGGAAGATTTTACTTTAACATAGACATTTCATTGCCTGGACAGTCACCAAAAATTCTTCTGTAACATTGGGGCATCCATCATCAGCCTACAGGCCCATTGTATCTGGCAGTCTTTTCCGTGAAACAGGAAATTTCAGACAGTTCTGCCTATATTGACAGTTTGTCAGTCACTTTCTTCTGTATCCTTAAGCATGTCTGGCAGTTCTTTCAGGAAGCAGGAATCCTGAAGGACCATTTCACCTTTTGGAAAATTTAGCTGTCACTTTTCTGTGGGTCCTGCATGTCCAGTTCATACAACATGCCATCAAGCAGTCTGGGCAAGAGCAGTTTCTTGCCCAAATGTCTAACAAACTCCATAAAGAGCCTCTTTGATGCCCATCATCCTCTTTAAGTACATTGGTGCTGCCAGGAGCAGATGTGTCTCATTGTCATGAAAAGTTCTAAGTTCTTAAAATATTTTAAATGCCATATTCTGTTAGTCTTTGAAAGGCTTAAAATATACTTATCTATCTGAAATATATTTCTGTACATCTAGAGAACCTAACCAACATGACCACAAGCTTGACTATTATCTATTAATCCTTACTTCTTAATTAAGCATTACATTTTTAAATGAGCTTCACAAAAAGAATACCTTAATCAAGAAGGTGTATTGCTCTTATTGCTGATAAAAAGCTGAATGGCCAATAGCTAGGCAAGATTATTCCACAGCATTATATAGGGATAGGATCCTTCCTGGAATATGGTAAATCTTTTTTGAACAATCACTATTTTAGGTCTCCACCATCATCTTGTGAGGAAAGGACTAAGAGTTGAAATTTTCTTTATTTTAAGGATGTGTCAGTGATTTTTAATGCCTGATATTTAAAATGATTTTGCATCTAGTTGCAGTACGTATTTCATTGGAAACTTCTTTGGCATTTTTCTACCGCATTGTTTCAAATCTAAACTGCATTGTAGTTAGTTCTCAGCTCCATTTTTCTGTAAGATTCAGGGTCTCTTAATGTGGGTCTTACTTCTCCGGTAACTACCATATATTTAAATCACAACTAAGAACTGTTTCAGTAAGCATATGGGGACGAATCAAAGGGGAAATGGATGCAAAACTTCATAAATTCACAGGAGACTAGGGGAGGGTGGAGAAGAAGTAAAGGTTTTTCTTTTAAAAATCCAGGAAGCAAAGAGCGCCCTAAATGGTGCTGTGGAATAATCCTTTTATACACTGTGAAAATGTGTTGTTCTCATTGTTAATGAAAAGCTGAATGGCCAATAGCTAGGCAGGATTTTGGAGGCAGAGAGAATGCTGGGAAAAAGAAGGGTGAAATCTCAGGGGTCACCAGCCACACAAAGAGAAAGCAAGACATGTACAAAATGAAGTAACAAGCCATGTGCCATGTGACAGCAAGTAATAGAAAATGGGTTAATTTAAAATGTAAGAGCTAGTTAGTAATAAGCCTAAGCTATCAGCTGATCATTCATAATTGATATTAAGTTTCCATTGGTTATTTAGGAACTGGCTGGTGAAAGAAATGTCCATCTACAAAGTGGCATCAGTCCTCTGCCTGAGCATGTGTCAGTCAAGCAGACTGGTGGAGCAGCAAGGACACACATGCCCTCATCCTGGAGCAGAGATTTAAGGGACCTGTTAGCACCTGTTTTGCATATGCCTATGAGAAAAACATGATCCATTAGCTCACTTTTCTCAGGACATTTGCTTCGTTAAAAATATTTGATAAATGTTATCAATGAACCCCAAAAAAATCATGTTTTTTTTTTTACTTGAAGACATGTCTATTTACCAAAGCAATTTCCTTATGTGTTAGTAAAGATTACTTTAGCATTTGGGAGAAGCTGGGGTATCTCCTTAAATGAGAAGAGCTTTCAGGAACAGAGAGTCTTGACCTTCCAAAATGTCCTGGAATAGAATTGTCTGCCTAATCGTGAACCACTGAAGGCAGAATCCAGTGCTGTTAATCGACTTTGTGACTGAGGTTCTGGTGGGTAAGGAAGTGGATCAGGAATATCTGGTATTCATTTCAGGCATGGCAATTACCTCTTGGAGTTAAAATTGCCTGTCTGCTTGCCTGTTCAACTCTGCTACACCTCTCTACTAGAAAATAAGGACTCATTTGTCAGACTAGACTAATTGTTAAAATGACGGGAAAAGCTCCTCTTTGTTTCCAGGCTGTTTCTGTAGTTAGAGCAACTGTTACATAGTTTTTAGTAATTGCTTCTTATATCTTCCAAACTTCTGTCTGTCACCATTATGTGATGGCTCTTTTATCCTTG
Organism: Microtus ochrogaster; assembly: GCF_000317375.1. NCBI lineage: Eukaryota > Metazoa > Chordata > Mammalia > Rodentia > Cricetidae > Microtus > Microtus ochrogaster. The sequence goes on from NC_022020.1 coordinate 21,506,969, forward strand.
GCAGTGACTGGGTTTGTACAGTGTACAAAATGTGCCTTGTCCAATATGAGTATTTCCCTCTGATCCTTTTAGATGGCATTTTAGCTTACCACTTTAGGAGTATTTTTTAATAGCAAAGTTGAGCATTTTTTTCTTTTTGGAAAATTGGAGTGCATTTGCCTACTCCCATTTAAAGGATTATAAATATCTTCAATATTACTTAATATTTACCATACCTTTTTTTTCCCCCGTTGTTTCTCTTGGTCTGATCAAGTTCACATTTTCTTTTCCATTTGTGTGTGTGTGTGTGTGTGAGTGTGTGTGTATGTGCATGTGAGTATACTTGTTAGTGTGTGGAGGGGTTGTTGCAAATTGAGTGTGTGTGTGAGTGTGTGTGGGTGTACTTAGTGTGTGGAGGGGTTGTTGCAAAGGATGACCTCCAGAGTTGTTCTTTGCTTTCTATCTTGTTTGAGTCAGGAGGAACGACTCTGTCTGTCTCCATGTATACACCAGGCTAGCTGACTGGAAGTCTCCCAGGGGTTCTCTAGTCTCTATCTTGCTCTAGAAGCGTTGTTGGGATTATGGACATGCTACCACATGTAGCCTCGAGTGAGGGCTAAACTTCACCAGGTCTTCATGCTTGTACTCTGGTATGGGCTTCCCCCACACAGTCTCTCCCCTTAGCACCTCCATTTTGGTTTTGTTTTGTTTTTATTCTTTAGTTGCCTTCTCACTGTTTTTCCTAGTCCGGGCTGAACTGGTATCCTCACCTCTCTCTGCCCAGTAGCAGGGACTCTCTGAAGGTCTGATTGCTTGAAAAGTTAGCTTTGCTGAAGTTGATTCATCCCACTATGGGTTATCTTGTTATTTGAAATTCAAATTCCCACATAGATTATGAAAGCAAAGCATGCATAGTTTCTTTGTGGGCGAGTCTCCGCCTCTGCGTTAGGCAGAAAGCTCTTCGGAGGAAGCAGGAGAAGGTGTGACAGGATGACAGCTCCTATTTTCTTTAATGAGTCACTTTGTAATGACAAACAGGAAAACACTTATTGACTGAGGCTCTAGGGAAATGACAGTGAACTCGGCCTGTGTTGTTCTGCTCATGATGTTTGGACCATGCCTGGAGGTTGGACAGCCCTGTTGAGATCATGTTACCAAAAGCCTCAAGAAAAGGGCAGAGCAGAATACAGGGGTGTAAGTCCTCGTCCACACTCTGGAGCTGGGCTGGACTGTTTGTTTTCAGAGTCCCATAGCGTAAAAACACAAGGCCCCCTGGGGTCAGATTTCTCATTTGTGGGGGCGGATATAACCCCGATGGATATACCCTACCCAGTGTCCCAGGACACACCCCTTCACTAGCCACCATTAGACCATGTTGATGATGGTCCCAGTTCCTTCCTCTTGCTAAATTCCAATGAGAATTCTTTGGCTTCTCTTCTCTTATTGGCAGCCTGGAAGCTTAATAGAGATTAGTGTGCTTCAGTCTTAGACCATTATTTTATTACATTTCAGAAAATGAAATTTTATTTCACAGCCCCTTATTACCTAAGGTCATTCTAGCTTCATGCATACAGGTATATATGGCAAAGCTCGTCACTACCCACTAGCTGCATGCATACAGGCAGAGATGGCAAATCTTGTCACTACCCCCTAGCTTCATGCATACAGGTAGAGATGGCAGAGCTCATCACTACCCCTTAGTTGCATGCAACTAAGGTGATGGCCAACCTCGTCACTATTCCCCTTTTCTGTTCTTTGCCCTTCTTCATGTTAAGACTTCAATTCTAATTTATTTCTTCGGATAAAGTTCTGTTTTGAATCGTCTCCTCAGGTAGGATCGGAGCAAATAGTGCCTGTGAATTCTTGCTGATCGGGTCAGAGCTCTCTTCTGTGAGGAGCCTACAGATGCTGTTTAAATGCCTTCTCATTTCCTGCACTGCAGAGAAGTAATCTGATGTCAGTTTCTTTTTTTCCTGCATAGCTAATTCTGTTTTAAAGCTTTTGTTGGGAGGAAGATGCAGGTGTTTTCTTTTACAAGTCATGCGTGATCAGCATCAGCTTGCATTTTTTTCATTTGCAGCATCAAATTATTCTTGTATCTAGAGACTTTTTCTCTAGTTACAATTATTGTTTATTTCTCTTTTCAGACCTCTTATCATTTGATTATTCAGACTTTAGATACATTTTCTAAGCTGTTTCTCTCTTCCCTCAAGATTTCTATTTCCTTTTCTTTTCTGGCACCAGGTTTTGAAGCATGTCTACACTTGGAGATCCCTCAACAATATTCCAACTCTCAACAGCGCTGATTTTGTTATTCATTTATTGTGCCCTATTTTTTTTTAAAGAAACTGTCTTTCACCCCCAGTAAGTACACTCTATTGCCAAATAACCTTAAGTGCTCTTAATATTTTCTTGTTTCTTCTGTGGCCTGACTCCATTAGTACCAGGACTTCCCTTTAGATGAACAGCTGCTTCTTGCTCTTCCTTCATCTAGCAGTGGGCTACTGGGGGCAACCAACTTTCTTGGGCACTATGAATATAACACAACCAAAACATAGCAGACACATGACATTATATGTTCCTTGAGAGTTAGTGAAAGACACAGTTCCCTTTAAAGGATGCTTCCCTCCTTCCGGTTTGAACTACCAAGTTATATTTGAACCAAAGGAATAGAAAATGAACCTTTTGTGAGTACCCATTTCAGTTTCTATTCTACATAATTTATACACACTTTATGAGATGGAAATGCTACTACCTCTATTTTACAAAAGTGGAATCAGTAAACTTGCCTGAGCTTCCCCTGGGAAGTGACAGAGATAACACTTAAGTCAGGAAGGCTTTTCCACGTGGTAGCTCTCAAACAATATGCTATTTACCACACATAGTATGAGTAACCAATACATATAAAGAGATGAGAGACCCATTGCTTTTGTGAGGGGAGTAAACCTCCCACTCCAAATTTCAGTCCTTGGGGCTTCCTCTGAAGACTGTCCGTTTCCAATCACCAGGCTCCGTAGGTCGGAGGGGCAAAGCATCCTCCGCTCAGCATTCCTTTAACATACAGCAGAGTGGAAGATCACACATCTTTACACACACAAAGTCACCCCACTATTCAATCATCACCCAGCTCAGGACAAATATTTTGAATAATCAAGACAAGGAAATGGGTTCATAATAGAGCCCTCTGAATATAATTTTGATGGTGGAGATCATTGTAGTCCCGATAATCAACACATGGTAGAATTATGAGTTAATGTTGAATGAATTATAGTAGACCTTGGGTACCCGAGAGTCATCACCAGAAAGCTCTAAGACTCAAGATGCCATCTTCAAATTACAAGCCCAAGAGCTTCCAAACTCTGGAGAGCCATCACTAGGTTGTTGCCCCTTTAGGGGAGGGCAAGGGATGCTTGTCTTCACCCTTTGCATCGCGGGTTTGCAATAATCAAAACATGAGGCTTTAGTTTCTTACAGAGCAATTGAATGAAACACCATGCCCATGGAGAAACTCCAGAATATTGTATGAGCAGGTAGGAGGGGTTGAGGAGGAGGAGGAAGATAGAGGAAGATGGAGCTGGTGCAAAGTGAGTTTAGGGTGGCTGTCGTGGTCTAGAAGACACACAGAGAAGGAACTGTTGCTTAGCAATGACAGTTTTGGGAAGGAAGATTCTCCATTGGGGGAAAAGTTCAGAGGTAGGTAAATAAGGCATCTACAGTGGGGTTTTTGAGACGGTTGTCACAACGAATAATTTGCTTTGCAAGTATACCACTGCTTTTCTTCTACATCCAGTGAAAACTTGTCCCCATCTCAAGCCATGGGTAATAAATCAAAAATGAATGGGCTGGCCAAACTGGGGACCAACTTGTTCAATGTGACTAAGGATACAAAAGGGAGAATTCTTTGCTACTTCACTATTCTTGCTCTCTTCCCGTTTGACTGGCCTTTCTAGGACAAGGATATATTCTTTGCTAAGGTCTTTGAACATACATAAATATTAAGAGAAAGACTAAGGGATGCTGAATTCTACCTCCCCTTACCTGTCGGTACCGTTTCCATTGGGATTGATGTTCTTCCTGCGTTTGCACTTATTTATGTCCATATTCAAGCTTTTAGTTTTTAGCACAAATAATGTTATATTCTGTTCCTTGATTTAATGGAACATGTTTTGAAACTCTCTAATGTGCTATGTGTGGGTAGATCTCTTAACTCACCATGAATCATATTCCGCTCACACTGTACTTCCAATGCGAATTTCTGCATTTTAAGTTTCACTAATATGAATGATAGCTGTAAATGGCCTTGAACATTTGTGAATGTACCTCTGAAAATATGCTACCAGAGCCAAAGCTGCTGGGTCAAAGGAATGTGAGAGTTAAAATGTCCACCTCCTGATTGCCTTCCCAAACACTTCATCGAAATGACTGCTCTTTGCAGGCTGTGAATAAGTATGGCAGTTTCCACGTGGTTGTTGTTGCTGTTATTATAATTTTATTGTTTTTGAGACAGAATTTCCTGAGTAGCCCTGGCTGTCCTGGAACTCCCTCTGTAGACCAGGCTGGCCTCAAACTCAGAGAGATCTGCTTGCCTCTGACTCCAGAGTGCTGGATGAAAGGCGTGCGCCATGACTGCCCGGCTGTCCATATTATCTGTCTTAAGTAATATAGTTTATGACATCTAGAAGTGAAAACATGCACACAGATAGACAGATCTCTCTGTCTCTCTCTCCCCACCCATACATGCACGCACACGCACACGCACGCACGCGCGCGCGCGCACACACACACACACTACCGTTGTGAATGAATGTCCTTTCATGTTTATTAACCAAATTGCTTTTCCCTTGAGAATTGCCATCTGACATCTTTTACTCATTCTAATGTCAAGTTCTTTGTCTTGGCCTAAATTATTCATAGTGGGCTTTATACACTACAGTTATTAATACCTGGTATGTGCTGCAGTCATTTATCTCTGACACTTATGTGTTGTCTTTTCTGTATGCTCTTCCACATATACAGAAGCTTTAAAGTTACTGCGGTGAAATCTGTTATTTGCCATAGGTTTCAGGGCTCTAGCACTGAGTTCTCAAGACCTTTATTAGCCCGTGGCCCTGGGAAGTAGTCTGCATCCCGTGCTAACACATTTACATTTTTTCCTAGTGCTTGGTGCTTTAAAATCATCTGAAACTTGTCTTAGTAAATGATATGAGGTATAGATAATTTTTGTTCTTTTAAATATTGATAATTGAGTTTTTCTTTTGTTCCTTGTGTGTCATTTTCCTCTATTTTATTGAAGAACATTATTTTTGATAAAATAGAATAAGATAAGACATTAAACCCTAGGAAATGTAGTTTTTCAACAGACAGCAGACTAGGAGCTGCTCGAAGGGAGGAGTGTTGAGGAGGGCTCACACACACACGCTTGTCAAATTTTGTACTTCTACACTTTTTCAACTCTTTTTTTGTTTTTATTTTATTGAGACAGGGTTTCTATGTGTAACCCCAACTGTCCTAGAGCTCACTCTGTAGTCCAGGCTGACCTCAAACTCTCAGAGATCTGCCTGTCTCTGCCTCCCAAGTACTGGGATTAAAGGAGTATGCCACCACTGCCCAGCAAAATTAATGACTCTAAGTTTTCTTTCTCTTTTTAAAATTTATGTTGATTGTATATTTTTGTAAAACAACATTGGCTAACAGTTTGCTGTAATTTTTCTTCGTATGTAATACACCTTTTCTTTAATTTCCAATTTTCTTTTTGTTTCCAATATACTGAATTTAATGCCTAGTTGGCATACTTATAAGTGTACACACTTAACACATACAATAAAAATAATGGTAAGGATTTTCCAAAAACTTATAACATGGAATAAAGCCGGGTAGTGGTGGCACACAACTTTAATTCCAGCACTCGGGAGGCAGAGGCAAGGTGGATCTCTGTGAGTTCAAGACCAGCCTCGTCTACGAGAATTAGTTCCAGGATAGCCTCCAAAGTACAGAGAAACTCCGTCTCAAAAAACCAAAATAAATAAATAAATAAATAAATAAATAAATAAATAAATAAATAAATAAATATGGAATAAACTGCAGTTCCAAGAAATTTAGAAAAGAGCAAGGTTTGCCTCCAGACCTGTGTCTTGGAGCCTGTGTATACAGTATATTAAGATTCATTGTGGCTCATAGTTTAGGCATAGGTATACTTGTATACCTTAAAATAGTGTCTTGGTCTGGAGAGATGTCTTAGTAGTTAAAATAAATAATGATCTTGCAGAGAAACTAAATTAATTACTAAATTAATTCCAGCACCCAGGACCAGAGACTCAGAACCACCTGTAACTCTAGTTCCAGGAGACTGACACTCTCTTCTGGACTCCGTGGGCACTGCACTTAGAGGCTCACTCACCCCATCAACACAGGGCACATAACTAAAACCAAAGCAAAACAAAAATTAAATCTTTACAATTTTTTCCAGTTTTTCATGATAGGGTTTCTCTGTGTAGTCCTGACTGTCCTAGAACTAATTCTATAGACTAAGCTGACCTCAGAATCAGAGATCTGCCTGCCTCTTTCTCTTTTCTAAGATTAAAGGCATGCACTACTACCATCCAGAAAAAGATAGTATCTTAATGATATATTTATGTGGATAAGATTATTTCACAGCTCATGTA
>NC_022020.1:21513709-21531463 GCF_000317375.1 Microtus ochrogaster
TTTCTAAGATTAAAGGCATGCACTACTACCATCCAGAAAAAGATAGTATCTTAATGATATATTTATGTGGATAAGATTATTTCACAGCTCATGTACATATACACACATATATGTAGGCAGCCTTAGTTCATTTGTTTTTTGGCCTCCTAGACCTGAAATAAGCACACAGAAACTGTATTAATTAAAAAATTGCTTCCCTATTAGCTTATGCATATTTCTAGCTAGCTCTTATATCTTAAATTAACCCACTTATATTTATCTGTGTATTGCCACATGGTTATGCCTATTGATAAGGTTCCATCTGGCATCCCATGTCTGTCTCCTGCAGCAGCTACATAGCGTCCCTTTTTATTCTGCCTACTCTTTCCTCCTCTATTCGCTTGGAATTCCTGCCTTGACCTATTCTGCATTGCAATAGGCCCAAATTAGCTTCTTTATGAACAAATTATCACAGCATTACAGAGGGGAATCCCACATCACCTTCCCTTTTCTGTATAAATAAAAAGGAAGTTTTTAACTTTAACTTAGCAAGAGTAATACAACAAAACAGTTATCAAGCAAGAATTATAGTTACAGTATTTATATCTACTTTATCTTTTATCATAACTAAGAAAAACTATAATTATAACTATCTATTCTTCAACTCCATCAAAGACTCCAGACAGATATAATATTGCCTAATTAAATAGGAAGTGCATTGTAAGCAACTTCCAAAATTCTAGAATTGATAGAGACATCTTGCTGCCTGGACAGTCACCCAAAGTTTTTCTGTAAGATTTGGGCACTCATCTTCAGCCTACAGGCCCATAGTACCTGGCAGACTTTTCCGTGAAGCAGGAAATTTCAAAGACAGTTCCACCTATATTGGCAGTTTGTCAGTCACTTTCTTCTCTGTCCTGCAGAATGTCTGGCAGTCTGTTTTGTTCTTTCATGAATCAGAAACCCCGAAGGACCATCTTACTTGACTAAAGGTAATTTAGTCAAGTTCATCAGTCATTTCTCTGTGGGTCCTGCATGTCCAGTTTATACAGCATAACACCAAGCAGCCTAGGCAAGAGAAGTTTTTTGCCCAAATGGCTAACAAATTCCATAAAGAACCTCTTCAGTGCCCTACATCTTCTTGAAGTAGATTGGTGCTGCCAGGAACAGATGTGTCTCATTGTCATGAAAAGTCCTAAGTTTCTAAAACATTTTAAATATCATATTCTGTTAGTCTTAGAAAGCTTTGTAGAATACCTATCTAATTCAAACATATCTCTATATATTTAGAAAACCTAATAACATGGCAAGCTTAACTATTACAGATGATTATCTAACAACCTATATTTCTTAATTATGTGTTACATTTTTAAATGAGCTGCATAAATACAATACCTTAATCAAGAGTCAAAATATACATATAACAAAATTGACCTTAAATTTGCATCACTAAATCAAGATCCATACCAATACAAAGTATTTATTTCTATAGCATATCCCCCTTTAAATATAAATAAACTTTTATAAACCATATTTCGGAATTGGGGCATAGTCCTCTCCAAACTGTTTCCTGATTTTTATTGGGCAAAGTAATTTTTGGGGGTTTGTGGAGACTTCTCAGGGGTTCTTGGTCCATCAAACTACATTAGTCTGGAAGGAATTCACAGATTCTCATCCTTTGTGGAAACAAAAGCAGAATCTTATTTCCAAGGCAGCATATCCTTAAACCCAAATTTTGAAGTCAAGATACCTTTAAAATATATATGTTGGTTTATCTTAGCAGCCCCTACAATGAGTTGTCTTAGCTCATTACTTAGATCATTCACAGCCAAAATATTGAAAGAAAACACAATAATAATATGCATAATCCAGACTCTCTGTATATTCTACCTTAATGGCTTATTTTTCTTTATTTCTTTAAACTACGACTGTCTGTACTTTGCCTCTTTAAAGGTTTTAGTTTTTATTTTTTTAAAAAACCATTTACCTCTTTTTATAACCATTTCTTCTCTTTCCCAAGCCTATATACATTTATCCAACACTGTGACCCATCTAGAGCTCTTTTCCATCAGGATGTGTTTTAATGCATGTGTATCTGTAATCACTTTTTGACCAGGAGCACTTTGTTTTTTAAATGGCTAAGCAGCCATAGCTAGGACTAAAGCTGTTTTGCCTTTTGGCTCTACCCAGCCCAACATGGCAGAGGCCCATTCAGTGCTAGCTTTGCGAGCCATGCTCACAGCTCTATTTTCAGGCACACAGCAGGTCTACGTTGCCATTAAGTAAGTTGTAGCACTCTGCTCACAAACCCCATTTAAATGGTCATAGCTGGACCTCCCAAAAGAGTAATAGCTGTTTGTGCTGGTGAATGAGGAAGTTGCTGTTTTTTAAAGAAGCCATGCAGTTTTTACTGCATCTCTCTCAAAGGAGTTGTTCGCCCCTGCTTGCCGTAGCCCACCAGGAAAAAAATGTGGCTACCAAGAAACTGCACTAAACTCTGTGTGTGTGTGTGTGTGTGTGTGTGTGTGTGTGTGTGTATGTGTCTAGAATTCTTTTTCAAATCTCTCAGGTTTTATGTAAATACAGTCAGCCCCACTTTGGGTGCCATTCTGTAGGTGGAGGCTGCTCATTCATTTCCCAGCCACACAGATCAGAAATAAGCACATAGAAACTGTATTAACTAAAACATCGCTTCCTTATTAGCTTATGCATATTTCTAGCTAGCTCTTATATCTTAAACTAATCCATTTCTATTAATCTGTGTATTGCCACGTGGTTGTGGCTTACTGGAAAGGTTCTATCTGGCATCTGGCCTCTGTCTCCTGCAGTGGCTCCATGGCTTCCCTTTTTACTCTGTCTACTCTCTCCTTTTTTATCTGCTTGGATTTCTACCTTGCCCTATTCTGTACAACAATAGGCCCAAATTAGCTTCTTTATTAGCCAATGGTATTTACAGCATACAGAAGGGAAATCCCACCTCATATATATTTTAATGCCTTTGAATAGTGGTTCTCAACCTTCCTAATGCAATGACCCCTTAATAAAGTTCCTTAAGTGTACAACCATATAACTATTTTTGTTGTTACTACACTACTGACATTTTGTTGTTATGAATCATAATGTAAAAATCTGATATGCAGATGATTTTACACAGCCCCTGTGAAAGGATCCTTTGACTCTGAAGAGGGTCATGACACACAGGTTGAGAAATACTGCCTTTGAAGGATTCCCTTGCCTTTTTGACAGCTCACGGAGGCTTTCTGGAGCTATGCCACATCTACTGATGGGTGGGTTAAAGAATTCTTCCTTTTTGATCTGGCGGGGTTTTTGCTTCTTGAAATTCTGATTCTCCTCATTCTCATTTCTTTGCTGAAATCATCCACTAATCTCACAGCTTCACTTTTTCCATTAGAATTTTAAACATCATAGTATTAAACCACCACCAGGAGAGTCTGTCTTATCAGAGTCTGGTTCAGTTTGTGGCTTTCTTAGCATAATTTTAAAATCATTTTGTCTGTGTGGATTCTGTGTGTCTTGTGTTGATCCTTGACCTGAAGGGTTCAACCTTAACCTGATATTTTGGCACTTATTTTTGAGAGTTACTTGCATTTTATGTGTAGGGGTGTTTTGCATGCATGTAAGTGTGTGTTCCAACTGTGGGCTGGTGCACACAGAGGTCAAAAGATGATGTAATGTATGTCTATGTACAATATGTAAACTGGTTAACATGGTAGGCAAAAAAAAAAAAGATTTAATGTACGTCTGAGTAGCACATGTGGGCTGGTGCATACAGAGGCCAAAAGATGATGTAATGTATGTCTGTGTACTACATGTGAGCTGGTGCACACAGAGGCCAAAAGATGATGTAATTTTGTCTGTGTACCACATGTAGGCTAGTGTACATGTTAGGCAGAAGAAGATGTAATGTAAGTCTGTGTACTTCATATAGGTTGGTGTACACAATAGACAGAAGATGTAGGCTCCCTTGGGACTGGCTTTACAGATGGTTGTTTACCACCATGTGGGCACTGTGAATTGTGTGAATTGAACCCAGAGCCTCAGAAAAAGTATTCAGTGCCCTTTACCACTGACCAATCTTTCCAGCCCCTGTTCATTTTAAAAACAATGGTTATTTCTTCTTATTGATTTCTAAAAATGCTTTATATATTCTCAATATATAATCTTCATTAAGTATTTGTCTTGAAAACATTAATTCCCAGGTTGTGGCTTTGTTTCACTTCATTATATCTTTTGTTATAAAGGAGTTTTAAAATTTGTTGTATTCTAATTTAAAAAAATTTTTGTTTAGAGAATAGAGAGCTCATTAAGTCATTTCTGAGATATCTCAATGGTGGATCTAGGAGCTTACTGTTTTCTTTCTGGAATGTTACTGTGGGTCTAGCTTCTGCACATAGATTGATGATCCATCTTATCTGTGATGCAAAGAATATGTTAGGGCCCATTTTCCTGTGTTATCACTTATCAAAAATACATTAATTTGCTCAAAATTATTTCAAAAATTAATTAGTCACATGTATATGATTAAGATATTTTTTACTAGTCTTTTTTTTTCTTGCTTAACAGTAAGTCTTAAGTTGAATTGAGACTTACAATTTTGTTCTTTTACAATATTGCTTTGTAGAATTTTAAAACCTATTTTAGGATAAACTTGATTTTATGCAGGAAAAATCTGTTAAAATGAGTAAGGGGGAGAACAGGCTTGCTACCAAAATTGAATCTTTTCAACAGTGACATTGTTTCATTTCCATTTATTTGTATCTTGTTTAATTTCTGTCACTTGGCAACTTTAAGTAGGCATATTGCTATGCTTTTTATTCTATTGTCTATGGAATATTTGTATTTACTCTATTATTACCTTATTGTGTAGAAATACAACTGATTTTTAAATTTTTATTTTTTGTTTTGTGTGTATGTTTTGTGCTTGTGTTTTTGTGTGCCAGGAGTGTAGATGCCTGAAAATTCCAGAAGAGGGCATAAGATCTCCTGGAGCCATATAGTTCCAGGTGATGTGAGCCTCTTGGTGTGGATGCTGGGAAAGGAGGTCGGGAGCTCTGGAAGAGCAGCAAGGCTCTTGACCATTGAGTCATCTGTCCAGTCCGAATGATTTGTTTTATACAGGGTTTGTGTGTGTGACTGTGCCAAATATAGTGGTAAATTTTAGGATTCTGAATCAATTCAGTATCTGGAAGAATTAAACTTTTTTCTTTCCAATATTTGTTGTCTTTTGCATTTACCTAAGTTAGAGCATTGGCTATGCTCCCACTGTTATTACTGATGTACAACTAATTAAACACTACTATTGGTATACAATTTGTATATAACAAAGTTAAGAGATTACAAACACTTATTTCAGAGTTTTAATAAATATGCAAAGTCTGTAATCACAGCAATCACATACTTCACAAGTCCCCCGAGCCCCTTTGTACTTGATCTCTACCTCACCATGGCCCTGGAGAAGCGTAAATCTGTTTTCTGTGGCATTAATTTATATCTTTCCCAAATAGTATGTACAAGGAATTTTATCTAGTGTTTCATGCCATATTATACACATATGGATAGTATTAATAATAAAATTCAATGTTAAAACATTTGTTTTAAACTATGTGTTGTCTCTAAATTACATAGCCTTTTAAACTTACATCCCTGCTCATTTCTGCTGTTCTTCATTCTCTTCTGTGTAGCTTGGTTTTAATCTGGTTTGTTTTACTTCAGAAAAATCACATTCCCTTATAGTGATAATCTCCTGGCCATGAGTTCTTTCATGCACAGCCTGTTTATATTTGGATTTCAATTTTGAAAGTCATTTTGTGGGATATAGAATTCTTTTTATATTTCTTTATCAGTTAGATATCTTCTAAGTTAAATTACATTAGCAAATTTATTCCTTTCGTTTTGGTCATATTTTTATTGGTTCTTTGAGAATTGTGTATACTATGTTTTGATCATATTTCTTCCTGTTGCAAGTTTATCCCAGATTCACTGCTCCTCTCCTATACACCCAGTTTTTTGGGGAAAAAAGTAGCACAACCATCATGTGAGCAAGCATCTACTTTCTATTTTACGTTCCACTCCACAAGATGAAACCCACACTGATATATAATGGCATCATTATCAGGCCAAGAGTCTGTAGATAGACAAGGCATAGGCCCTAGGGGACACCCACTGTCATTGTCCTGCTAAACTGTTTTTAAAAAATTATTTATTTATTATGTATACAATATTCTGTCTGTGTGTATGCCTGCTGGCCAGAAGAGGGCACCAGACCCCTTTACAGATAGTTGTGAGCCACCGTGTGGTTGCTGGGAATTGAACTCAGGACCTTTGGTAGAGCAGGCAATGCTCTTAACCGCTGAGTCATCTCTCTAGCCCCCTGTCCTGCTAAACTTACACAGAATTCAATTATCTCCCAGTGACTGATCATTACACCCGTATATCTCAGCCCTCATCAGAGAAGTTTCAATTTGTAGTGGATGGTGATTAACACAGAGACCCACAACTGGCTAAAGTTCCGAGAATAAGGGGCTGTGGAACACTTAGCCCTCCCTGGGGCATCAATACCACACACTCTTCTCTGGGGATCAAGAATCGTTTCAGAAGAAGCAGGCTGGCAAAGACTGTGCTAGCCAAAGGCAGTACATGTCTACAAGGGACATGTCTTCTGGCCATAGCAGGGGAACTAAACATATAACCTTACAGTAGTTGTGAGAGCATACACAATACCTGTATAAACACAAGCAAGATTGAATCCCACCATGACGGGAGGGTGTAAGGGCAAAGTCCTACCCTTAGCTGAAGCACCATTGACAATTGATAGTTGCTGCAAGAAGGAGAGTCAGCTTCTAAGAGTAGGTAGTCCTGGAGATGGCTCGGTGGTCACCAGCACTTGCTGCTCGTCCGGAGGACCAGATTTCAGTTCCTGGTCTCCCATGTCAGCTCTCAACTGCTTTTAACTCCAGTCCTATGCAAAACAATGCCATCTCCACGCCATCATGGACACCGTATTCATGCAGTACTCAGGATACATGCATGCAAAATATCCATGCACGTAAAATAAAAACAAATATATCAAAAATGTGGAGCCCCTGGTAAACAGCCCACACTCCAGTAGAAGGCCATGCAGGCATGCATGGGTGCACAAATTAGAACTCATTTTTGATGAGCAGCAATGTGTTTTGTATCATTTCTTCCCTAAATGTGTAATATGAATACATTCAAAACCTAACAAAAACATCTCCTGATTTCAAATGTTTGACACAGATGGTGTTATTTCTACTTACTGTTTAGTTTGTTGAGATTCTTGGATCTAAAACAAAAGTTATTTCACAAAATCTGATGGAAATTTCAGTCTACAGTTTTTTCCAAGTAAGTGTTCTGCTCTAGTCTCTCATTTCTTCACAAGTCTCCTTTGTAAGTATGAAATCATGGTGTTATCCCACAAACCAGTTTCTTGCTGATTCTTTCAGTGTTTCCTCTTTTCGTTTCTTGTATTCAATAATAACTATATTTTATTAGTTCTTTATTATTGAATAAAACTTAATCCAAAATTTACCGCTTTGAAGTCACAGTATTCATTTGTACAGAATTCCAAATAATCTCGAAGGATTAACTATCTCGTTTGAATTATTTTGACTCAGATCTCCCATGAAATTGTAGTAAGATGCTCACTGGGCCCGAAGTCACCCAAGGCTTGATTTGAGTTCAGGATCTACTCCCGTGGTAGCTCACTTGCTTAGCTAGAGAGTCAGGTTCTCTTTCCAGGAGCTTGCATCTGTCTGCCTGAGTGTCCTTTCTTCAGAACGAGCACATAAAGGAAGGAAGACATCATCTGCTCTGCCTTTATGACCTGCACGTCCATCATGTTCTGTTTTTCACCTGGGCCAGCCACGGTTCAGCGTGGGAGGGGAGCTCAGGCTTGACTATGCGGAGGTGAAGTTTACTGAGCTCTGTCTTAGGCACTGATGCTCGCTGACGGGAAGTCCACCCGCCCTGCTTTCTGTCAAACGCAGTCTTCCCGAGCCCTTTGAATTTCTAAAATTCAGATAATTTATATTGGTCCTAAAATTTCCAGTAATCCGTTTGAGTATTTTTAAGTTCTCTGGTAGGAATCCCCCCCCCCCCTTACCAGCATTACTCTCATTATCCTATTCTCTCTTTTAATTAATCATTTAAACTCTTATATTTTCTGTTTTAAATATTTCTTCATCAGTATCAAGTGATGAATCATCTTGGAATTAGTTTGTGTAATTTTACTATCAGCCCCAATTCATGTTTCCTTATCATTTTATCTGTCTAGCAATTTTTAAAATTACATGCTAGATGTTACCAAGAATTAGCTGAAGAGATTCAAATTGTTCTACTTCTCATACAAACTTATTTCTTAATTCTGTCACTCAAACACACATTTAAATTGGTTTAACTTTTTAAAAAATTATTTACTTTGTGTGTATGGCCTGCATGCCCATCTGTGTGAGGGCGTCAGGTCTCTTGGAACTGGAGTTACAGTTGTGAGCTGCCACGTGAGTGCTGGGAATTAAACCTGGGTCCTCTGGAAGAGCAGCCAATGCTGTTAACCACTGAGCCATATCTCCAGCCCAATGTCATATAACGCACACTTCAAACCATGTACCTTTCCCCTTAGCTCTTTACCCTTCTGGTTATTTCCCCACTCTACCCCCCCCCCCGGTATTATTGAAAGCCAGCACACATTTGCACAGCTTAAGAAATTGGCACAGATTGTGTATGGACTGTAAATTTCCCCATGTGGTTCATATTTTTTTCTGCACATTTCTTCTCTGTTTCTACTGCCCTGCTAGTGCAGAAATGTCTGTTGTCCGATATGTAAGATATAAAGACTGAAACTCGCTCAAAAACATTTCTTTTTCTGTGGGTGACACAATTCTCATTTCATCCCAATTCTGTTGCTACTCTGGACATCTTAATAACTGCTATATGTAGACCAAGAAATATGATTTTTATATATAGGAGACTTGTACAACCTACTTTGCCATTATCAGAATGAGAAATTGTTCATTTGTGCGTTAGAATGGACAGTTTAATTATCTATTAAACAGCTCCTTTGATAGCTGAGGTTGAGGAAGCTGTTCAGTGGTGGAGGACTCACAGAAATCATAAGGAGTGGCGCTGTGGCTCAGTGCCAGGGCACTGCTTCCCTTGTGCAAGGCCCTCACTTTGATTTCTCATACTGAAAGACAGCAGAAGGCAGTCTGTTTTGTTGGCAAACCCAGCTACTGGTCCATGTAGTTCTCAGTGACCTTGGGTTGTTCTATTTTCCCTTGAAGAATCGTCCAGTCTCTGTATGGATGGGGATAGGAAATACATAAGATAATTTGTCAGCATCTTATGAGAGTACAGGTGTGTGCACTGGATTGCTGATTTCCCAGAATTCCACTTAATTTCCATTTTGAATATGGAATCAGTTGCATCATCTGACCTAAAACAAAATTTATCCTTGCTCAATATTCACAGAATCAGATCTGCTGTTTTCTTTTAGGCTTTGGGGATGGTGTGTTTGGAATGGCTAGGCATGTCAGGGCCATAGGATGCCTTTAAACATATCAGTCCAATATCTTCTGCTTCCTGCTCCAAAGCATTTCTTTATCTCCTGTGGTTAAGAATCGGATTTTTCTCATGAGCTTTTCCTCCTCCATGTCTGGATTTCAGGTCTTCCAAATCTGAGTCTATTACTGTTTGTCCATATGTTCAACAGTAGATCTTTTGATTTATTTATATTTCCATCTCTTTTCATTTTAGTCAAGACTTAGCAAAAATGATAAATTTCATGTATTTAATCTTTGTTTCACCTGCTTCAAAATAACCCTATTTTATATTCATCTGTTTAAAATGAAAAAGGAAGCTTCACGGATCAAGCAAAATACATCACCTCCCCACTGCCTTCCACAAAGCATACATGCCGAGACTTCCAGTGGATGCCTGAAACTACAGGTAGCTCTGAATTGGGCACAAACGCTGGCCTGTCCAACACCACACTGTTGATCTATGGTGAGGGTAGCACACAGTGGGAGGAATCGCTGGGCAAAAGAGTGACTGACTCATATATTGGGTAGACCAGTGTAGGACAGCAGAGTTCATCATTCTGCCCAGTGCAGCAGGGAATTCAGAATGTGAGAACTGCTCATTTCTGGAATTTTCCATCTAATATTTTCACACTTCGGTTTACTGCAGGTTGTTGAAAACACAGGCAGTGAAGCTGAAAATGAGGGGATAATGATGTGCTCTTGTCAAACTTTTCATTTGTTGAATTCCACCCCCCCCCCCGAAGTCATTTGTGAAGAGAATAGTCAAATGACTAAACTCGTGACAAATGTAAATGTCATTTCCACGATCACCTCTGTACTACACATAGGCTCTTTCTCCAACCATTGCTTTCAAAAAATGCAGGGCAAGAACAGGCTGACCATATCTTGGATGTAGTGTGCTTGCTTTGGGTCCATATTGTAAACTAGTTGACGGCAGACAAGCGTTTCCAGCAAGGGCTGCTTCTGAGGGCCTTGTCTCTGAGAGCTGTGAGTACCACTAGTCTAGCAACAACGTCATGTCTTTGTTTCCACTGCCATGGCCTGCTAAGGCAAACTAACTTTGAGAGAAGCAGAATTTAGACATTAGTATCTTACTTTGTTTACGAGCTTGATGTTTTAGCTTGAAGATTAGTGAGTCAGTGCGGTTTTGGTTTCTCACCAAGTCACCCCGCATCCACTGGATCTTGAATGAAACTTTCATATTTTTGTTACTTGTGGAGTATAGCATTTTGAATATTTTCTTGCCATCATCACCTCCATGGGAGAGTTCTGCACTGAGTTTTCATTTCCTATTAACTAGGGCAAACACTCCTATTAGAATTGACTGTATTGTTTTGGTGGTGGGATTTCACCGGTATGTAAGTACTATCTCAACAAATTCGAGGGAAATATTGGAACATATTTGTGACTGATGCTTTTAGGAGTGGAGACTTGCTGAGAAGAGTTTAGTATATATTGGAGAAAAGGTAGATAAAAAAATCCCTAATATCTCTGTAGTATTAAATGGCCTAGGAGTCGTTTAGCTGGAAATCAGATGTGGGAGTAATTATTGCACACACACATTACAATGTTACAACTAATTGTTGTTTATCTTTGTTGAAATCTGAGACGAAATAAAGCCCAAAGGTATCTATTCAACCAGTACTTAAAATCGCCATGGCAGATGATGGATGGACATTAGAATGCTTATGATGGGGTACAGCTCACGGGAAGAAAAAAGCTCTTAACTGTAGCAACCTTCTCCATCAAGAATGGTGACAGGTCCTGCCTTAAGGCAGGTTCGCCTGCTTGGCTTCTTGGGAGCCTTTCTTTGAGCCGTTTCGGCTGCTGGCCTTCAGATGCTGAAATTGAACTAGACACAGCCAAGTGTGTGCTCTTTTAGAAGCTCCAGCACAGCTAGAGGCGACAACGCCACTAGCAGCGATGACAAATTGAAGACTTCACTCAAAGGTGAATCAGGTCAGCATGGACCTAGGCCCATCCCTCTCCAGTGTGCACAGAAATGAGCACCGAGTTCCAGCAGGGAAGGCCTGCCAGGAGCTGACAACCACAGGACACCCTCCTCTATCATCCACATAAGCTCTGACATAGGGACCAGCAAGGGGTGGCTGGTTAGCTGGTGCAAGGTGGAAGGGACTCGCCCGCTTCGAGCCACGCTCCAGGAAACATGAGTTTCTCCAACAATGACCAGGTTCCTTTCTCACCAGGCACTTGGTGGCCTCCACACCCGGTGCTCGCCTCCGACAGAGCGGTCTCTTTCCTGGCTGCGGGCTCTTGCCGGAGGGCGTAAAGGAAAACGCTCATTCGCTTGCTCGGGGTCCTAGTGTCCCCCCCCCCCCCCCCCCCCCCCCCCCCCCCCGCCAGCTCCTGTTTTTTGCAAACGCTATAGGTGGCCGGCGGCTGCCACAGCCTGAGAGAGCAGCACAGGGAGGGGGCTGGCAGGGAGGGAGGCGCGGAGGTGGGGCGGCGGGAGCGAGGGGGAGGGCGCCAGAGCTCTGCGGCGCCCTACTTGGTCTCTGCCGGCTGGTGGTGGCTCCGGGTTCCCCTGCGCTGGTGCTCACCGTCTCAGGCTCTCCGCCCGCCCTCGCTCCCGCTCCCGAGCGCGGAGGCGAGCCGCAGCCCGGCGCGGCGGTGGGCGTGTGCGCGCTGAAGGACGCCTCCTCTCGCTCCGTGTTGCAGGCGGCGGCTGGCGGCTCCGGCTCGGGCAGCGGCGGCGGCTTCCGGAGTCCCGCGGCGAAGATGCTGAAAGTCACGGTGCCCTCCTGTTCCTCGTCCTGCTCCTCGGTCACTGCCAATGCCCCAGGGTCTGGGAACCTCGTCCCGGATTACTGGATCGACGGCTCCAACCGGGATGCTCTGAGCAATTTCTTCGAGGTGGAGTCAGAGCTGGGACGGTAAGACGAGGGGCGCTGGACCAGGCGGAGCGTGGAGGCGCGGGCTGGGGCTGGGGATTGCCTACAGCGTGCACGTTAGTGGTCCCTCTCGCTGCGACACCTGAGGGTGCCGGACTAGCCTCCTCTACCTTTGATCTCTCCCCTGCCTAGACAGTATCTGGGCAAGAGCTAAACTCTAGTCCGAGGCAACCAGGCTCTCCCCTGAGCGCCTAGGCCGGTGCAGCTGCGAGCCTCCGCCAGACTCTCCCGCCCTGCCAGTGTGGAACTGGCTGCCACTTGGGTGATCTCTCCTACCGCACGTGGACTCTGCTTTCCTAATTAGTGTCTTTGCACAGATTATAGTTTGTCAGAGGGACTTGTGTGTCTAGTTAGTTTTGGGTTGGGGACTGCAATTGTGCCCCTCTCCACCGTGATGGAATTATTAAATTAGATTCTTCCTGCTTCCCCTCATCACGCTCTCCAAAGCAAGTGGCACTAGAAATTTAACCTAAATACTAGCTTCCCCATAGCGTGTGCTCAGGAGAAGGCGAGAATGAATCATTTAGAAGAGTTAAAGGCAGAGTAATGAAGTAGTGAGGATTTAAAGAGAAAGCAACTCATGGGGGCCAGGCAGGGGTAATTAGTGAGAAGAGCTTTGAGGCTCCTCTTTTATGTGCTCGAGTGGTTTATTTAAATCGTGTATGCAAAAAGTCATCCCGTTGGGAAAGCAGATGCGCCCCCTCATCCCCACTCTGAAGATCTGAACAGGTTTTACCTTGAGATTGATTCCGTATGTTCTCAGATCTTTACCCACTGATAATTATTTTTGTATCCCCCCCCCCTTTCTGCTGTCCACAAGCACGGAAGGAGACTTGTTTTCAGTACTGTTCAAATGCAAAGCGTCCATCGGAGGGAATCTGAACACGATTGAAAACTGTTGCCAAGTTGTAACTCCCCCCCCCGTGCAATTTAATCATTCCCCTTTTGCTGGTAGTGGCTTATCTAACAGCTTTTTAATTTTAATTTTTTGATGCTGTTAAGAGACGATGTCATTGGATTTTGGGCGTTAGTACTTAGTGGGAAGGATTTGCTCGCTCTGATTTGCCTTTCCTGAATACAAGTGGTGTGTAAAAAGGTAAAACTTTTGAAAGGGAATTTGTTATTCTTGCTGTTTAAAATCCTCAAGCTATTTGAGCACTGAGCAGTGTATACGTCCACGCCTGTTTTTCAGACATGTTTCTGGGGGGGGGGCTCATCGCAAGGCTGTTGTGAGGTAGCAACGGATGCTTTTGTAAGGTTCAGGAAATCATACTTGGGTGACGTGCTGAGCATTGTGGTATAGAATTGATTAAAGAGATAATCTACTTAAAATTGGTTCCTCAGTGCTTTAGAAGTTGCCAGGTAGGGAGGAAATGCCTGCTGCAGCTGAGGGATGGCCCCACAGCGCCCCTGAGCAATGCCCCAGAAGCCCCTAACGAATTCCTATGTACTAATTGCACTATAAAGAAGCTTTGCCATCACTTCAAACACTTTGATTTGAGAAGTGGGAGAATTCCGAGTGTACATGTCCATAGGATGGTGGATTCACAGGGAAGCTGTTTTTGAAGTTGGCTTGGTTTTAATTTGGCCCTACAGTCTGCGTTCTCTTGGGGTTATACTTATAAATCTACTATAAATTGCTAAGACTTGCCCTGCTATATAGACTTTTTGTTACCCTACAATCACCAAATTAAACTATTCTAAGAAGAAAAACATAACCCTTCCCCAGCGGCAGTGCCCATTGCTGAACACCTCCTCTGTAGGTTGATGAGTAGTGAGCTCGCACCATTTCGTTGAAATGATCGATATATTTTTTTTTACTTCATAATCTGTTATTTTTTCTCAATGAGATAAACCTAACACATGGACCAACTGGCATGCCAGCTATAATTGTTAAAAATCTATGGAGCTAAAAAACAGAACTTTTGTACTCACTGATGGAACCACAAAGGTGTTTGGTCTTTGCACTAGTGATCCATTTGAGCTCACTTGAATTGATCTCAAGATTGATCATTCTGTTTTGGGTCAAATCTGGGGGCCAGTGGTGACCCTACAGTCAGCTTGATTCTTTCATTCCCAGTTGTTACTGTGACACTCAGTCAGCAGCATTCTGGTGCTGGGTGGGCCACTGGTTAGTGTCGCAGTGTAGACAATCCCCTGTAGGTGAATGGGTTCAGTATACACACGCCCCTGCAGGTAAATTGGAGATTTTTTTGTTTCATCTCCTAAAGTGATCTGTTATAAAGTGGTGACTCCTGATTCCAGGAAAGTTAGATTCAAGGCCATGTGGACCATATACCCTGAGAATGTGCCTGGAGGGTCAAGTGGAGCTAAATTCCTAAAGCCCCTGAGCCAGTGGTTCTCAACCTTCGGAAGGCTGCAACCCTTTAATACAGTTCGTTATGTTGTGGTGACCCCCACCATAAAATTATTTTCACTGCTACTTCATGACTGCAATTTTGCTAGCTATGAATCATAATGTAAATATCTGATATGTGACCCCCTAAAGGGGTCACAACCCCCAGGTTGAGAACCACTGCCCTGGACTGTGCTTAGAGAAAGCAGGTATTGACAGAATGATCCTTTTGTAGTCATCCGGCACAAGGCAGGGGTAACTTTTTTTGGCAGTATGTGTAGGCATAATGAATGAATTATTTGAAAGTGTCAGGCAAACCATGTTTTTTTGTTTTTTTTTTTAAATCAAAACTGAAATATTTTGGTATTTCTAGAGCTTGTTAAGTTTACAGAAGTGACATTATGCCAAGCAGGCTACTTAAAGATATGAGCTGGCCGTGATCCTATGCAGGAATCCACGCCTGGAGAGCAGCCGGTCCCCCCAGTGATTTGAGAGACCGGTGTTCCAAGGCTTTTCTAATGGAGCAGAGAGCTTACCTCTGACTTCCATTCTTCCTGGTGGTTTGGTGAATGGGAAGACAAGACTTGGCTTGCTGTGCTCTGTGGTGAGGGTTTGGCCCTGTGCATCCGAACCCACATCCTGATGTCCATTGGCCATTATCTTTTGTTTGGACTTGTTGCACCATTTTGAAAGGATGTTTCTAATGAACTCAGCTGTGTTCCCAAACATCCAAATGCGGAAAACCAAATGTTAGCCCACTTGACTAAAAGAAAACACATTCAATTATTCTGGATTTTTACTATAGTTGCCTTAGGTTTGTGACCTTTAGCTCCCACCAACTAAAGTCATTATTTAAAAAAAAGGGTTTATGTGACAGCTCAGTTATCTGTTGTCTATCTTGTCTGTCTGCCTGTCTTATCTATTTGTATCTTTTGTTGTTTAGGCTCCAGCTCGATTTTAAATAGTGAACTATGTGGTCATTTGTATAGACTAGAAACAGTTTCACTAGCTGATGCCTAATCTTACTGTCAGCACTATAATATAGTATTTTATGTTTTATACCGTTTCATTATATTCTTTTTTATTCAAAATATTTGCTGAACTCATGTGGTCTGCCATCCTACTAACAAGTTGTGGCTCAGTTAGAAAGTGTTATTTTGGGGCATAGATCTGAACATGCCAGACTCCACTATGAGGCAGAGTCATTTGACGCCGTGTCTTGCAGACCATTTGGCAGAGTTGCCCTGAGCAATGTCCACTTGGCACAGTTCTGTGGAGAGAAATTCTTCTTTCTTCGCCTCCAAGTCCTTATTGTATTTTTTTCCTTCCAAAACTTTAAGAAAACACTGGTGTCTCCAAAAGATTCACTGGGCACCCAGGAATCTGAACTAGCCTCAGCTAGTCTCCAAAGGGGGCTGGTGCCAGAGGACGCTTAGGTGTGGAGGGAAGAAACCTGGAGAGGGAGGAGCTGTGTTTTAGCAGGGTCTGTTAACTCTGGCCCAGCAAATGCTGCTTGCAAGGAACCACAAATGTGTCTTTTCTAGAAGGTCTTCAGCTAGTGCTCTTGGCATGTCTTAGCTCTGTCTGCTTGGACCACAACAAGAAATCCCTGGGTGGCTTAAACCACAAACGTTTGTTTTGCACAGATCTGGAGGAGAGGGGTTCAAAACCAAGATGCCGGCCAATCTCTTTACCCCACGGAGAACTTTCTTCCTGTTTTGAGTGGTGGTTATCTTCTGCTGTGTTCTCAGAAGATAGAAGGGAAGAGGAATATACACATGTATACATACATGTATATCCATATCTATGTATATTGTATATATTAGAAGAATTTCTCTAAGCTCTTTGGTGTCTCATGAGATCATCTACCCTGTCTTGAGAGCTCTATCTTCAGGAGTTGATCCTGAACACAACTCCTTCCCAAAGACTGTATTCCAGTTGCCACACTAAGAGAATAGGTTTCAACACATGAGCTTCTACCTTGTACTGTGTTATCTAAGAATATTTTCATATATATGCTACTCTGAGCATCTCCCCCATATTCCTCTGTCTCCACTTTCTCAATCCACACCGTTAGTTTCCTTTGTGCCCTGGGAAGTTTCCCTGTTACTTTCATGCTGTATTGTAGTCATGTTTTATCAGCATATACATTTGAAGGGGACAATTCAGTCTATGCTAGAGTTGGTGAGGAATCAGAATCATCTTTTTCCCTTCCCCCTTCTTTTTCTTTTGCCAAGCACCTCCCTGAATATTCTCTTGGCTAATACTTCCCCGGTTCCAAGCCTTTTCCTTGCACCATCTTTTAGGGCTCCACAGCCTATTTGCTGCACCCCGCCGACCACTGATCTGTTTTGTACTCTCTTCTGATGGCTTAGCCTCTTTGGTGATTACATGTTCCTTTAAAATTGGGTGTTTAGTGTGATGATGAATTTTTCCATGATTCTTAGTCAACGCGGGAGCAAGGTGTGACACAAATGCAAGCATAGAAGCTCATGTAGAGGTTCTTTGCAGTAATCCTGAGGTGGCTTCCAGAAGGCAGGGTCCAAGGGTTGGCTCTTTGGACTATTACATAGTCATTGCAGGCCAGTGCACAGCCCTTCGCAGGTGCTCAGCAGGTGATTTTAAAGAGAGTGACTCAGGGGACTGAGCAGATGCTCAGTGGGTACAGGTCCTTGCTGCAGAACCTGATGTCCGAGTCTTCTACCTGGGGTGTACACGGTGGAAAGACAGAATAGACTCCCAGAAGTGGCTTTCTGGCCTTCGTGAGCTTGTCATGGCCCAAATGCCCCACCTCCATTAAATGAACAAATGTATTTAAAGAATTTTGAAGAGACTGACTCAGTGTATGAAGCAGCTCAGACATGGATCTTCTTTTATTCTCTCTCTCTCTCTCTCTCTCTCTCTCTCTCTCTCTCTCTCTCTCTCTCTC
>NC_022020.1:21531563-21544567 GCF_000317375.1 Microtus ochrogaster
TCCTTTCAGTCTTGATTATTCTTGGTATTTGTTTGCAGAAGTCGATGCTGGTGTTCAGTTCAAGATCCTCCAGCCTCTGCCCCTTGAGAGCAGGAAGTACAGGCCTGTGCCACAACCCTTTTGGTGGTGATGGGGCTTCATTCTAGTGCTTTCAGAAAAAAGGGAAATATTGTAAGTTATCTTTCCCTTAAAATGTATCTAACCAAGACCCCAGTCCCACCCATCTCTGGCGTCCATTCTCCACGGTGGCAGCTGACAGCAATGCCACATTTCCGTTGGCTGTCTGTCTTCTGTGGTTCTGAAACAAAGAGGCCTCAGTTTCACCTTCACTGTCTCTCACCACAGGAAGACAGGACTTAGGGGTTAAGTCAAGATGACTTTCAGGGCATGAGCTGCCTTCTGGGCTAGTTCAGCCTCTGGAGTATTTGGCCATAAACCCCTTGTCCAAAGTTAAGTCAGTTGAAGACCGTGATCGGATCTCTGCTTTTAAGACCCTGCTTTGAATACTGTCCCTGTGTGAGGCTAAACAGCAGACACAGGTGTTGTCTGCCTTTAACCCTTTCTGGAGATGAGCTGAAGGGAGAGAGGAGGGAACCACAGAGCAGCTTCAAAGAAGTTTCTTGAGAACAGTTAACCCTCAGATGTGCATGTGGGTTTAGTGTTTGCAGAAATGCATTTGAAAACAAAGTATTGCATAAAGTAAATTGTTGCAACCACTGCTTCTTAGTTTTTTGTTTATGTTTTTTTCTCTTTCTTTGCTATTCGTTCATTTTATTTTCACTGACTGAGAAGTCGTTTTTGATTAAAAACAAATTAAAGATAGTGTTGAATTTTTAACATCTTAAGGTTCGATTTAGCATGAGAAATATTGTTGTTTAGCTCAGTGAAGGAACCATTTCATCCAGGACGAAAATCAGCTTTTCTTGAAACCTAAAGGGTAAATTTTCTGTTAATCTTTACCTTTGCTGTCTTTTCTTATACTTATATTACTGGGGCTTCTGCAGATTGGTGGCTCCAGTGGCTCAATTAGGAAGTGAAGTCAAAGTGTTAATGGCATCGAATTAACACACAGTGAACACACTGACCCTTTGATACGGCCCATTGTCTTTATTCTGACTGCGAATGGACAGCCATAGCTGTGGCTGGCATCAAACAGAAAGGCTCAGATCAGCATTTCTCTTTGTCAGCGGTGGCAGAGATCAAATGAGAAGAGAAATAGTCTCTTGGCGGAAGGTGATTTGTAATGATGGGTAAGGAAAAATACATAAAGCGGCTCTCAGTGTGGGCTCCGTTCTAATTCTGGGCCAGATAGATCATTCTTTGGTGTAAGGCCATCCGGTGCACTGTAAAGTGTTTAGCAGCGTCTCTTGCCTCTACCTACGGGCTGAAACCTTCCTCCCGTGTTGTGATAACCAAAAATGTATCTCTTTATTGTCAAATGTGGCCTCCTTCCTACAATACTGTCTTAGAAGCTTGAAGCTAGTCTTTTGCACAACTTTTATTTAGTTTTATAGGCACTTAGAAGCAATAAGGAGTATCTGTTGCAACCAGAAACCAACAGTTTCTCCTCTTTCTGTGTGATACCGCTAAGGCTCCTGTTGCCAGCGCACACTGTCTAGTACCCTACTGAATGTTTTTGTTGAAATAACTTCTTTTTTTGCCTGCAAAATTTGTTTTCAAGAATGCTTATTGTTACCACATTGAAATGGCAAATCAAATCACTTATGAGAAGCAATTATAAAAACAAATTGAAACAAAAACAGAGTGTTAATGTTAAACTGTCGCTAGCAGTGTTTGTGCGCTGAAGGCCACACGCTCAAGATGGTTTTCTTCATTAGAAGAGAGATTATCGGAGATTAGTAGGGGTAAAGCCATAGTACACAGATAGAGGTTTTCTTCCCAAAGAATCAGAATGGTCGAGCAGCTGAAAGGAGATGGGTGATCACGTGTTTTGAGTGCTTACTGTTTAATCCCATGCCTTTATTCCTCCTAAAGTTATTTTGGTTAGAGATCTGACCTTTTGAAAATGAGGTCCTAAGCAATGTTTTCTGGCCATGTGTGTTGTCATAGTGAAAGGCTCTCAAGTATATGCTTTTCTGGTAATAAGACAGCAGCGATAAATCTAGTTCATGATAGACATAAATTAAATAAGTGAATAAATAAAGTTATTTTTATATAACATGTTACGTTTTCTAAGTATATTAGAATAGTGCTGGAGAGGGCTGTCAAGATTTCTCATGGATGCATCATTGATTTGGTTTTTAGGCTGTATAAGGTTTAAACTTTCTTTCTGATATTGGTTTTGTAGGCTTGGTAGGCTCACTACATAAGAAGGAACATGGTCCCACTAATTCTTTTCCTATGTATTGACATATGATATTAGTATGTTGGCCTTTGCTGCTCCTGCTATGTAATTTTAGGTTGAGGCCTGGTTTCCTTGCAAATAGAATGAAACAATTCATCTTTATTTTATATACTCCATTCCTAAGGTAAAATTAGCTTCTACTTTGGAAATAATCAATATTCAGAGTCAATGAGGTTACAACTTTGAGCTTAGTATTGATTTTATGAAAATGAATCCAGTTTTGATTTCAGATTTCCTAATGTTCTTATTTAACAAATGGATAGTTAAGAAAAATTATGCACCATATGCAAAGACACCTAATGAAATACTACCACAGGCGGACTGCTTCTCTGTGTTCATTTTGATGTATTGTGACTACAGAGCTTATTCGTATTTTGCTTACAAATCTTTTGGTGGTATCACAATGCAGGCTTCCTGTCTTTATAAAAGGATTCTTATATGTGAAGCACTTCTTGCCTTTTGCTTTTGACTACTCTTATTCATGATAAGAATTACCAACATGAGAATATACACCTTTTATGCAACCAACATAAGGAAGCAGTTGAAAGAAAAAGAACCATATGTCCTGGAACTAGCTCTTGTACACCAGGCTGGCCTCGAACTCACAGAGATCCGCCTGCCTCTGCCTCCTGAGTGCTAGGATTAAAGGTGTGTGCCACCATGCCCAGCTGCAGAACCATAGCAATCTTTTGAACAGTGATCTGTCTTACAGAGTGGCTTGGGTTGTCTTCATGAGGACTTTGAATTTCTCTAGGAATCTGACATGTATACCCTTGGCAAAGAGCATCCCAGGTACAGACCATGCACACACACCCCAGAAGGGCAGAAAAATCTCGAGATGTATGCTCTGGTTCTTTTCTTCCCCCAACTTGACACAAGATAGAGTCATTTGAGAAGACATCTTAATCGAGAAAATTCCTCTATAAGATTGACCTATAAGCAATTGATGTGGGTGGGCCTGAGCCCATCTCATGAGGTGAGAATACCACTCCTGAATAAGTGGTCTTGGATGCTGTAAGAAAGCAGGTCGAGCAAGCCATGAGGATCAAGCCAGTAAGTAGCAGCTTTCCATGGCCTCTGCATCAGTTCCTAGTTCTAGGTTTCTGCCTTGAGTGTGACCTGAAAGCTGTAAGATGAAGTCACCCTTTCCTTCCCAGCCTGCTTTTGGTCATGGTCATTATCACAGCAATAACTAAGGCAATGCACATTTGATTTTTCAAAATTTACAAAGCATGGACATCACAACGCCAGATTGCAGAGCGGGAGAGGGAAAATTGATTTAAACCAAACAGGGTTAGTATTTAGCAATTGAAAAACAATTGTAGAGAAAGAGGGAAAAGGTGACTATAGAAGTGGTTGGGTCTTGGCAAAGTTTATGTGTACTACTCAGGATGGCCTAGTTAGGGTCCTTTATATTGAAACTATTCAAATAACTAACCTATTTTGTTTTTTAAAGTGTATGTGTGTGTGTGCTTGTGCATGTGTGCATGTCAGGAATCCTCCTTGATTACTCTCTGCCCTATCTTTTAAGAGAGTCTATCACTGAACCAGCACTCACCCATCAACTCGAGTGGGTGGACAGCAAACTCCTGGAACCAGGGTGTCTCCACTTCCTCAGCTGTGTGACCATGGCGACTGCCTGATTCAGCTTCTTTCTCCCAGCATTCTGTTCTGTTTACTCCACCCACCTAAGTGTTGGCCTATAAAATGGGCCAAGGCAGTTTCTTTATTAATTAACCAATGAAAGCAACAGATTAGAAAGAAATCACTCCCACATCAGAATAGGCTTTGCAGTTGGACTAAGTAAGGCATCTTTAAGTAAAGCAGTGGTCTCCAAGTTGGGATATCCATGTCTTGGAATGTGTGATGAAACAGACTATTATATTGAAGTATTAGTGGATGTTTCTGCTTCTTTTTCTATGTTTCTCTTTTTAACATTGAGATATTTTGGAAAGCAAATTAAATTTCAGTTGCAGACACATGGCAATCATAGGTAGATAGTATATATAATTTGGGAATCTATGCCCCAGAACATTTTATTGGATGATTAAGAGCTGGATTAGAATTGTAAGTCCTTTATTTGCATTTAAAAAGTGCTCCACTTTAGGAGAGTGGGTTTGAAGTGCATCAACAGACCAAAATGTAAACAAGGAGAAATGATATTTTGCGAGGTGTGTTTTTGTACAGAAAGAGGAAGTGGGTACCTATGTCAGCTTCTTCTGCAGTTTTTACCTGATGAAGGGTTTTGATAAGAACTTTCTGACATTGTAATTAAAGACCCAGAGAAGAAAACAAAACAAAACAAAACAAAATAGGAGTGAAGGAACATGGCTTGCACATCAGGTACAATTAATTCCATGATGATGACTATGGTCGAGTTTGGATGAGGAAGTGAAGGGAGAAAGAGGTTCTTTTGTTTGTTTGCAGGAACCTCGGTGTTGATGAAATGACTTGATTCATGAAAACTTTTGCTCTTGCCTGGCTTAGGCAGCTCAAGGGATATTGGCCCGAATGTCCCCAGACGTATTCCTGAGCAGGGCTTAGAGAATCATATTAGTACAGGATATTAAGCATCACGCTGTTAATAAGTACACCGTCATCATCTGCACAAGAAGTCACTTCAAAGGCTTTATGGTTGAGAAATTCGGCAGGTATGAAAGTTTTTCTCCTGAAAGATAAAAGGCGAATTGGAGTGACTAACATGTCATGCCCATAGACAGAAGTGACCGTTAAAGCCCAGGACACAGAGGGAAGGAGACAACAAACCTGTACTCATGGTCACATGTTTGATGTCACCTATAAGGCAGACAGCATTTGAACGATATCTCCCTACTTTAAGCCCGTGTATTGTTCAAAGGAGACATTTGATTAGAATCTTGTGGATGTTAGCTCAGTCTACCTTACTTGTTGTATGGTCTTAAAGGGACATATTGGTTTTTTAGTGAGTCTATGGGATTTGGGGCTTTAACAGCTCTACAAAGCCTTTTTTTTTTTTTTTTTTTTTTTTGTTTTTTGAGACAGGGTTTCTCTGTGGCTTTGGAGCCTGTCCTGGAACTAGCTCTTGTAGACTAAAGCCATCCTTAAACTATGGCATTGGGTCAAGTTAATTCTTTATTAAGATAACATTTTTATTCCTGCATAATTTCATACATGCATACAATGGATTTTGATTATATTCACCATACTTCTCTCTAACTCCTCCCAGACCTGTTCCCTGCTCTCCTACCTCAAGTTTATTCTTGATCAGGATGTGAGTATATTTCTACTTTCTTATTCTAGTGATTCGTACATTCTTTCCAAAGCTCCCTTGTTGGGACAATCACTGAGAAAATAGAATGTTACCAAATTCAAAATACACAATCCAGTAAACCAGTCTGGTCTGGAGTGTTCAGTGATAACACACCTCTGGAGATTTCTTTTGAAGAGGAATCAGTTTCAGTGGCTCCTTGGGGGTTCTGGACCCCTCCTGTCCATCCTTTAATGTGAACATACAAGCTAATTAAAATATTCAATGACTTATCTGCATGCAGCCTGTAGCCAGAGGTGAGCTAAAACCACAATGAGCAAGAGCTTTTCATTCTACCATATGCTTTTAGTGAAGTGGGGATCTGGGGAGATCACCAGGCCATTCAAGAAAACCAACACTGCTCTATCAAATGTTCGGACGCGGAGGAGGTGAAGAGGTAGTTCGGCCTGAGAGTGCTGTACCCAGATCAGGCTGGCAGAAGTGGAGATCCTCAAAGCGGATGCTTACACAGGCAGCTACTCGAGATGACTCCGAGGCGTGTCTCCAAGAGACGGTTCTGGACAGTTGAGTAGATGAGGTGGGAGAGGAATGCTGATGGAGACCAAGCCAGTGACAAGCAGGGTAAAATTGCTACCTCACAGGCACGCTTCTTTGGCTGTAAAACTGGTCCTCAGTGTTGAATGTCAGAACTTGCAATGACAGTTAAATTAGATTGTACATGTAAAACACGTAGCTCCATGCCTACTATGTGAACTAGGTATCATTCTCTAGATGGGTGCTAGATAGGGAATAGAGGATGACGATTCCAGACTGAATGTGGGCAGAATTTGTGTCTTACTGGGTCCAGAGCCTTTTCAGCAATCGGGCTTCAGCCTGCCTGCTGAAGAGAAGTGTCTACAACCACTTCTCTTGATCATTACCAACATGAAATGTTAACCAGAACCCTGACATGATTCTACTGTCTTTCATACACCCCTGATACTACTACAGAACATTTGCCACTGTCACCATCTTACAGATGAGGAACTTGAAGTTCAGAACTGGGAAGCAGTTTATTCAATAAACCTCCGCAGAATGGATCTGCCATGAGCGTTGCATTTCTGAGATCCGTGCATGAAGCAGTTGGACCTGAAACAGGCTTCCCTTGGTGATCCCTCCACACCAGCTGCCACGCTCCCAGGTGGAGAGCTGCTCCCACGCCTGTGCCCTCACCCAGTTTTCTGTGTTCTCACCTATAATGTCTGTGCGATTACAGCAAATGGTTTCTGCTCTTTGCCATCAGCGTGTGTGTTCACTGGGCAGAGAAGCCCATCATTTCCACATCTTTCATTCACACTACCAAGTCAGTCCTTAGCCTGGTTCCTGCTCCGTTTATGTGCTTAGGAGATGTTTCTGGACTAGCATATGAAATCCACGCGATACAGGAACGAAGCAGGGGGTCTCAGGGAAAAGACCAGGGTTTGACTCTCCTTTCTTTCAGGAAATTTTCCTGATGGCAATCCCTTGCTAGTTCAGAACATTGCAAAATTACTTTAAAAAATTATACATATATATGTATATATACATATATAAAATATATATATATATATTTCATGTAATATATTCTGATTTCCATTCTCCCAAATCTCCCCACATCCCCTTTCAACACTCATTTGCCCGTCCCCTCCAGGAATGTAGGCTGCTGTGGGTCTAACCTCTTGTTTACCTTCTTACCCATTGTTGTGTCTCCAGCACCTAGCACAATACCCAGCACAGAGAGAAGACTTTCTGAAGATTTGTAGAGTAGTGAACCATCCGTACCAATAGGATTTTCACAGGTCAATCCTCTCGAATCTAAGGGGCTCTGACCCATATCAGCCTACTGTACATGGCAGGATCCCTCTTTGAAATGTCAGGATGGTAATGGGGCCTTCTGTGGCTGACATTTGTTGTATGCTTGTGTTGGGAGACAGAGAAGGTCATCCTACCAGCCTCCTGCTTCCTACAGGACCCCTTCTTGGAATGTAATGTCAGAGTAACTATGGCTGGTTACATAGTAACCTTGGTTGTTTTCTTGTGTTGGGAGACAGAGTGGCTCTCAGAGTAAGTGTGCCTGGAAGCTCCAAAGTCTCACAAAATGTTGGAGGACTCTTGAATAGTTTTATTCAGGTTTGTGCTTTTTGTCTTAAACGAGATAATTTTTGTGCCTTTTAGTGGAATATGCTAATACTTACAATGGTGGATTTCTAAGATGAATTTAGCAAGAAGGTGCATTTCCTAGCTTTCCCCATCCCTCTCAGGTTTGTATTTAAACTGAATTCTTTTTTTCCCCTTCCCATTAAAGTGAAATCTTACCAAAGCTTGGCTTTCACTGGTTTGTGACTCTAAGACCGGTTGGCTATGTCCTACCACACATGTTCTTGTGACACATCCCCCAGCCACGGTAGGAGAAAGATAGCCCGTGAGAGACCCACAAGGAAGAAAAGAGCATAGTCGATTCTATGATGTAGAGACTGGAGAGAGTATTTCAAAGATACTGAGTCAGTGCTTCTTTTATTCAAAGAATTAAATCAGCTAGTCCTTAACATTGAAGTGCAATCATTGGCTTCATCTTCCTGATTTTAATGCAGCTTAAAATTGTTCTGAAAATTGAGTGTTTTCCCCATTTTTATTTTGACAACCAGAAGCTGGTGAAGGAAAATTTCCATGGGACGAATAGGATCCCAAGGGACAGAAGGAGGCCACCCTTGCTGAGCCAAGCTCTCACTGGCCCCTCTGATTTCTCTTTATCTTCTTCATCCCACCACAGCCCAAGTTCCTTTCATTATCTATGTGTCTCCCCATGTTACAGAATGGATGTTTTGATTTTCCCACACATGTTGAAGCCATAGGCCTCAGTGTTCGAATACCCGCACACGAGCCTGTGATAGGGAATTGTGTTTTACAGGGCCTTAAGAACAGGCCCCCATGCTGGGAACAAGAGAACTCATGTGCCCTTTCCTCTCTCTGTCATTTGAGGACACAGTGACAAGGCAGACATCTGCAAGCCAAGCCTCCCAAGAGCCAAGATGGCACTCGGTATCACACTCTACTTTCCAGAACCGCAGAAGAAATGCCTGTTGTTTACGACACCCCATCTGTGATATTCGTACTGGCAGCTGAGGCAGACTAAGGCTCCCGTAGCCCTCCTGTCTGACTTCAGAGTCCAAGGAAAGGGTTCCTCTTTTCAGACGCACATCATTGCCCTCTGCTTTGCTGTGAGGGAATGCAGGAGCCCCCCTTCTGCACGACTACTGTCTCCTCGCATGCGGTATCTGGGGAAACTGAAGCTGGATCTGAGCTAATTTCTTCCTCACATTTATTTTCAGGTTTTTGTTTTTTGACAAGAGAAGCTCTTTCCGGCACTCTGCCCCTTCGAGGACGGTGGAAGAGAACACTTCTGTGGTCTCATTCCCTCTGCTTCTTGTCATGCGTCACACTGGGTGTCCATACCTGTTGGCTTTGCGAGTGCTCTTGCCTGCCAGCTCCTGGTATATTATTTCCTCAGCAGCTGGCACGGGGTTTTTCTGGTGCCAACTAAAAGCTCAGCTATTAAAAAAAAACAAAACTTGGCCCATCTTGAGTATCATATGTTCCCATCGGGACTTGGATCCAACATTCTGGCACAGATCACATGATCATTTTGGGCACCTCTTTCAGAGCTGAGAACCCAGTGTTCCTCTGGTCTCCAACCACATTTCCCCCACCTATTCCACGGGTAGTTTCCAACCATCCAAACTCTGGGTTGCTTTTGGTCAGCCGATGGCTAGCTATCAATGTTTTGCTTGGTTTTCGGGAAATTTTTTTAACCTGGTGATTTTTTCCCTCTCTTTCTCTAGTGCCTTCTCTGACTGTTGCTGCCAGTTTTATATCTTATATTGTAAATTGCCATGAATAAGATTCATACTTATGTAAATGGATACCTAACACACAGCACTGAAGCTGATATTTCTGCGTCTGATATGGCTTTGTAAGAGCATGAAATAAGTCAAGGAAACAGATGTCAGTTGTGAGGTTGGAGGAATTCTGAAATAAATGAAAACAACAGTCTTCAGCATTAGGCAGGCCCGCAACAGGCTTCCAATTCAGCCACATTATGAAGAGTGTCATTTCAGGCGAGTTTTTATGAGGTCTCCGCATCGTCTGCTAACAGGAGATGGTAATTAAATGAAGTTAGAATACTAATTATGCACCAACCAGTGTATATTGCCTATTATTGGTATTAATTCTGGACTACATCTCTGTAAAGGTTGAGGGATTTTTGGTGATGGTCGCATGAGCTTACAATTCCGAAACTCCGAGCTTCCAAATGAGCTGTCTGGGAGTGCAGGTCCTCTGAGAAGCTCAACTCCTGTTATCCCAGTGGAAGTCCATCCATTTTTCAGTATTTCTGAGAGGCGACCACTGTTCTCTGTATTTCTTATATGGAAAAGAATATGCAGTATAATCTTAAGGCTTTCCACTTCTGTAGATTAAAAAAACAAAACAGGACAGTTGGGGTGGTTTAAAATAACTGTTGTAGGTGGTTCCTTCTATATGTTTTACAGCTTTCTTTACTTCTGAGAATGACGTTAAAATTAGAAAATATTAATCTCTTTGTTGCTTTGAGATCTTATTTGCACTAACACTTAAAGATTCATTATTTTTTTCTATTTCGAACGATGCAACTTTCACTGGCAAGTTAAATATGTAGAACTAACATAGTTATAACTTGTCTTTAATTCTGAAATAAGAATGAGAGCCTTGGCAAGCACTGAAGGAGCTTTGTTTTTAACTCCATATGTAACAAGCAGTATTGATGGTCTCTGCACATTAATAAAGATAAGTAACATAAAAGAGACTTCTTATACTTAAAGAATCTTTCCTATTCACTAGTAGCCAGACCTAGGAGTTGTTTTTCTCTGAGTACTCAAATGGGGATTCCAGCTTGATTTCCAGTCTCGTGAGATGTTTCTCTAGCAGCTGCATTTTACCTGTCGTTGTTTTCTGGTGGAGGGATGTCTTTGTACTGTGGAAGAAAAGAAGCAAATCAACTTGAGGAGTATGTGAATGAGGTACCCTGTCAGGAGAAAAAGGGGTGTGGCGAGCAGACAAGCAGGAGCTGTCTTGCCTGAAGTCACCGCCTGTAAAGGGTGGGGAGGGACCACAGTGCTCCATAGCTGTCTTCTGTTCCCGTGCATCTCTAGCTGTGTTGGCTGTAATGCAGTTGGAAGACTGAAGAAGGAGGCTTCAGATCACACAAAATAAACCAGGATTTCTAATAGCTGTTAACAGACTTCCTGGGGGAATTTTGAAGGTGTAAAAATACATCTAGTTCTAGTACCTATTAACTGTTTGTTGTCAGTGAATCTCAAATTCTAACAGGTCATATGTATACTGTATATATGTACATAGAGTATATATGCACATATATAGTCTGTAAAATGTAAATATTCTTGCCATTTTTACAGCATTATTGCGAATTTTGAAAAAAGGTAAGTTTTCAATCAAAAGCTAAGTTTTCAGCCAAAATCTGTTTGCACATCATGTTCTTGCTTGCTAAGCAGAAGGTTGTATGAATCCTACATATTTTTATTGGAATAATGATGCTTTTCTTTACTAATAGCTAAACCTTAGATATTTGTATTTCCCCCATTTTTTCCCACTAATACTCACCTTTTCTCCAGAAATTCAGTCTAGACAGTGTTACATTTTGTTGTCATGTCTTCTGCAGTTCTATTTTCCTTATGAAATCGTAAGTCCCATGCAATGCTGGACAAACTATTATATAGCAGCTCCAAACTTGGACTTGTCTGTTGTTTAATAAACTTAGTCTTGAGCTTTGGAAAAGAGTATCACAAAAGTGAGTGCCCTTCCTGTGGATCTCCCCTCAGGGGACATGGAATCATCTCCAGTCAGGGTAATAACCCGCATAACTTGCAGCATTTGCCTGATGTGTGGTCACCACTTCCCGCGTCTTTATTTAGTGCAGCATCTAGAGCAGAAGAGGGAGTTCAGATCCACCTCCTGGAAGGGGAATAGCCGCATAATCATTCCGCATTTGCTGTGTAAGAAATTGTGAAGTATCATTTTATCAGTAATAAATTCATGTATATACATACAGATATATAACTAAATACCTTAAGCTATTTTTTAAAAGTTATAAAATGTATTAACACCCATGAGCCATGCCTTTGGGAATTTATCTTAGTTAATTTTCATTGTCAATGTGCCTGGATTTAAAATGGCCGTGGCAACAATCTTAGGATGTGTCTATGAAAGTTTTTCCCAGAATGGGAGACTCACCTTCATTGTGGGTCACACCATCCCAAAGATTGGGGTCCTGGACCAATTTAAAAACAAGAAGAGGGCTGAGCATCGGCCTTAATATTGCCTTGCTTTCTGGGTGTGCAATGAAACAATGGCTCCCGCCGCCATGCTTCCCACCTTGATGGACCCCATCCTCAAACTGTGAGATGAAGTAAGCCATTCTTAAGTTTCCTTTATTGAATATTTTGTTACAAGAAGAAAAGAAATGGCTACAGTACCAGTGAGAAGACTTAAGCTCTTGCCCTCGAAATGGTCTGCTTCTTGGATGGTGTTGTAAGGGAAGGGATGGACTCAGAAAGTCTGGTTTGCCTTGGTTGGGGAATATCAGCTTGGAAGTAGTTCCTCTTGGCTTATGGGATGCAGATGCACAACTTAAAGCAGAAACTTTACCTGTTCAGGTTGTCTGCTGCAACTGTCTGTTGGAGGACAAAGCAATGTTGATTCAAAGCAGGCTATTCAAAACCAACGCCATCTTCTCTCGTTCCCAAGCAGTAGCATCAACCACAGCAACTATCCCGTTGTGTGCCCAGTCTCAGTGGCTGCCACCTACTTGGCTTTCCACCTAGGATCATCAGAAGTGTTCTGGATTTCTCCTCTGTTCCTACTGATAGCGCAAATCCTCTGACTTAATAGACGTATCAGACTGGGCAAGCCTCATGTTCTTCTGAACCTCACCAGAGTTATGATATCGTGAGGTTATTGTGTCCACTCAGTGAGCTCATGCATCAAAAAGTTCTTGGCATAGTTTCTAACATGTTACACACATGCAATAAATGTTGCCATGTGCAGTTTCCATCTCCAGTAAGTATTGATCCACTTGCCTCTTGATATGCTTCTGAGACCTTTTAGTACAGTTATTTGGAGTTCTCTCCCAGGTTGCGAGACTTCCCACTCTGCTTGAGGGTGATGTTACCTAGGTCAGGTTTGATTATGTCACTTCACGGCTTCCGATTCTTTAAGAGCACTGATCCCAGGTGGTTTGGGGGTCTCCCTTTCACGGCCAGGGCAGCTTCTCTTCTCTTCCAGTCTCTCTCCCACCAGGTTTGCACTCTCAGCTCGGGGTTC
>NC_022020.1:21544769-21555014 GCF_000317375.1 Microtus ochrogaster
AGAGAGAGAGAGAAACTGTTTTATAAGTATCTTTCCCTTTCACAGGATAAGCTGTATATGGTATCATCATCTTAGGAAACCCTGTTTGACTTAGAGGCAGGCAACTTTACATATATATTTTCTCTTGTCTGCTGCCAGGGCCTGTCTGCTTCTATAGTTGGACCCATCTAAGATGTTTCGTTCCTGTGTTCCTTCACAGTCCCTAGCACATGCTAAATAAAAGTATTTAAAGTGTGGTAAGAGACTTTTCCAGGCCCACTGAGACAGGTACAGAGATCTCTGTTTGGCGTCTGGTAGCTCAGAAGACAGGCAGTAGGTTCAACTCTGAATGTAGCTTGAACAAGTGAGAATTTATTCTCAAGGAGCATGAACAGTGGCTGGAATGTTCCTAAGATATCCGGGGTAAGAGGAGTTCTGGTTAAACCAGCCCTGCTGGAATCTGGGTCTTCTGCACTTGGACTCCGACACAGTGTTTCCTCACAAATGCTGTTTTCGGAAACTTGAATTTAAACCATTCCTGTCTTTCCCTCCTACAGCTTTCCTAAATTATTTCAGAATACAAAATTGCCTGTCTACAAGAAGCTGCTACAGATTCTGATGGTAAAATGTACACTGTCTTCTTGTGCTTTATGTATTGTGTTCATTTGGGGACAAGCAAAGGATGTCATCTTAATGTCTCAGCTGCAAGAAATATCATTAAACTCACGACAACATCTTGCTCGTGACCTTGTTCTCACTGGGGAAGTCCCTGTTCCCCGATGTTCTGACATCCCAGCTCAGAGTCCTGTATGCCTGACTCCTGCATTTGTTCCAGGTTGGAGTGATTTGGACTGAGATACCAAATTTATACAATTCACCTGAAGAAACTAGTCAACTAGATGAGTGGCCTACCAGTTTTAAAAAGAACATCTACATTAAAATATAGGATTTAAACTAAATCCTTTCTTGAATGTTCTTCCTGTTGTTAGCAAATTAAATATTGAAGCAGATGGCTAGATTAATATACTGCTGTAATATTTATACGCAATATAAATATATATTAGTTAATATTTTATTAGTCAATATATTAGTCAATATTGCGTTACCAGATTACAAGCAGTTAATACTTTCGTGGAACTTGTATGAGTCATGAAATCAACTTTGTTTTCTTTTATTTGAGGACAATATTGATCCTCAAACTATATATTTATAATTATATTTATAATACAATAATGTTATATAAATGCATTTTCTATGTTTATTCTTAAGGTCAGTTAAGGATCTGAGCACTTAATTTGCATTAATTATGATGCAAACATAGTTTCCTTTCTGTTGCCATGCTGGAACGCATAGATCAAAAGCAATTAACACAAAATTAATACACTTCCCTAAGTGTATTATTGTTTTGTTGCTGTGATAAAATACCATGAACAAAGCAACTCACAGAGAAAGCCTTTAATGGTCTTAGGTTTCAGAGGGTTTGGAATCTGTGATGACAGAGCAAAGGCACAATAGGAGGAGCAGCTGAGAACTCTCTTTTAGATCTGCAAGCAGGAAGCAGGGAGGATACTGGGGAAAGCATTAGTCCTTTGAAACCTCAATGTCTACCTCCAAGGCCACACCTCCTTCAGCAAAGACACACTTCTTCATCCTTCTCAAACAGTTCCACCAGCGGGTAATCAATGAGTCAAACATGTGAGCCTGTGGAGTGCATTCTCATTCAAACCACAGCAGGGGGGCAAGGATTTGTCTCAGTTGACAGATCGAACCCATCATTGAAGGAATTCAAGGCAGGAACTCCTTGGTCCACACCTTAGAGCAGTGGCTCTCAGACTTTCTAATGCTGCGACCCCTTCATACAGTTCCTCTGGGGGTGACCTCATCGCAAAATTATTTTCGTTGCTCCTTCATAACCGCAGTTTGCTACCGTCGTGAGACATAATGTGAATTTCTGATATGCAGGATGTCTGATAAGTGACCCCTGCGAAAGGGTGATTTATCCCTACACCTACTGGCAAAATTTCAGCGTGTCTGTATCTGGCAGCGGCTCCATGGCTTCTCTCTTACTCTGCCTTTCTCTTTCCCAGCATTCAGTTTAGTTTTTCCCGCCTATCTCTGTTCTGCCCTGCTCTGCTATAGACTCAAAGTTCTTTATTAGTGAATGGTATTCACAGCATTCAGAGGGGAATCCATCATGGTTCAAGATAGTTATTTTCATTAACTGTTGTTGATAACAGGAAAGATGGCAACAGTGTTTTTTTTTTGACCATGCCTATAGCTAAGCTTGTGATAAGGAATGGGCTTGTTGCTGTGCATATGCCTTCATCTTCCTGCCCCCTCCCCAGGAAACTAAATTAAATTAAATATTAGTTTAATAATTTCATTAAAAAGTGAAAGTCTTGTTCTACTTGGTTCCCACCTCCCAAATTCTCTGACCTGTTTTGTTTTTTTAAAACCTTTTAATTGTCTGTCCATTTTTGCCCTTAGCTTGCTTCTCAGGTAATATAATGGAATTCTGAGTGCTCATAGTTTGGTGGTTGAACTTACTACACAAACTCCTGTTGGTTTTGAATATCTGAATCATATGAGAGAAGTTTCCGTCCTTGGGGGTAAATGGTTTTCACAAAGGACTGTAATTCATTGGAACCTGCCACAATGTAGAACAGGGGTGTTATGTTGTGATCTATAGCTCTTTATACCTAGGTGTACAGTCCAAAAACTTTTGTAATTAGAAACTAAATAGCACATGGAAGTATTTCTCCATCCCAGTGAACATAGCATTCATCAGAGTCTGGCTCTAAATCCTTGAGAGTGTAGATTGCTGGGGTTATCAATGTTTAAAGAACACCAATACACGCATATCACCTGTGTACTCGCAAGAGTCAGGAAACAAAAGACCTAATCACACTGAGAACTTCTGCCATTCTGCCCTGTCCATCTCCTAAGCAGGACTTTCTTATATCTGTATATGCTCAGATTTTGCTCTTCTAGATTGCCTTTTGCCAGTTAGGATGCAAATGTAGCTTACCAAACATGTGCTCATATTTAAGAGAAGCAAATCTTGAATCGCCTTAAACAATCTTGTCAGTTTGTTGGCTTGTGTAACTGAGTGCAGAGGTGGTTCAGGTTTGGCATGGTGTTTGAAGGGGTGCGGATTTGCTTTTCTGCATTGCTTCATCTTTGGGAAGTACGGGATAGGTACATAGGCTTTGTCCTTCCTCTAGAGCAAAAGAAATGAATTTAAACCCTAATACTGGCGTCTATCCACCATCATCCAGGACGATAGGGATTTTATTTCACCAATCATCTTGGCCTGGGCAAGGGCCTTGGTCTCTGTGCACGTTGATACACCCACACAGATCCCATAGAGAACAGTACACCCACGCAGATCCCATAGAGAACCATACACCCACGCAGATCCCATAGAGAACCGTTACTGGATAGCATGTTCAATTCATAGCGAGGCTTTGTTTACTTTTAGCATGTTTTTGAGTGTGGGAGATTGTAGAAAAGATCCTGAACATAGCTACAATTAGCACCTCTTACCATATCCCTTAAACAGTGAAGTTTGGGCACAGAGCTCCCAGTGTCTGATTATAAAGGTGGCTGTGGACGATGGTAGTCACGTGTTACAGAAGACTGGAGTTTATGACCTATTCAGATCACAGAGAACAGTGTCTCCTACTAGTGTCGCCTTCTGTAGAGCCTAACCATGTTTATAACTATCTGCAGCAACCCGAGAACTAAATGTTTAATCAAATGACAGGGCATTTAATCCATCCAAGTAGATGTCACAGATATTAATAACTGTTAGAACAAAAAAGGACATGAAGTTAGATAAATTTGAAAACTGGTAACATTAATACTGGTTCTGGTATTTTTCTGTCTTTCAGGTACTCAAATGTCTTTAATTTTGGCTCATAACCGTTTCTCAGAGTGACTTGACTGAGGGCGTTTTATTGCTCTTCTTAGGATGTCTCAGAAGTGCTTCTCTGAAAACACTTGGAAGGTCCTGGGTTAAACTGTGACCGAGGAGACTGGATTGCTTCTGATCATGTATTGTCTGGGATCCCCTCTGTGCTTCTGTGTTAGTGTCTTATAAGTAGCCCTCCCTTTTTTTCTTCTAAATCATAAGCCCTTAGGGATCACATTTAGCATCTTTATTCAGTAGAAATTTAATAAATGTTGACCATTTTTAGATAAATAAATGGTTATTAAGCTTAGCTAATAATCTTCATATGTTCTCAGAGCCATTACACTTCCTTGGCAGACATGGAGTTGTTAGAGTTTCGAGACGTTTGCTGCTCTTTGGAGATGTTCCGGAGGAACCAACTGGTAGAATGGAGCAGGATCACCATTTTCCACTTCAGGTTACTTTTTATTAGGACAGGCTCTAACTTTGTTACACTTCTGAGATGATTGAAACCCTGGCAAAAGAAATGAAAAAAACAGGATACAGTAAGTTCCTGAAAGCCAGTCTGCTTTTGTGTTACTCTGTCTTTCCCTCACACTGGCCGACACTCGGCCTTGCTCTCAGAGCGGCTGGGGAATAGGCTGTGTTGTTTATAAACCTCCTTATTGTCTTGGCACGTTATTAGCTCAAGCAAAGCTGATATTCCCTATGCTGACCCATCAGTGATATCTTGTGCCCTAGAATCTAGATGTGGCCAAGGACTGCGCCCGGAATCAAGTCACAGTGTGCATAGATAAACTTAGCTGAGAGAGATGGAGCATCAAAGACCGGGGTGAGCATCACCTACAGTTCCATCAGTTGTATTTTATATCTCTGCACAGTCCCCAAAACTGCTTCCTGTTTTGGGAGCCACCCTAATCTCTTGGTATGGGTGGTGTGACTGCATAAAATGAATTTGAGGAACAAAATTTTAATCTTTGAACTAGTTACAAAATTACTGTTCGGATCTGAAGATACTCTTTTAAAATAGATGGTTGGAGGGACATTAGCTAGACAGTCTGAACTCCAGTTTGTGTGCATAGTCATGAAAACATGGACCAGTTAGATTCCCCTTACTCTTCTCATTGTACATGAAATTAAAGCCTAGAAGATGACCTTGGCCAGTGAGTTGGGATAAAGTCCAACCTCACACAGGTTAAGGGTTTTTAAGAACAGATGAGCACAAAATGACTAGGTCTACTTGAGATGAGAGTCTAAAAACCAAAACAATTCAGCAGTTCTGAGCATTTGTTGCTCTTGCAGAGGATCTGGCTTCAGGTCCCAGCACCCACATGGAAGCTCACAGCCACCTGTAACTCCACTTCCAGGGGGATCTGACGTCCTATTCTTGGCTCCTTGGACACCAGGCCAGCACGTTGTGCACATATATATGTACAGGCAAACACAAAGTAAAACACATAATGTGCATATGCATAAAAATAAAATAGAAAACTTTCCCCTAGAATATTGTAAGATTAATAATATAAATATTTTAAATCATGTTCTATATTTTACATATAGTATGATGTATAAATGTATTTATATTCACTTTCTATAGGTGTAAGTATATAAATATATCAATTATATTTAAATAGCCTATATAATTATAAAACAATAAATTCTTTTTGAGGGAAGAAATTTTGGAAAACAGGTACATGAAAGGCAAACCACAAAGATTGGTTTTAGTTCTGGTATCAGAAGTGACCTTTAGTCTCGTTATTTTGTTTTGATTTATAGTTGCTTATCCATACATTAGTTTTCCTTTCTTATTACTGGCAACATCTTCCCTACTTGTAAAGTTTATGTATTATAAAGTTAATATAGCAATAGTTGCTTATAAAATAATATTTTATTAGGAAACAAAAGCGTTCCTTATAGTCTTTCATTGAGGATTTAAAGTCACACACAACAACTGCAGTTAACTCTTAGATGGATAGATAACTGGGGACTTTTTAAAGCGTCCTTCGATTTCATAATCACCTTTGGGATGGGTATTACGAGCAGGAGAAAGTTGACGGCAAGGCAGAGCAGTGGTCTGTGCTCCAGGCGCAGGGAGGGTGTGCCTGTGTCTGGACGGCAGATTAACGGACCGAGTTAACTGCCATGTTGCCTCTTCTGAAGTGGTTCCCTTGTCAGCTTTAGTACGTCCCAGAGAAAAGGCATCCATCCACGGAACTGAGTGTGCCCATAAAGCTGACGCTCGCGGCTTGACAGGGCTGCTTCAGAATGCTTTCAGACACTGAAGAGAGAGACACCTGCCAGGAGTCAGGGGACAGAGAACTCTTGCTGGGTTCTACCACACTGAAGGCATGGTATTTGAATCCCATAGTTTGGCTCATTACGCGAAGCCTGCTCACATACTGAAGACACTGCGCGTGCGCACTGCACGGGTCCCGCCTCATGCTGCATGGCTGTTCTGGCGATACTCATCTTCCTGCCTCATATTTGTTTATCATCGTTTTATTCTTTCTCAACTTCCATCTTGCCTTCTCTCTTTTGTTTTTTTTTGTAGATTCATTTTTAAAATTTTGACGCACTCATGTTAATGTGTGGGTATGTGCAAGTGAGGCCAGAGGCATCAGAGGCCCTGGAGCTCCGAGTGGCTGTGAGTCACTGGGCATCAGTGTAGGGACTCTAGCTTGCATCCTTCAGCCCCAGCATCGCTGTCTTCTTTTTAATCCTTCAGTTTTCCTTTCCTTATCACCATCACACTCTGTCAGATGGTCATCCCACTCTTCCTAACTCTGAACCCTGCCCTCAAGTTACTGATAACTTTCTCATTCCTTCCCTGGTCGTCTTAGCCCTTCGGTGAATGCGCTGTGTCTGACTTCACAGCTGCACTGTTTTTTATTAACCACTGGACATTGCTTGCTGTCTTTTGGCAAAACATACGTTTAAAGCAAGAGACCTTTGTCATCACCGTCTTTCAGAAAGTGGTGTTTCAGAGCTGCATCCTGTTGTCTGCTCCTCGGCACCATTGCATGCTCATGAAGTGGCTATTCTGTGACCACCAAATTGCATTTTATAGCCCACCCATTCTGTCCTGACCAAGCCGTGTAGTTTCAGAGTCAAGTAGCCGTCTTTTCAAATACCCTTTCTCTTAGGGTTCTTTCTCATTTTGCAGCCATCATTTGCACAGGCATCCAGGCTGTTCATAAAAACATAGAACTTTCTGTGTGGTATTTGTTCGGAGAAGTCCAAGACTGTACCCCAAAGGAACTGTGGCTGAACAAGTCATAGCCAGTGTGTTTATGATGACCACCACGTTAGAAGCCCGATAGGAAAGCAGGGTTAGACCCAGTTAGAACCTTCTCTCTGAAATTCTTCTTAAAACGCTAAAACCCGGAGAGAAAAAGTACTTCTTGTGAGTCTTCTGATGTCTGTATTTCCGCTTAATCCTCTCACTCCCCTTGCTCTTCTTTTTTTTTCTTTCTGTTTCATTTTTTTCTCTTGCTTTAAATGCTTCTAAAATATCAAATCTAAATATGTAAGGACGGGATCCAGAGCCATGA
Organism: Microtus ochrogaster; assembly: GCF_000317375.1. NCBI lineage: Eukaryota > Metazoa > Chordata > Mammalia > Rodentia > Cricetidae > Microtus > Microtus ochrogaster. The sequence goes on from NC_022020.1 coordinate 21,552,213, forward strand.
TGGAAAGGACACTCAATAGAAATTCAGTGATGAAGGCTTGCTGTTCCATAAGAACGCCGAGAAAGGGAGTCTGTGCTTCTTGTCTTGTGACTAGGCGACTGTGGAATTGACCCTGAAGTTTCCTGAGCTGTTGCTGAGCAACAGTCAAGCATGTATGGCTGTCTGTCTGTCTGTCTTTCCTGTTTCTTGCTAATTAAGGCAGCAGATCTGATGCAGAAGCACGGAGCCCAAATTCAGGCAACAATGTGCGTCTTCCAAAATTTATGCTTGCCTTACTTCTGGAGTCACGAGAGCGTCACAGAAGGCAGCTGAATTGGGGCAGAGTTATGGGATGCCAAGACATATTTATAATTATAGTAATGCCAAGACGCTGCCATCTCCACTGTTTCTCTGGGGATCCCCCCACATCTGAAGTCAGATACTTTCCAAGGATGGAGCTACTTGGAGAGGTACTGGAAACCTTGCCAGTCATTTGTCTTTGCTTCTTCAGTTGATTTATGGTAGGGACTCGAGTGCTGGCTGCTTTGGTGTAATTTATGCCTAGAGGTATGGGGCTCATGCTGAAAGAATATGAAGTGCTATGAACCGTGAAGGTTGGCTACCTTCTTATATGTTTCTGCTTACTGTGAAAAAAAAGATGAAATCAGTAAGTAGAATGTGTAACATAAATAAGTCTGCTGACTCAGTTAGGGCTTCTGTTGCTGAGAAGCGACACCATGACCATGGCAACTCATTTGTTTGTTTGTTTGTTTTTTGTTTTTTTTTGGTTTTTTTTTGAGGCAGAGTTTCTTTGTGTAGCCCTGGCTGTCCTGGAACTAGCTCTGTAGACCAGATTGGCCTCGAATTCTCAGAGACCTGTCTACCTTTGTCGCCCAAGTGCTGGGATTAAAAAGGTGTGCACTACCACTGCCTGGTTTACAATGGCAGCTCTTATAATAGAAAATAATTGGGATTGGCTTAGAGCTCGGAGGTTTAATCCGTTGTCATGAGGGTGGGCAGCATGGCAGCGTGCAGGCAGACATGGTGCTGGGGAGGAAGCTGAGAGTTCTGCATCCAGATCTGAAGGTGGCAGGAAGAGACTGATGAGACACTGGGCCTAGCTGGAGCTTAAAGTCTGTCCCACAGTGGCACACTTCCTCCAGGAAGGCCACACCTCCTAAAAGCACCACTCTCTGTGAGTCTGTGGGGGCCTCTTTCTTTCAAATCGCCACATCTGCTTTCTAGTTTAGTCTTCACGATGCATTTCTGTGTTCTGGGGAATATCTCCATTTAATCAGTTTTGAATTGAAACTACCTCTGGGGAACTAGTATTCGGGGAGTTCAAATAGTAAAATCCAGTAAGTCTTATTAATCAGGGTCCAAAGGGACCTAAACAGAATCTTTACTTTAAAAATCTGCCATTTTATTTTGACATTCTTAGCATCAGGCTGAAAATCAACAGGGATAATAATTCTGCGATGTGAGTTAATCATAATGTAAACACAATTTTCAGAAAAAGTCTTGACTAAGTTATTTGGGATACATAATATCTTTTTTCTTTTAATTATTATTTTTTTATTTACCTAGTTATCTCTCTGTCTGTCTGTATGCATTTGTGTGTGAACACACAGTATGGCTCTAGTATGGAGGACAGAGGACAGCTTGCAGGAAGTGGTTTCTGTCTTTCAATCATATGGGTTCCAGGAATTGAACTCCGGTCGTGAGGTTGTTGGAAACAAGTGCTTTTGCCTACTGACCCATCTGACTGGCCCGATTTTTTTTTTTGTAGTTGCATTAATTTTTGTCTTTGTTTTGAGAAATTCTTGTGTCTCTGATCCTCCTGATTTTCAGCCTAAGGAATTAGAAACATGCCCCCCCCCCATGTAACGATGGTTATTACTGAAACATTGTAGGTAAGGAAATTCAATAGTGTGCACATTTTTACCAATATGACAATCACTTGGCAATAATAAGTGATATTCTTTCCATTGATGACAGCTCTGAGTGGACGAGGCTCATAGGAATATAGACCCAGGCTGCTATCTGCATGTGCACCCTCAGAGGGTTCTCTCTGTTTTAAAGGCTGGGTTCTTGTCTGTGAAGTTTGTTTAGGTCATTTGGCTTTTGATGATTAAAAGACACATGCACTTGTATATCTGCATATTGTTATATTCTCTCTCTCTCTCTCTCTCTCTCTCTCTCTCTCTCATTGTCCTTGGTAGGATCCTAGTCTTTGTCACTCAGGAGGATAGTAGTTTCTGCATGAGTGACAATTCAATGTACCTCTCCTGTCCCCTGTTCCTCTTGGGAAGCACCTTTGTGTTCTGGCAGCTACACAAGGAGGCCTTGGGGCTGCTGGTTTTCTAGGTAGACCTCCCACGCGGACAGCAGGTGCTGGCTATTCTTCTTGTCCCCAGAGCGTGGAAGAAGAGTCAGTTCCCAGTCTGGGTTACTGTGGCAGATGGTTTCCCCCATCCTGTCACCTTGGGAACTCCAATACTGTCTTATGGTCAGTTATTTACTTTTCATTTAAAAAAAAAAGCAGAAAGGGAAGCACAATGCCATATGACAACAATCTCCAGTTTCAACGTTGACAAGAGAGAATGGTAATTCTAAAAGGAATATAAACAGAAATTATGTGTCACGTTTGCTAAAATGTTTAAATATAATTCCGTGGTCCTGATTTTATTCTATTTTACAAACAATTTAGATTTAGCTATTGATGGCTGTTTATTGGACTATTATTTATATCATTCTTTTTTAATGTAATTTTTTATTTTTTATTTATTACTTTATTAATTATTTATTAAAGATTTCTGCCTC
>NC_022020.1:21555114-21559030 GCF_000317375.1 Microtus ochrogaster
TTTTACTGCTGAGTAGTACTCTAATATGTATATATTCCATACTTTCTTCATCCATTCTTTCATTGAAGGACATCTAGGTTGTTTCCAGGTTCTGGTATGAACATAGTTGAGCAAATACTTTTGTTGTATGATGGGGCATCTCTTGGGTATATTCCCAAGAGTGGTATTGCTGAGTCCAGGGGTAGGTCATTCTTAATTAATTGTTAGTGTGCTAGATTTCTTGGTTATTTTGGTTTCTTTCTTGTTTTTTTTTTTTAATTTTCTTTTCAGATAGGGTACTAAGAGCTTCTGCTGACATGACGCTTGCTGTGTCAGAGCTGGCTTTGGACTCCTCCTGTCTCCTTCCTGAGTGCTGGGATAAACAGGCGTGTGTCAGCATGTGCAGCATCAAATTGTTTTCTTTTTAATTTGAAATTTGAAATCTATACTTCTTCAAGCTAAGACTTTGTCATGATCAGATCTGATCAGTGATGACAAACTGATAAACCTTTACCAATAAATTTTTGTCATCTAAATATAAACTGGTTTTTATGTTAGAAATAAACATCTTCTTTCCGTCTAGACTGTATTTCAGGGGGGTCACATTGCTCAGATTTAGAACTCTGGCAAAACTATCTTAGCTAAAGTCTTGAAAGTTGAGTCTAGCTCAGGGGAAAAAAATCACAGCCTAATGGCTGATTTTCCTCTAGATGAAAGAGCCATGGTCTGTGTGGAAGTTGAGGCCAAGGCTGTTAACTGAATAACCTTGTGACAAGCCGTACTTCTTGTTGCTTCTTCACTATCTATGAGTCTGATAGAGAGACCATGACAGGAAGTATGGTCAGGGTTGGGGCTTAAGGAAAGGTCACCGTGGCAGCCTTGCAGAAAACAAGCAGCTTCCCCAGCCTTGCAGTATGGCCTATGCGTGCTGGGAAGACTCGGTGTAGGACCTGTTCCTGGACAAGAACAGAGCTGACACCTGAGAAAACAAGGGAAGAGGCCAGTTAGTCCCACCAAAGTCCCTAACTGTGTAATGACAAGAATTGACTTGAATTTCAGGATATAAATGTAAAAGAATCGCCAAGATAATGTTTCATTTAAAATACCAGAATGGAAGGCAACTGAAGAACCAGTTTCTTTATGAATCTATATGTTCATCCCGTCTCCTACTGAGTACAGAGATCTTTTAGCTGTGGCTTCCAGCCCCTCATTGCTGAGAATTTCTTTGTGTTAAGCTCTTGTCTGCATCTGCACAGGGCCATGCATCACTGACTAGCCAAGTGTGTCAATCACTGGGTAATAGCGATACTGCTGCTGAGTGTTGGGGTTTCCCCTGATAGTTGCTGCGGTTTGGCAAGGGCCTGCTTCCATCCTCTTAGTCATTGCTGTGCTGACCTTGACGAGAGTGGTGTCAGAGTGCTGGAGGAAAACACCAAGCACTTCGTGGCCAAAGCACTGCTCGGAACTCACTGATAGAAACAGGATGCAGCTGAGTCTCAGCAATCTTTGAGTTGAAGTTCATACAATGACGACTTTTCACATCTTTAAAACTTAGAGGTGCTTTATGTAGCTTTTAGGCTGGTCACATCAGTCTAACTGCTGAAATTCCTTGGTTTGATTCTAGTACCTGTTCGAGGAATGCTATTTGGCAGTCTCAAAGCACAGTTGCCTGCTCTGTGCACCTGTCTGATAGCGGTGAAGCCATGGTTCTGGTGTCTTACCTATGACTCGTTTGTCCATTCTGGGCCTTCATCCCCCATTGAATCCACTCACTCTGTGGAGCTGAATGGAAGAGGTCTTCCCACACATCAAGCAATTACATTTCTCTTCACAAGTAGAAAATGTTTGCAACTATCTTTATTATATTCAGAGTGGGTTTTCTTGGATTCATGCCCAGGAAGTTTATTTTTATGTGGAGTAGGCCGATTTTCTAATTTTCTGTACATTTCTTCATAGCATTTACCAAACTGGTTATCTTTGCTGGAAAGTTTAGCTGGGTTAGGGTCTGTCTAAATGCAGCAGAACCTGAACATGCCTGTTATCTGGAATTCTTTAATATCTTTATCACTTCCTTTTAGAGAAGTGGCTTCCATACCACCCTCACTGAAACTGTCTTGGGAATAGTGTTTTGAATTCTCTAACCCGCAAACTGTTCTGGCAAAGTCTATTATTTATTTTTGTAGTTTAAAGTTTTTGCATTGTGACTTCATTGTATCATCTTATTATGGTAATTTGGAGCCTTGATATCACTCCAATGAGATGCTTATTTCCTTCTTGCTAAAGTAGGCTTGCCTTGCTAACCTACCCATATGTGGTGTGGGTAATGGACTGGAATTGGCATTGTGGTAGGAAATAAAATATTTATTTAAAGGCTACTAGTATGAATATTAGATGAATATTAATTCCTAAGTTAAGTTGGTAAGTTTCTTTATCTTAAGAACACACACACACATACATACACACACACACACACACGACATTAAGTAACTATACATTATTTCTGTTAGCTAGTTGATTACAGGGTCCACCTGTGTGTCTCAGAAAAATGAATGGCCTTACATCCATTCTTGGCTACTATTCAGCTATAAACACTAATGGATGACTTATGCCCACATTTGGGTGTATCTCAAGTGCCATAGGAATTCAAAAGCAGTCTCAAAGGTTAATATGTCATGCATGTAAGTGTTTGCTAACGATGCATTCTGGCGGTAGAGAATAGATTAGTAGCTATTGGGGTTAGGGATAGTGGTAGCAGAGTGGAGTGGGTTTGTCTGCGGCCATAAGGAGGGTATAAATAACATTTTCATGGTGAAATAATAGATTGGATCTTGATTGTGGTGGTCAATGAAACAACACATATGATAAAGTGGTAGAGAACTAGAACACATACTTTAACATGCCAATTTTATGGCTTTTATATTGTAGTAAAATTATGCAAAATATAACCATTGAGGGGAATGGATGAAAAGCGTGTGACTATACTATTTTTATCTTTCATATGAATTTATAATTATTTCCATACTTTTTTCCAAACGAATCAGTGCTTATAAGGAATCTAAGAAAAGCAAATCTTGCCTTACAAATGTTGGTAATAAATCCAGAAATTGATTTTCAGAGCTCGAAAGAGGTAATAATATTCACACATAAATGCCAGAAAGATATTGCAACCCTATCCTTTTAAAGACACGGTTATAGTGTCTATTCTTGGTAGCAATCTCATTATTTTCAATAACTTATTAACTACCCTAGGCACACTGTAACAAGGCATTTGTTGGCTTGAAATAATGTGTGCGATCTTCCATACTTCATATTTGCCGTGTAGAAAGAGCTGTGCCAGCTGCACCTCAGCAGCCTATAAAACAAGTGCAGTTTCTGTTTTTGAACTGACGTCTCTTCGCTGAAATTCCAGTAGTGCTCCTTCAGGATGGAATTTTAAAAAAAAATTAGCAGCTCTCGCCGACATGGTGTTCTGGCGCTTCGTGGATGTTGGCCGGGTGGCCTACGTCTCCTTTGGGCCTCACGCTGGAAAGCTGGTCGCGATTGTCGATGTTATCGATCAGAACCGGGCTCTGGTGGATGGACCCTGCACTCGGGTGAGGAGACAGGCCATGCCTTTCAAATACATGCAGCTCGCTGACTTCATCCTCAAGTTCCCACACAGTGCCCGACAGAAGTATGTACGGAAAGCTTGGGAGAAGGCTGATATCAAGAAGATTGATGCCAGGGGAAGGAAAGCCAAGATGACAGATTTTGATCGTTTCAAAGTCATGAAGGCAAAGAAAATGAGGAACAGAATCATCAAGACTGAAGTCAAGAAACTACAGAGAGCAGCTATCCTGAAAGCCTCTCCCAAAAAGGCGCCTGTTGCTAAGGCTGCCATTGCAGCTGCGGCTGCTGCAGCAGCTGCTGCTAAGGGTAAAGTTCCACCCAAGAAGGC
>NC_022020.1:21559210-21577628 GCF_000317375.1 Microtus ochrogaster
AAAAAAAAAAAAAAAAAAAAAAAAAAAAAAAATTAGCAGCTCTTTTTGAGATACCATTGATGTAAAATCATGCGTTCTTAACATGCAGAAGTTGATGTTTCGTATTTGTGTGTGTACAGCATGCACAGCTCCTGGAATCAAGCTAATAAACATACCCATCCATAGTTCTCTTTTGTGCTCCCATGTGCCTCGTTTTAACCTTTTCATCCAAAGATGTTACCATCGTAATGAAACTTGCTTATTTTCTACTTGATACTTTATTAAACGTTCAATGTGGATTCAGGCCTTGGAACTAGCTAAGAGATGTATGCATCTCAACTCATACATGTCAAACGACCCAATAAAACCTTAAAGAAATAAACCTAAACATATTATGTCAGAATGACGTCAAATGGTCACCCACAAATTCAAGTATCAAAAGAAGAGATTTATATTGTATTGATCATCGGAGTTTGTCAAGTGACAGCTCCTGAGGGCACGTTCTCTCTGTGCACATTCTAGCTCTTCTCTTTCCATTCCTCCAGTGCTGCTAAAGTGCACATAATCAGAACAAGATCCTAGAGAAGGCAGAGAAATGGTGTATTCTCTCCATCCTCCTTAGATGAAGAACACACGATGCTTAGAGGGATGCCACATTTGTGTATTAATTTCTGTATCTCTCACTCCCCAGAGTTTAATATTTACTTCTGAAAATGTAGTATGTTCCCAAACAACTGGAAACTGAAAATCCAGGACTTAGTAGAGGCAGAGAGAACAGCATCAATAAACAGTAGACTTCTAATATAATTTGATTTAAAGGCCAGCAAGGAAAGAAGAAAAATGACTTTAGCTCAAATGACCTAAAGTGTTTTCTCGCCGAACTCAGGATATTCAGTTGAAAGAACATTGAGAAGTTGGGTGTGCTCTCATAGTTTATTAGAAATGAGAGGCACCTCTTGTCTCTGGGGGTGGGAATGTGAAAGCGTGCACCACTCTGAATTCTCTTCCTCAGGCCATGATGGTGTCGGCATTATGGTGTTGACTCTGCACCCATGTGTGTAATCTCCTGGGAGTTCCAGTTTAGTTAGTTGAGGGATTCATTGTATAAAACCAACTATATTACACGATAACTTTTCATATTAATAAAGTGTTTCTCATGAAGTTCTTTTAAACGTGAACTCATTTGGGGTATGAAAGTAGATTTTCATACATCATTAGCAACCTGACAGATTCTGGAAATAGAAAAATATAAAGCTGACGTGTCAGGAAGTAATACAGTTGGAGATCCATCAAACGTGACGCGAGTTTGTCAGGAAGCTTTAGATGAATTAAGCGGAAAATAACCCAGTTTATAAGCCATTTAGCAGCGACAAATCAATTATTTATACTTGCACAATATCTGTAAATTCTTTTACTGCTATTATACAAAATAACTGGAAAGATCTTTGAAAGAGAAAACAAATGTCTCTCTTTCCCTTCCTAATGAAAATTCCGGAAAGATTAGTCTGACATAGCTTTCATTTATTCTTTGACAGCTTCTTACTTATATACAATGCATCTTGATCATGCCCCCCCCCCCCCAGTTCTCTACTCTCATTCTTTCTGGACCTCTCCTCCCCATTACACCCTTCTCCCAAATTTTTGTACTGTTTTCCCCTGTAAACGACTGATTCCAGTTAGTGCTGTCTGCTGGAATGCTGAATGACCTTGCTGCTTGACCTTGCACAGGTAACCATATCTGCAGTTTTGTAGGCGGAGGCTGTTCATTAGTTTCCCGGTTGTCCAGACCTGAATAATAACACGGAAACTAAATTAATTACAACATTGTTTAGCCAATAGCTTAGGTATACTTCTAGCTAACTCTTTCATCTTAAATTAACCCATTTTTATTAATCATTGTATTGCCACGAGGCTCTGACCTAGCGTTAAGGTTTTGACTGGCAGCTGGCGTCTTTCTCCTTTGGCAGCTACATGGTGTGTCCTTGACTCTGTCTACTTTCTCTCTATATCTCTGTTTGGATTTCCCGCCTGACTCTCCTAAGCCATTGGCTGAAACAGCTTCTCCAGTAACCATTGGTAATGAAACGTATTCATAGCGTACAGAGGGGAATCCCACGTGTGAGTTGAGTCCATTGGTACAGTGGCCACATTATACCCAGCATTCCACAGTACTGCCTCCCACCTTCCAGCTCTTAGATTCTCTCTGCCCACTCCTCCGCAGTGTTCCCTGAGTCTTGGAATGGGGGCTGTTGGAAGGACGAGCACTCAACAGTCACTGCTTTTTAGCGCTTCTCCTCGCTGTGAGTTGATACAGTCTTACCGCACAGCCTAGGCTAGCTTCAGTCCCCAGCTGTTCCTCCTTCCGCCTCCAGAGTGCGAGAGTTACGTAGGCCTGGCTTTCCCCCGCACGTCGATCCTTTCCTGTCTTCTCTGTCAGGTCAGTTTGCGTTCTTCTCTCCAGACGGTAAAGCTACACAGGAAGTTCTCTCCTCATAAGCAGTTTTAGTAGGAATAGTTTTCAGTCCTCGTGTCTGAAAGCTCATAGTCTTATCTGTACAGATATTTTTGATATTTTCCACTTGACACCATGTCATCTGGGAAACTTTGCTTCAAATCTCAAAGATCATTTTTTTTTTTAAATTTGTCAGTGACTTCTCTTTCCAAAAATTCCATCCTTAAACTTCATATTTTCCTATGTTTTTAAATTATAATCTAGTATTCTTATCTCAAATATGTCTCTGTAACTCCTCTGTCCCTTCTGCAAGTATAGGTCTTGTTTCCAAATCTGAATATTTTACTTTCCTCAGAAATCTTCTCGCTATTTACCTTCTCCTATACCCCACATTTCCCAGGTAGATGACCATAATCTGTCTATGCCCTGTTCTCAATATTAATATGGCAAATTAAAAACATCATTTATGTCCTTTTCTCTTACCATCTTTGTTAAAACCCTCAAATTTCCCCCTCTGTTGACTCATAATTTAATGGCCTTAGTTCTTCATTTCTCCTCCTTAGTCTTTTAAAATACACAGTTTCTCATACTCTCAGGTCTTTATAGGGTAGGGAGAAGGTTCAGATAAGGAAAAGAGACCTCTACTTGACAAAAATGAATGAGTTCGCAGGCCCGCCTTGGAAAAGTCCTCATGCGAGAACATCGTGAAGATGTAGTGGTTGATAGAGATGGACAGCTACTTCCACTTCTTACTGCTCTTGGGCCTTTAGTCCACATGTCCATATTCTCCGTTATCAGACTGCAGCACCTTCAGACAGCCCAGGATTCCATTCCTGTGATAGGGGGTGAACGCTTGAATGGTGGTGTTTGTTTGTTTGCTTGCTTATTTACCTGTCTGTCTGTCTGTTTATTTATTTAGGTATTTCAAGATGGGGTTACTCAGTAGCTATGGAGCCAGCCCTGGAACTCACTCTGTAGATCAGGTTGGCCGCGAACTCACAGAGATCCACTTGTCTCTGTCTCCGAGTGCTGGGATTAAAGGCATGCACCACTACTGCCTGACTGGATGTTGTTCTTGACTAAGTATATGAACATTGAAAGTGAACGTCTGTTAAATCTGTCCTCTGCTGCTTCCGCAGGTCCTCAGGGGTCATCTCGCCCTTGAGTTTGTCAAGAAGTGCCCGGTGGAAGTTTCCTCTGCAGATCACTGGTGTCCCCACTGCGTTTCTTTGGCTTTAGAGTCTACTCTCCTTAGTTTTACTTTCCTTATCTATGTTAGAATTTATCTTTTAAAAAGAAAATCTCTGCTCTAACTAATATTCCTTAAGATGCTTTATATTGCATTATCACTCTGCATTCTGAACACATAAACTCTCAATTTCAACATGCCCTTGCATTTTTGAGACCTTCATCCTAACGTGTACCGTCACATGCTCTAGATTCCCTCTCTTGGATCTCATCCGTCTAGTGTGAAGTTCTCTCTGCTTATCCCCAAACCTCGTTACTGCTTTTTTCAGAAGTAGTTTTTTATTCTTGTTATTATCGACCATGAATGTGTTGACAGCATAGAGGATCAGGTGAAGTTGCCGAGACTGTCTGCTACCATCTTAGTGCCTTTGACAACACAGTATCTACATGGTCCTAGGCTCTTGGTTGTTTCTAGGTGCAGCTCGTATTATCTAGCTGGACCAATCTGAGAGTATAGCTGTCTGATTATAGTTTCTGTTGCTAGCAATATAATAACACAGACTGGGTAAATTACAGGGGTTTGTGTGCCTTAATTCTACTCCAAGGGCAAGTTACTGAATCTAACGATAGCCTCCTTGCTGGCAAAGCCCTGAGGTGATACAGGGCAGGTTGCATGGTGAGAGGTAAGGAGGGAGATTGCTTAGCAAAACTGGCCTGTATAAGGATTCATACTTCAGATAATCAATTAATCTGTTGCCTGAATAGGCTAATAAATTCATAAATTTGGGGCTTTAATCCCTCCTTAAAGAGACTACTTGGTCCCACACTTTAGAATGGGCATGGAATTTTGGCATGAGACCTAATGGAGCCAAGCATGCTCAAACCACAGCAGCAGCGTATTGTCACAGGCTCACCCCTCCTGGGTGCTTCTGTTTTCTCCACTGGGATTTTAAAGACAGCACCATGCAGTCACAGTCTTAATTGTCTGCATCTTCCTGACCTTGTTGTCCCTTGATTTCCTCTTTTGCTTCTAATAGTTTCTTCTATACCACCACAGTACATTGTGCATGTGCAATGTTAAAATAAAATCGCTATCCATTTGATGCCACGGTTATCTTATTAAAGTAGGCTAGTGTCTTCAATCACCTCACTGTTGCGTTTTGTACATCAACCACAATCAGAATTTGCCTCTTATGCCTCCAGAGGTGAGACCCTACCCATGACTCAGTGCTTCTGTCATCGCTTTCCTTCTATGAATCAGCCCAGGCTCTTTGGGACTGTACTGTGTATCCATCAAGTGATCGAGAAAGCTTTCCTTAAAAGTATGTTCCTTTCCGTTCATTTATCTTTTGCCCAGAGGGAACTATGTACAACGAGCCTCCTCTTTCTTTCAAAGTCTATGCCCCTGGCCACAGAGAAGTCCTTGACTATGAGAGTTCATAGTTTCAGAGTCTTAGATCTGTATGACTTCCATAGTTCTCTCAATGGTGTCTGTCATGGGGTAATGGGGCCCTTGCTCTATCACTGTGTCTCCACAGAAGGTAGGTCCTCCTTCTCCACTGTGGATGTGTGTAAGAAAAATGGTGTCAACCTAGTTAAGCAGGTGGGACTTCACTAACTGTAATAGGAGAAAGAGATGGAGCTACTTCGTTCTGAAAATAAGGCAGGAGTTTTAAGGACCAAGCACTGGTGAACTAGTAGTGAAAGAGGTGGAATGTGTCCTTGGGTTTCGCCGGTGGGTATGCATTGAGCTAAGTTTGTATCCTTCTGAGATTGGCAAGGAGAAACTCTTACTTTATGATTATATTTTAGTGAAGATGAGGGCCAGGTCCCCAAGAAAGATATTCTTGGGTACAGAAGATGACATCTCAGAGAGGCAGAGAATGCTTTTTTTTTTTTTTTGGTAACATCAATGTTTCTAAAGTAAATCATTGGGGAAATAAAAGGGAGTCCAGAGGCTTCCAGAAGAAACCCATCTGTTCAGTCAGGCTGAGGAGGATTTGTGCTTAGTTACTTAAATTTTTTTTTCACATGGCTTTTATCTCCCATCAAAGCAATAAAATAGCTTATGTCATAGGACTGTTACCATTATTCATGAAATCTATTCACATTTTTAAATTTAATAACATTTTAATAATATTTTGCAGTTTTGAACAATTTCCCTCTGAGGGTATATCAGTTTGAAGAAAAATTAAGAGATGTTTCAAAATAAATGCTTTGCTTTTCCCCTTCTGGGCCGCTGTTGAAGGTGAAGGTCTGTCTCATGACGACAAATCGTCTGGTGTGATTGACTCACGCTATCGATTTCTCCTTACTGTAGAAGTAGCCATTAGGGCAAGTCTTTCAGGAACAGAAAACAATAATTAAACACCTGAGCTGAGCTGTTTCTAATGTAAGGGAATCATCTGAAGCCAGGAAGTAGAGGAGGTAAAGAGAAAAGCAAGCACTCCGTGTGTATCCGTGCAGAAACGTGTTCATCTCACCATCTTTTTGAATGAGACCCCTTCAGCGGATCAGATCTTAACTCCATCAAGTGACTTGTCCTCCTCCCCCTTTTATACTGTAAAAGGTGGTCGATTAATTTTTAATACATATTATAAAGATAGATTTCATCTAGGGACATCAAAACACTACTGATCCTTTTTTATAATGCAAGTGTACATTGTAACTCATATTGTGACCTGTACTTCAGATAGGGTTGCATGGATAAAAAAAATAAATAAGAACAGGGAAAAGATAGGTTTGAATCTGAACATTGAAAGAATGGCCAGTGCGTGTTGCAACAGACATCAGTAACTGGTATTTATGTTTCTACTTTTATGGTCATTGCAGCCTCATGTTTATTTGGGGCTCTAGTGGTTTCCTGTTTTACCAACCCTCAATATTCTGCTTTGAAACTTAATCATCATTGCCATATTCATTCCCCCCTCCATCCTAATTTCCAGCCAGCATCCCATATTTCAAATAGATTACTGAACCACCCATCGATCATTGTACTGCAACCCATTCTTTATCCAGAGTAATCTTTAAACATTCAAGACAGACCAGACTGTTCTTCTCCATAGTGATAGAGCCCTAGCAAAACTTCCCAGGGTAGCCAGGATATAGTCCAAGCTCCTGAGGCCCCAAACCATCTCCTCTTAAACAATTTCACATCCTACCATGCCCCCCACCCTCATATTAGTTATTTTTCTGTTGTTGTGGTAAAAATACCATGACCAAAAGCAACGTCAGGAAGAATGTTTATTTTGGTTTAGAGTTTCAGAGGGCCAGAGTCCATAATGGTGCTGACTGCATGACAACAGGCAGCCATGATGGCCGGAGCAGGAAGCTGAGAGCTCAGACTGGGAACCTCATAGTCTGCCTCCAGGGGCATATTTCACCCCACAAGGCTGCTCCTCCTAAACATTCCACAACCTTCCCAAACAGAACCACCAGCTAAGGATCAAGTGCTTAAACACATGAGCCCAAAGGGGACTTTTCTTTCTCGCTGTGGTAGCCCCTTACCCCAACCCCCAGATTTTGAAACTATTCAGCTGGTTCCTGATTTGAATTCTTTGCTTTTGCTGTTCATTTCCTGTGAGTTTATGACCCCCAATCTGAGCACAAATGTCACCTTTTAAGAACCATTTTCCTGATTATCCACTGTATACGCCTGTTCTGTAGTCACCCATGATCTCACTGCCTAGCTTTAGCTGCAGAAACTACCGTTGTTTTTCTTGTAATATTTATAATGACACAAGAGTGTCTAGTTTCTTCATTTGTATTTGTGTTGCATGCACATTGTTGTGAGCATAAAGTCCCTGGAGCAGAAATCTGGCATTTTATTCCACTGTAACCTAACCACAAGAACACTCCGTAGAAGACTGATAAGCCTCGCCAATGTTTCTGTGAAGTAATTAGTGAATTCAGCTCAGATTGTTTTTCTCAATATATTCTGTGTATACTTCCTAAGAAGATCTAACTATTAGCATCTAGTGTCTTAGCAGGCTTTTACTTTAATAAGGCTTTATACAGCAAGGGGCCGTGCTCAGGGCTTTCTGCTGCTCATTATGAGACAGCCCACAGAGGACATAGTATTTACCATATCTGCAAGGAGTGAGTTTAGTAGAGAGGAAATGTCTGCATTCTGATAAACATACTCTAGCTTGTAAATTCCATGAAGGAAGCAGGATGCATAGCAGGACTCTGGAAAGGAGGTTATGCTTTGGTCTGAGATAGCTTATTTCCGACTTTAAAACCACTAAGATTTTTGACATGTGCGGTATGTATCCTATAGAGAGGAAATGGCAAGGGAAGAAAAGGCGTTTTTCAGTTGAGCAACAGCATCAACATGGTTTGGGAAAGACATCTATTATGGATGGCTTCAATATTCTTTGGTAGGTGGTAGGACCTTAGGAGTTCTGTTGGAAGGGCTCAAGTCAGCACAGTAATCCTTTAGAAGGAGAAATTCAGATGTTTTTGGCAGAATGAATTTGAGGGAGAGTCAACTGGAGAAGCTTGGAGACTAATCCGTTAGCAACTTTTGTAACGCCACAGTTGGGGCAGAAGAAGAGTTTGAAGAGCAGGATGGAAAATTCCCCTGGTGAAGTCTCTCCAGGGAGCTTGCGTATGCATAGCGGGATTTGGTAGTTCACCCACTGTGAGCTTTTCTTTGCTTCATTTATTCTGAAATCTATTACTTCTCAGGGCTTTTTACATTTATAATCATGGATAATCTCTATATACTATACTTTTAGTTATAGAATTTCACATGTTCCTTTTCTATTCTCAGGCATTTTAAGACTTGGTTTAAGATCTCTGGATTTTTAAAGTGTCAACATATCTATCATAGGCAAAACATCCAGATCTCAGGTTGCACCTCTCTGGTGGATGTCCACCTTGTTAGTGCTGTTAGGCTTGCTCAACAGGTTAATGCAGTTGACTGTATTTTCTTAGTGAGTGCTTTGATTCCTGCTTGCCTTACACACACACACACACACACACACACACACACACACACACACACCCCACACACAATATTTTGGTTACTGTTCTATTACTGTGAAAAGATAATATGACCAAAACAACTTTTATAAAAAAAGGTTTTACCTGGGGATTTTCTTACAAGTCCTTCTAATCCTTTCAAATATTGCCACTGCCTGGTAAACATTGAAATATGTGAGCCTATGGGGGAGTCCTTCTAATTCAAACCACTATCATATCCACATGCACACACACATGTGCACTTGTGCATGCACACACACAACATACACACACTCATACACACTTGCATATACATAGACCAGAATTTATTTCAGAGACATGCATGTACATCAAATGTCTAGCCCCCTATATTTGGTTTGCCTATCTTAATCAGATATTCTTTTGATGTATGCTGTATCTCCAACTAGTGGGCATCTGGATGCATTATATGTGTATCAGTATTCTGCGCAAGCAGCCTATGTGATTCCCTACTCTCTGCCAAGTTTTCTTCTTTCCCGGCATATTCTTGAACTAATAAGTAAGCGTTGATATTCCAAAGCCCTAGGCCCTCTTCCTTCTCCTTCTGTCTGCACTCCTAGCTGTTGACCTCATTTCATATCTCTCATCACTATGACACTCTTTGGGTTGATCCCTGACTCCTTGCTGTGACCCTGCTGGTTGCCGATAGCTTCCTTGATGTCTGAGTGATGTACTTGAAGTTTATTGGTTCAATTTCTGTCTCACACCTGGGATTAGTCCTTTTGCTAAGAGTCTTTGGGTTATTTTATTAGAGAATGGTATTGCAATGCTATACTGTGGGCCTGAGATGTATTGAATATTGCAAGGGTTATCTTTGATGTGGGAGGGTCTTCTGGTTTGTGTTGATTTCATTGGTTAATAAAGAAACTGCCTTGACCCTTTGATAGGACAGAAAATTAGGTAGGAGGAGTAAACAAAACAGAATGCTGGGAAGAAGGGAAGTTAGACAGATGCCATGCCTCTCCTCTCCAGGGCAGCCACTGTGGATCCAGCTGCCAGGTCAGACATGCTGAATCTTTCCCAGTAAGCCACTACCTTGTGGTGCTACACAGATTATTAGAAATGGGTTAATCAAGATGTGAGAGTTAGCCAGTAAGAGGCTAGAGCTAATGGGCTAAGCAGTGTTCAAAAGAATACAATTTGTGTGTTGTTATTTCAGGGCATAAGTTAGCCAGGTGGCCGGGAGCTGGGTGGCAGGAAGCGGCCCGCCACTCCATCTACATATCTTTGTTTCCAGGTATTTACATTATATATGCATACATTATAACTAATATGTGCAATTATAAATCAGGATGATATAGTTCATGTATCACCTCATCTGTGTTTCTCTTCTACATTGAAAAATCTTGATTTTGAAAGACACGGGGTATATCAGAATTAGAGTATTACAGATACAACAGTCTCAGAATAATAATTTTGAAAACCATCACTGCTAATATGATTTATTAGTAAATATTAGTTATTTTTAGGAAATACTAGTGACATTTCTGATGAACACATACATACTTTCTAATTGATTAGAAATTTCAGACCCTTGTATTTTTTATTTGTCTGGGCAGTAAACGATTCTGATTAGCAGGAAGGCCTTTCCTCATCACGCTGTTCTCTGTCGACGGGGTTATCAGGTCATCTATAGTTTCCAAGAGAAGCCTACAGAGAGTTCCACTCAATAGGCCACTTGTCATAATTAAACCCAGGATAATTCACTGCGAGGAGGGGCCTGATGGAGGCTTGAGGTACAGACTCCTGCTCTTCTTTCATTTTCCATATATATATATATATATATATATATATATATATATATATTTGCAGTCAAGGGGGCTTCTAGGTTCAGGGAACAAACAAGAAGACCATTAGGAACCAGCAACTGTTTTGCATTTCTTTTTCTAATGAACACAGTTGATTTCCTGTTTTCTACTAACGCATATAGTAATATGGTCACTTCCTCAGAAGCCATTTTGAAACATCTTGTTTAAATGAGAAAAGGTGTGTTTTTTGACAGAATTGGGAAGAAACAGGGGAGGGTAGTGAGCTCTCTATTGCCGTGACAGAATACCAGCATCCTAAAGGAGGAAGGATTCCACGTGGGTGCATAGTCTCAGAGCCTTTGTGCCATGGTCACTCTCTCCGTGGCTTCTGTTCTTGTGTTGGGTCATATGGTGGAAAAGACCTGCTCACCTCATAGTGCCCAGGAAACAGAGAGAGACAGAAAAGGGATAGAGGTAAAGCAAACCCTTCCAAGGCAGGGCCCCAGAGAACACTTCCCCCAAAAGGCCTTGCCTCTTAATGTTTCCACCATCTTCAGTAGCCCACGAATTTGTGTCCACAGCTTGCATTAGGGACCTAGCCTCCTACCCATGAGCGTTTGAGGGACATTGTAAGACTTTTGGAGGAAAAGTCAGGCTGGAATATATTTTAGTTGAGATGATGGGAATACGGATGTTTGAGTGACGAGCTCCGTGAAGGTCTAGCCCTAGAATGTTCTCTGCTGTTTTAGTGCATATTTTATTATTTTCTACAAAGAAATCTTAATACTTTCAAGAGGATAATGGGAAAATTTAAAATAAGTGGATGCTCTTTGAAATTCTGCATTGGGTTTGGGAGCAATTAAACTCAAATAAAACCCTGAAAAGATTAAGGTGGAATAAGAGATTAATATAGATGGAAATTATATTTTATGGATTTATGATATGATTAATAGCTGAGAAGGTCTATATACGGTAAATGACAGGCCTGTGACAAGTCCTTTCTGTTTTACTTTAAAGAGATAGCGCTAACCCAGGACTGTTTTTAGCCACTCCTCTTCTTGAATAGTGTTAAAAATGAAATATAGTCACGTAGATCAGGAAAAGAGAGGATTAAAGGAATATGGAGATTTATTGAAAAGATTCTGGAAGCCAAATACATACAATTTGAATTTCATGAATGTAAGGGTGCAGTCTACAAAGAATGAAAAAGAGTCAGGAGACCAGAGATGCCAGAACAAGGGGGGTTTACTCGATGAGGTGGGGTATGCATTTAGAAGCAATAAGAGGAAATGAGGTGTGACGAGTTTGGTTGGGATGTATTTCAGTATTTAAGCTGTGTTTACACTGAGTCTAGAAATTTTAACATTTATCAAGAAAATGGAGGCACCTGGCTCGTCACGAGAGCTGTCCTTCTGCAGTGAGTATTGTGTTTTGCAAAGGGTTTGATTCTGGGAAACTGAGAAGGCAAACCTTAAATGTGACTGTTTGTGGTGTCACAATTTTCTGACGTCAGTGGCCTGTTTACATAGCGAGGGCCTTTTCAAGTAAGCATTTTTTTTTCTACCCCATTTCCTTTCTACGTAACATCTGCTTCCCTGACAGAATAGGGCTCATACATTTTTACAAGGAAGAAAGATCATGTAACCGGTCTGTATCTTTCAGGGTCTCCTGGTCCAGTGGCTAGTTTTGCTTGCTTTGTAGGACTTTAGTCTGTGTGACCACTGCTTGGAGTTGAAGCACAATCACTGCACTCCATCCTTCAGCCCGCTTAGTGTCTCTTTTCCTTCTCCCTGGACCATAGGGCATCTCTGGATTCTCTTTAAGGCCCAATGGAGAGTATAGGGAGCCTGGAGTTCTACCCCAGCTTGTCCATGAATCCACCTTCTTCTTCCTGCGCCTCTGTCATGTATGAGTGTGTGGAGCAGTGCCTCAGACAACACAAGGAAGCATGCCACTAGTTGGACTCTAGAGTTCCCATATCTATCTGAATATGCTTTCAGTGGCCTTCTCCTTCCCTAAGTGAGAGGGTAAGGACCTGTGCATCTGGCATTTCCAGGTTGCAAGCATCTTTCTTTTCTTCTTCCAGTCCTTCAAGGGTATCCCTACATCCTGCATTTTTCATCTTCTTTTCTGTCATGCTCTATGGTCAGAATGTCTGCTGGAGAACGTAATTTTCTGTGTGAGAGAGTGAAAATACATCTTTTTTGAAATGACAGATTTTGTTCCTCTCTTTCCTGACCACCCCTTTGTTTGCTGTTACTCACACACTGAACACCAGGTCATGTTTTGTGGCTATCAATTGGAGCTAGCTTCTGGGTTAGGGGAGGGGGCATGTGTCCACTTCTTTCAGTTCAAGGGCCTCACCTTGTACTGCATGCAGGCCTTGTACATGTTGTCTCAGCCTCTGTGAGTTCATATGCAGTTGATTCTGTTGCTTTAGAAGGCCTGTTTCCTCAGTGTCCATCCTCTGTGAGTTCATATACAACTGATTCTGTTGCTTTAGAAGGCCTGTTTCCTCAGTGTCCATCCTCTGGCTCTTACACTCTTTCTCCCTTCTCTTCCTGAGTGATCCCTGAGCTCCTAGAGGAAGGATTTGACGAAGACATTCCATCTAGGGATGAATGTTCCAAGGTCTCTCCCTCTCTTCATACTGTCTGGCCGTGGGTCTCTGTATTTGTTCCCATCTCTTGCAGGGGGAAGCCTCCAGGATGGTGGCCGAGCAAGGCACTGATCTATGAGTGCAGTCGTATGTCATTAGGAGTCATTTGAGTGCTTTTAGTAGAACAATAGCGTTTGGTCTCCAGTGTCCGGTTCTTGGTGTCGGGTCTGCCTTGCATCTCATGGAGTGGGCTTTGAGGCACACAAGACACTGGTGACTCCCACAAGCTTTGTGCTGCCGTTGCACAAGCGTAGTTTGCAGGCAGGACACCACTGTGGATCAGAGGGTTTGTTCCTGGGTTGATATTTACACTTCTCATTTGGTAGTGTACAGAGAACCTTCCTGTACCAAAGTCAGTAGCGTGTCAGGGTGAAGGCTCTATGCAGACACCACCTCAGCTTCTATATATCCAATGACTTGTGTGGGTATTGTATTCAGCAATAGGAGAGCAACCTGTAGTCCCAATAGAATAACTAGGAGTAAATCTTATCAACTCAGTTTTTAGTGAAGAAACTGACTACTACAAAGAACTTAAAGAAATCGCTCAATGACATATACCTATTTTGTGCTAGGAAACAAGATATATTTAGATTTGAGCACTGTATTTTAGGAGTATAATTTAGACACTATACCTTATATCAAAATTCACACAAAAACTTAAACTTGGTTTAGCATTCATTACTGTACTCTGGCTGGGATTGCAAATCAGCAATTAGGCAATATTACATATTTCACTTTTCTAATTAAGATAATTAATTACTTGGAAGTGTTATAAATAGAATTATTCGAGTATCTCAACAAAATTTTAAGACCGTCTTCAGTGTCAGTTGGAGGGAAATGAAATTGATTATTCTAGCATGAGTCCCTTTACTAGAAGGAGGACACCAACAATGTGTTCATTGTTAAAGGGTCTGTAGGAATCTTCAAAGAGAAGATTAATTCTTTTTATTTATTTTTAATTATGTGTAGGGTGTGTGTGTGTGTGTGTGTCTGTCTGTCTGTCTGTCTGTCTGTGTTTAGGTATATGTACATGAGTGCAGATGCCTGCAGAAGCCAAAGACATTGGAGCCCCAAGAGCTGGTGTTACAGGTCAGTTGTGAGCCACTCAAAGTGGATGCTGGGAGCCAAAATTAGGAACTCAGGAGGAGTATGAGCTCTTATTCATTGAACCATCTCTATAACCCAAGAGTCTATGGGACTCTTTTAAAGGATCTATTTATTTTCAAAGATTTAGCATTACTTCTTTGTATTATACTTGTATCTGAATGCAGTATTTTGACAATCTGGAATTAAGAAAATTCATTTACAGGGTGTACTAGTTACTTTTCTATTGGTGTGATAAAATGCCATGATCAAGCCATCTTATGAAAGAGTTTCATTTGGTTTACAGTTCTGGAGGGTCAGAGTCTATGATGATGGAGTGAAGGTGTGGTGCCCAATGACTGGAGCTGCAGCTGAAAGCCCACATCCCTGAGAGCGTGCATCTCAATCCCAGCCTACCTCCCTGAGAGCGTGCATCTCAATCCCAGCCTACATCCCTGAGAGCATGCATCTCAATCCCAGCCTACATCCCTGGGAGCGTGTATCTCAATCCCAGCCTACATCTCTGAGAGCGTGCATACCAGTCAGAGCCCACATCCCTGAGACTGTGCATCTCAGCCTGAGCCCACATCCCCGAGAGCATGCATCTCTGTCCAAGCCCACATCCCTGAGAGCGTACATCTCAGTCTGAGCCCACATTCCTGAGAGCGTACATCTCACTCTGAGCCCACATCCCTGGGAGCACATGTCTCAGTCCACAAGCTGAGCAGTCTCTCTGGAAATGGCATGAGTCTTCTAAAGCCTCAAAGCTTGCCCCCAGTGCACAACTCCAACAAGATACACCTAATGCTTCCACTATCCATCGGGAACCACGTATTCCAACATATGAGCCTGTGAGGCCAGTCTCACTGAAACCATTACATAGGGCTCTGGATTTCAGTTATAACTTGCCATGACCCGCATGGCTTTCCAATGGACCTGACGGGACTGACAAGGGAATGAAAGAGGGATAGATACATGTACATGGATGTGTGCTGTGATGGAGAGGGCGCCAGCAGCCTGGAAACTCAGCACGTTCATTAAATATGGTGGAGTGATGAGTTCGGTTTATTGTTTACAGATGGATGAGGAGGTGGGTTTGTTAAATACAGCAGAACGAGAAGGAAGCAGGCTTATTAATTTCAGTAGAAGGTCTCTGCAGAGGAGTGGTTTTAGGTGGCTGTCAGTCATCTGGAAGAAAGAACCTGTGGTTAATTGTTTCTGCATACACTAGTTTTAGCTACATGTCAGTTGTTCATAACATCTGTACTCAAAACAGAAGAAGACTTTTCTATTCTTCTGCGCCTGACCCAGAGGAGGCTTTGCCATTCCCATGGGTCTGAGATATTGGGGGCCTTGGCATGTCTGTGCTCACATCAACTATACACAATCACTCAGGACATCAGCCGCTCCCCACAAGAGCTGGTGCCTGTTACCTCTCCCCGTTCTGATTCGCAGCATAACTTAGGAGACCAGGACTTCAACTTACTCATCAGTGTGTGTCTATTTGATTAGCTTTCTAGGAAGGCATGCGTTAGCACCGAGTCTAAATCCGCTCTTCCCTGAGTCAGAGATCCTAGAGATGGCTGTCTGACTGTGACTCACTTTTCTGTAGGTCTAGATACTCCTCCTGTTGTGTCTAACATTGTATTATTGTGTACGTAAGCTGAGAACCCATTCGCTTGGCAACAATAACCGTTTTAGTTATGATACCTCATTGTATAGTTACCATCTAATGCTAACGGTCTAACCACAGCACATTTGATATTTACGTGTAACGGGGACAGAAATGGCTGCTTTTGTGGTGTTCTCATATGTCGTTCGCTGAAATTGTACTCCTAAGATTTCAAGGAAGTACCCCCAGGAGGAGGAAGTTATAGTACAGAGTCTCTAGGTCCACAAAAGTTTGTTGATAGTAAAGTATAACCTTTAGTTTTATTTATCTGTTTTTCAATTTAGCAAGACATAGTTATTCTCTCAGAAATAATTTTAAAAACATATAGAGTTGCCAAAATCCTTTTCAGCTACTTTTCTCCATTTTAGGAAGATCAGCATTTCTTCTTTAGAATGCATCTTTCAATTTAAAAAAAATGTGGTTTTATAAATATATGAGCTCACAGAACATTTCAATATTTATAAATATGTGAGCTCACAGAACATTCAATATTTATAAATATGTGAGTTCACAGAACATTTCAACATTTATAAATATATGAGTTCACAGAACATTCAATATTGTCTTATGTGTCTTTAACACAGAAGTGTTAACAGGCATGGCATATTTATTAATCTGTGTCCTGTAGATGCTCTGTACCAGGGCTTAATTTTCAATTTTTATAGTAGCATAGTATCCAGCATTTAGAATAAAATCCAAATCCTTCCCCTGATGGGAACCACGAGGTATGGCCAAACCATTTCTCCTTCATTCCTTTCCAAGAATGTGGCTATTCTGAGAACACCCTGAATACAGTCTCACCTCCCTCTGTCTCTGCTCTACTCTTAAATGTTTTCTTGCCTTATTCACCAGGTTTATTCATGCCTCCATCTAAAAACAACCCCGTCAGGATCCCACAATGTTTCTCTCCGTCCCCTTGGTCCTTTCATCCAGTCCCCAGTTCTTGCTGTGTCTGTTCACCTTAGCTGCTTTTATTTACTTCTGTTCTCAGTGTTTCCCCTAGCCAGCCGGAAGCACCTGTGCTGCTTTTCTGTCTCTTTCCTAGCTGAGAACTTGATTTTATAACTTGTATTTTGGTAGCATTTTTTACAGTAGTTTATATATAATTTTTAAAAATATTTACAATGCTATATTTTTATAGCTTTTATAGAATTTGCTTCCAGAATGTGTCCACTGATACATTCTTAGGGCTCAAGGGAGTGACTTGTACACAATAAACATCTGTGAAAAACCATGTGACCAGCATAAAACTTTACTCAGGGGCCAGCAAACGGCATAGTAAGTAAACGTGCTTCTTGGTAAGCCTGATGATTTGAGTATGATCTCCAGTTGTGGAAGGAGAGACCAAACTGGTTCACGTTGTCCTCTGACTCCCATCTACTTGTCATGGCAAGTGACAAGTGCACCCTGTCCCAAACACACACACATACACACACACACACACACACACACACACACTGAATAAATGATTTTTTGAAAAGAACCTTTGTCATTTCCAAAGCCACACGATGACAGTGCATTTTCTAATATGTCTATTCATTTACACATGTACACACACTGGCTGGTACAGAGAGGACATTTTGATAATAGGAATCCTTGTGTCAGTATGTGCCCTCATTTACAATTTCAATATAAAAGGAAAAACAGCCATCCAAATAGCATGCATCACTGTGTGCTCCTCCTCCTGGGGCTCCTGTTTTCCCACATTCTTGGAAGCGTTATTCTAGTGAAGAAACTTTGAAGTTTTTTTTCCCTGTTTTTGTGAAACTGATATGTGTGGTTCCAGGAAGAAAGAAAAAAATATGACAGATTAGTGAACTATTAATTTCTCCCTTAAAGTTATTTATTCTTTTTATTTTCCCTTGATTTATAAACCAACTTAAAAGAGCCCCATGCAGTGCGGAGTGATAGGAAAGTCAGCGTTTCTCTGTCTGCGTGGCTTCAGTGTCCACCCGTGAGAATGACTGCTCCCCCTCACATTTTTCTCTTTAGTTTGTTTAGTTTCAAGCAGTAATTGTATACGTTTATGTGACAAGGTAGGATGTAATGACACATATACGTTGTGGAATGATTAAATCAGCGGTCAGCATATCTGTCGTTCACACTCTTTTTTTCGAGACTCTTACGGTTTGTGCTTTTGGCGACTCTGAAATATATGAGCCATTATTATTAACTGCAGTCTCTGTTGTATGGAATTCGCTTAGCTACTAGTTACTGAGTCAAACGCGCATCTCGGGGTTTGTTGTCTGCATGCTGTCAGCTTTGTTTGACTTGGGAAGGAGGATTAAACCTCTACTGACTCTTGTCATTCTGTTGATATTTTGTCTCCTTTCATAGAGGTGAAGAAAGCTGGTATAAGTTTTAATAGTTCAGAAGTGGTTACATTCCTGAATTGGTCTTTTGCCTTCTTGTGACTTTTTCTGTTCCCATTGGTTGAATTATTTATGCATTATGCGAAACTTAATAACCTTTTCATTGTTTCTGTAGCATGGAATTCTCTTGTCCTTGAAGAGGTGTGGATATGAACTGTTAAATTAGTTTCCTATCTTGTGTGTGTGAGCATGTGTGTGCACTCATGTGTACGGTGCACATGTATGGAGACCACGTTAGGTGTTGGTCCTATCTTGTGTGTG
>NC_022020.1:21577823-21590058 GCF_000317375.1 Microtus ochrogaster
CGTTAGGTGTTGGTCCTATCTTGTGTGTGCATACACATGTGTGTGCATTTGTGTGTACGGTGCACATGTATGGAGACCACGTTAGGTGTTGGTCCCCACCTTCCATCTTGTCTGGGAACTTTTTAATGTGCATAGTGTATTTTGTGCCAATTTTCATAATATATTTTTCTAAATATTAATTTTTTATTTAAGTAATATATCACACATTCTATTTCGATCATATTCTTTCCCTTCCCTCAAGACCTTTCAGATCCTCCCCACCTCCCTAATCGGTCAACTCTATGTTCTCTGCTTCTCTATAAAAATTAGAAAAACAGCAAAAAATGAAAATATAAACCAACAAAAAGAAATAAAATTAGTAAGACAAAAATGAAACATAAACAAAAACTACATAGGCACACACAATGTGGAGTCTTCTTTGTGTTGGACAGCTAAGCCAGGGCACGGGGCCTGGTCTAGTGTTGTTGATCTTCCCAGTGACATTCCTTTGGTGAAAACTGATTTTCCCTTTCCCAGCAAGTCTCAATTGCAAATAGCCTCTCAGTTGGGGACGGGACATTGTGTCCTCTTCTCTTTCTCCTTGCTGGATCTCAGTCTGGGTTGAGCCTGGCTAGGTCTCGTGTGTGCTGCAGCACTCTCTGGGGGTTTATGAGTGCATCCGCCCTGCTTTGTCTCTATCTCCTCTGACAGTTTTCCTCCTCCTCTCCCTTCTCTCTCCATCCCTCCCCCTACTTTTTTTTTGAGATAGGGCTTCCCTTTATAGCCCTGGCTGTCCTGGAACTCAGATTGGCCTCACACTCAGAGATCTGCCTGCCTCTGCCTCCCAAGTGCTGGGATTAAAGATGTGCGCCACTGCATCCAGTCTTTCTACTTCCCCTTTTGCATAGATCCCTGAGCCTTGGAGAGGAGGGCCTTGATAAAGACGGCTCCTTTAGGGCTGAGTGCTCCAAACTCTCACTCTCTGCATACTGTCCTGCTATGGATCGCCGTGTTAATTCCCACTGACCGCAAGAAGCTTCTCTGATGACAGCTGAGTGATGCTCCGATCTATGGATACAGCAGTGTGTCTGTCAGTAGGAGTCATTTTATTCCTATGCTTCCTTAGCAGAATGATAGCTTCCCTAGGCCTGTCTATGACCTATCTAGTCTCAGGTTGCCGGCCACTTGAGCCGTGGCAGGTATGGGTTCCATCTCGTGGAGTGGTCTTAAATCCAGTAACAAGTGGCCGATTCCTCTGAGGGCACGGTATCACTGCTGCACCAGTCTGGCTTACAGGCAGGTCTCCGTCGTAAGCTGCAGGGTTTGCAGTGGGGTGACACTCATCATTTTTTTTCTCCTCCTGCAGCATGCAAGGCACCTTGTAGCACCATGAACACTAGTCAGTAGGGGTGAAGCTTCTAGTTGGGCACCAACAGTTTCTTTAGGATTGATGACGTAAGTGGTGTCTTCGGTGATAGGGACTGACCATTAGGTAATGGAGGGTAACCAATAGCCTTCACCATAGCCTGTGATGTTTAGGAGCATCTTCTATGGGATTCCTTTTGCCTACATTTCAACAAGATGTAACTTATTCCTGGCACAGGAGGTTTTATTTCATGGCATCAGATGTCTAGGTGGAGTGTAGTCTCCCCTGTTATTTGATGATGTCATTTAGATTCCTTTCCTAGGTGCTTCTATTTTAGGGAGCTTCTACAGCGGTCGGCCCCCGTGCAGCTTTCCCCAAGGCCTTCGGTGCCAGCTGTCCCTCCCCATCCTCTCTAGATGTGAACACTGAGTGGATAAAGCTTCTCAGTGTTATCCTATTTTTTTTACAAAGCGGTCTTCCTGATTTTTTTTTTTTTTACTAACATAGTTTTCTATTCCCTATTTACATCTTTTTCCTTTTTAAAATGTAGACCTTCCGAGCCATCTGGATTTTATGTAAATAGTTCTATTTTTGTGGTGGCAAATAACCTGGTTAAAAATACCAATTTGACTTGGAAAAAAAACCGACGTTGACCAAATCTGAATTGGTTTTGGTTGCAGACACTAAGTGTTTCTCTTCTTCTAGTGGAAGACTTGCAAATTTAATACACATTTAAACTTATATTTCACTTTTCATAAGAGGTATCCATTTAGCAGCTTACCGTCTCCCTCTTCAAGACCTTGGTTTTCACATTATTTTAATTTCCTTTTCTCTGTATTTCGTTGACATTTTTCCTATTGTTCTCATTTGCGATTTGACTGATAAATTGTTACGGCAGTCTTTGAAAGCTGCAACAAAAACTTATCTGCAATAACCATGTATGGAACTGATCTATGATTTCTTTGTCCATCACTATGTCTATGTTTTGTCTGCCCCTTGCATCCAGTTTTTATTTTACTTTAATTCCTCCTGTAGTACTTTTTCCCCAGATGTTGCCTGATTTGAAATTTAACATTTGCAATCTGTCATTTAAATAGTCCCTTGGGATGGTTTTGGGAGGAGTACTTTGGTGAGTTTTGCTTCATTTTGACCCTGCCTTCCTTAAGCAGCTTAGGTTATAATGGTAACTTTTCTTTCATAAATGTAGGTAAATACAAGTGATGTTAAAGGCGGAAGTTTTCCTTCTGGAAGAAAAAAAAAGCTGTAAAAGTTTTATTCCTAGCTATTGTTCTTTTGCCATTAGAGGTTTAGCTTCTTTTACCTACGAAGTCTATAAGCAACTTGGTCTTCAAACTACACACACAGTTTGCTACCACTTCTCTGTGGACAGCAACTTGAGGATCGATCATTTTAGATAAAAACCTTCACCGGACTGATTTCTGTCCTCCATTGCATCCCTACCCCGTGATGTGCTACTGGGAACATTACACATGTTTATATTTCAGTAAGATACTGGCCCAGAGAGGCCTGTTCTTTTCTGAGGGGCAAAAGAGGAGGAGTGGATCTGGGGGAGGGGAGGGAGGGGTGAGAACTGTGAGGAGTGGAGGGAGGGGAAATTGCTCGGGATGTATTGTTTGAGAGAAGAATTAAGAAAAAGAAGGTATTGGCATAGGGCAGATAAATTCTGAGAAACTGATCTTACAGACCAAAGACGTCCCTTGAATGGTAGTGGCATTTGAATTCTAGTGCTTTATTGTGGTTTCTAAGGCCACAGGAATGGAACCGCTCAAGATGAAGTCCATTGAAGGTAGAACATGGCCTTGAGTTGATCTTGTAGCAGTGGGCTGGAAGACAATCGTTGACTCAAATTCTGGCATCAGTTAGGTTGTGTCATAAAGCATTAGAGTCACCATTCATCACTGAGAACACACAGCAAATTTCCAGGGACTCCAAGTGATGTTAAACTCAGCCAATTGCTCATCACAGTTTCAGCGGATTTGTAGACATTTTATCTTTACTTCCCCTGGGAACTTCCTGTGAAAGCTTCCCTCCATAAGGGACATCATGCCCACAGTTGGGAAAGAGCAGCGCTACTCGATATCACCTTGCAGCTGATCTAGATGTTGTAACGACAGAGCTGGTCGTGAAATCAGTCACATTTCCCCCTCTAAGTTTATATCTTACTTCTTGTGTGTCTCAACTGTGCTGCTACATGGCATGATCCCATCCATTTCATATCATCGTTGATGCCCAGGGGACCAAATGATTGTATTCTGTTTCTTAGCAGTAAGGGCATCAAATCTGCTGAGAGCATAATTGGTACACAAATATAAAAGTTGTGACCTTGGGAACTTTTCAATAAAGTATTAGCAGAAGCAACGCTCGGTTATTTCTCAGACGTGGTTAATGGTTACTTGATCATTTTGGTATGTGGTGTAACTTGGAAAAAAGGAGAGCTAATATATGATAAATTTCCCTTTTTAGAACTTAAAGAGTTAACTGATTCTATTAGTTTATGTTGCAGTAGCTAGAATAGTATTTGAAGGTATTTTCTCAATAGGTCTTCTTGCTGTTGTTATGATTCTAGTGTTTTCCTTTTGCCTCCAGCCTGGAGAAATGAGTCTGGGGCTGTGCAAATGGCCCAGGGAAGACTTGTGTGGTCATGCTAGACTCATCACAGACCCCTGGGCAGCTCCATAGACCTGCCTTTTCTTTCAAATGGACACGAGCTGGGATCTACGATATAGCTGCATTTTATAATTTTACACAATAATGTGTTTCCATATCAAATGAAAATAAACAATTGTAACTGTTTTTATGGTGAACCTTAAATAATCCAGAATAATTTGGGGAAAAGCTATTTGCCAACATGAAAGACTAAAAAGCTCAATGAAATATATTTTTCTGACACTGACATATACATACTCACCCATAAAGTCCTATGCACTATATTATATGGATTCATATATGTGTGCATACATAGAGTAGATGCACACAGACATGTACACACACGAAATTGCTAGGTCTGTGTAAATAAGTGCCTAGCCGACAGAACTGAGCATGCAGCATCTGTGCAGTACACCAGGCAATGTGTGCAGCTCATGAGTAGACCAGGGAACAATGCTGTGCACCGCTGAGTGCACACTTTTTATTTTACAATTGAATTTATTACAGTGAGTCTCAAGGAGAGGGGTTTTATAAATGTTTATATCTTAGCAAGACTTACTAGGTGTCTCTAAGGGGATCTTTGCCTCATTAAAAGCACAAACCAATAATCCCTGCTCAGTTCTTTTCTTCCAAAGAATCAGGCAGAAAACAACAACAACAACAACAACAACAACAACAACAACAACAACAACAGACTGTTTTAAGTGATCATAGAAAAATTCCAACCTACTTAGAAAATTATTGTTTCTTTTCTATTTGAAAGGGGTCTTTGAAAGGATTGAAAATGCTGTATTATTGGCTGACACCAATTCAGTGGCACCATGATACTGCCACATAATTTTGGGGGGGGGCAATTCT
This sequence comes from Microtus ochrogaster, assembly GCF_000317375.1. Lineage (NCBI taxonomy): Eukaryota > Metazoa > Chordata > Mammalia > Rodentia > Cricetidae > Microtus > Microtus ochrogaster. Next base: position 21,582,694 of record NC_022020.1, read on the forward strand.
GGAAGTGTTCTAGGGTTTAGCGCCCCCAAATCACTGCCTCGGTATACATGGCATCTCTTGGAGTTAACAGCATGAGAGACCCATTCAGAAAGGAGAATTTGTGCAATTTATTTGAATGAAATCCGGTTTGTACCACTAAGTTTCCTTTGTCTGAAGTAGCTTCAGTCATAGTTTAAAGTGATTGAATCTTGACTTCAGAACTTAAGGTCGAATAACAGATGTTGCAGAGAAAAGACTGAAGCCAGGTAGGGTTAAGAGCTGTCAGGGTTCCTGGCCCAGGATATAGTTCATTATGAGAAACCCTGCCTGAGCCACTTGGAAAGATGAGCTCTGTCACCATGGCAACACCAGGACCACTTCTGCAGATCTTAGTGGTTCCTGCCAATCAGCTTCAGCCCTGAACCATCAAATCCACTTATAATGATGCCAGATGCTACATACTCAAGGATGTATAAACCATGCCCAGATGTGCCACAGGCGGAGAAGGAGTAATCTTTTTCTCTAAAAAATTTCTTTTTCTTCCTTTCTATGATAGAAAATAATTGCAAAATCTAACTATTGTACTGGTATCAAAAAACAATTATTTTAGTAAACTCCAATTCATGTTACTAATTAACTGTTTATCTTTCGGGACTCATGAATAACAAATTTCACACCTAAAGTATGAATATTGTATTTTTGTTACACTCAATCTATGCACACATGCATGTGTGTGTATGTCATTTTGCATGCATTTTCTAATATATTTTTAGTACCTTATTAGCTAGATTTTTATGCTATTTAACCGTTATCCTTCATGGCTGCTGTATTAGAGACCCAGAGTTCAGTTAGACAGTCAGTCTGTGTTTGTCAGTGCAATTTGGAATGGCTAAGTTGAATGAATTAAATAGCGCTACTACAGATTTTCCTGAGGCAGACGAGCTCTGTGGTCCATTGGAAAATGGAGAGCTGTAGAATAAGAACTCAGAGCAGAACTGAGCTTAGGAAGTCTTGAGAATGAGTTCCCAACTTTATCTGTGTAGTTTATAAACGCCAGTGGGTTTCATAAAAAGCATGAGAATGTGTGGTTTTGTGTATGCGACAGTGGCTTACTAGTGAAATGGGACACTCCCCGACGTCACTGTTGGGGTCGGAGGGTAGGCACTGAAGCGAACAAGCTTTGAAGTGATTTTTCTGATAGAAGAGCAGCAGGTGGCTATTTATGAGATGACGAGGTTAGCATCTGCCTTAGAAGCCATCTTTAGCATATCTTTATACTGACGCAGAGCCTTCCAAAAGCAACGAACAAACATGAGCATGCCTTCCAAGGAAGAAAACAAATAAAATCACTGAAATTCCTTTTTGTTTGAGACTCAAGCCTCCCAGTTATATGACCTACTTACTCATCAGGTTAGAAGCCACCTCCAAAGCTCTTGTCTTTAATGCCTCTTTAATGCTTCTTTCCCTCTATAGTGTTGCCTTCTCACGATTAAAGGACTTGCAGATGATCAAACACTTGCTAAAAAAACGCAAACACTCCCAAAGTCTAAATACAGTTGTTTCTACAGGAAAACCAACTGTTCTGTTAAAATTCGAGGCGGACTGACCTAGATCTATAAACTGAAAGGTTTGCCAAGACACGTGCAGCCATGTAAACCTCCGAGATGTGGGTTATTTAAACAGATGGTAACTCTGTCACAGTGAGCACTGTATGCAAATTGACAGCCAGCAGAACTCTAGGGGAAGCAGGCTAGAGAGGAAGCACACTCTCACTGTGAACCTCTGAGAATTTTAATTAACACACAGAGTGGAAACTTGGAGTGCTTGGATATACTTCTTCAGAATATTAATTGAATATCAGTATTGATTGGATTGTTGTTAAGATACCAGTCCTGGGGAGGCCCAGGGGGTTTGTGGAGGCTGCTTTTGCTAAGTTTTGGGTGTGTCTTGGCCATGCTATCTCTATACTCTTATACATGATCTGGTGGGAACAAGTAAGACTGAGGTAATGCTTTGCTGTGTTCCAGATGTTGGCAAAGGAGGTTGAGGAGAAAACAACTTTCTTTGTTTTCTGTGTCACTGTTCTGTAGCTGAGATACTGTTTGGCAGGTGTCAAGACACAAAAGGGAGGCTTCATGATCCTTTGCCCAAAAGTCCAGTCATTGCTAAAATTGGCGTGTTGAACAGTCCTATGGTCTTGCTCTAGGATCTGTTCCCAGAGATGAGCTGTTATTCTGTCCCCATCAGTGATACCATGAGAGCTTTCATCCTGTCTTTATAACCTAGAAGACAATAAAGTTCCATTATTGCATCCCAATTGTTTTCAATTACAGTCATTAATTTTCTGAGCATGCAGGGAAGGGAGTGAGCGTTCACGTGCCATTGCAGATAGAGGTCAAACGATGACTTGCAGGAGTCTGGTGTCTCTTTCTGCTGTGGACTGAACTCAAGTGGTCAGGCTTAACTGCAAACTTCTTTCTTCATTGAGCCATCTTGTCAGCCCCTAGAATCCAACCTGAACTGAGAGCGCACACAGAATAAAGTAGAGGAACTTCCTACCTCTACTCCAACATGTGCTCAATCTTACATAATTCTTCTTTCTGAACTGTAAAACGCACACCTCATTTATCTTTCCATAGAAGGAAGATGAAAGTAATGTTTCAGATAGAAGGAGTTGAGCCCACCCTTACGTAACCAAGGGAACTCTGCTGGAAAATGGGAAGCTTGAGATGTATGAATTAAGGATTTCCTTTGGGACAGCAAATGATAAGGGTTTAAAGCATGTTCATAAATTATGTAGGAACTCGCGGTGGCTGTGTTTACCTACTCAAGACTCACAGAAGGTCAAGGCAGTTAAAAGTTTTAGCATTAAAAAAAAAAAGAAATTGTTAAAAACAAATTCAACACCCCGCCCCTAACAGAGGAGTTAGTGGCAGGTAATGGTTGTTGCAGTAGGCAGAGTCACATTTCTTTGGGGGTATTGGGGGCATGGCTACTGGCTAGTGCCCGTGTCCCAGTGGGTGCCTATACCCATGTGCATATGATCAGCACTAATTGGACTTTGGGTTATCAATAAATAAAGAACAGACAAATAAATAATTTTGAAAGGAGCACATGATGGGCTAGAAAGATGGCTCCGTAGTTAAGAACATTCATTCTTCTCTTAGAGATCCTGGCATTTTTTCCTAGCACTGACATTCGGTGACTCATGCCCACCTGGTAACTCAAGTTCTAGGGGCTCCAACATCTTCTAGCCTATACCGCACACGGTGGACATAAACTCATGCAAACATACACACATACAGATAAAAGTAAGTAAGTGAAACTTTTAGATATGATCAAGATACTTTGTATACATATATAAAATTTTAAAGACTAAATAAGAAGTGTTATTATAAGAAGATTAGGTGGAAGTGGATATTTCTCACAAAATGCTATTGACAAGAAATTTTCTGTTATCACGGCAACAAATTTATTACATTATCTTTTTCTTTTCATTTTTTTCCTTCAAAGAGAGAGTTAAAGGACAGACACGGCTATGTGGCTAATACCACTGGGTCAGGGGTAGAAAGAGGGACAATCAAGTTGATACAGCATTTAAGTACAATTGTGCATAATTCCCTAGTTATTTTACTTTAAAAAGCTTGAAGGCTAGTGTGGAAAATGAAAGCATTTTAACTACAATTCTAAGAAAAAAAATAGTTTCATTATTCATTTAGTGAGATTTGTATATGTGTATGGTTTACTTTTGGTTAGTTTATCGTAGTAAATATTGCCCGTACAAACATTAGACAGCTTCCTCCTCAAATTAGGACTCTTCAGAGAAGAGGGTGCCACAAAGTTTTAAGAACCAAAGGGATGGATGACAACAATGAATCTGTGTTCAGAACACAAACAGGACAGTTGCTGGTATGAACTCACATCATCTGTGACAGTGTGCTAGAGACCCACACAAGTTCAAGTCAGAAAAGGTGGAAGGAGGAGCTGGTCACAAAGTCTCACGGAGGGGCTTTGGCAGCAGGAGAGTCATTTTCTTCAGGAATCTGCTCAACTGGCTTCTCATGCTCCATCATATGGCCCGACACCCACAGATATGCCGGTACATATCCACACATATGCTGGTACATCTCTATATATATGCCGACACATCTCCATACAGATGCCGGACATATCCAAACAGATGCCAATACATATCCATACATATGCTGGCACATATCCATACAGATGCTGGTACGTAGCCATACATGTGCTGGTACGTATCCATACAGAATCTGGTATGTATCCATACATGTGCCCGTATTTATCCATACATGTGCCGGCAGTGCTGCGTAGAGAAACAAACAAACCGCCATGATTTTGGGAGAGAATAGTGGCGGTGGGGACAGGAAGGGAATTAGAGTAGAGAGGGTGGGGAGTGGACGTAATCAGTGTACCTTGTATGCATGTACAAAATTCTCAAACAATCAAATGGAACCATTAAAATTAAACACCCTTCATATTCGATAGCTTTTTCTTTTTCCTGCATGTATGTTTTAACTAATAGTTGCCCAAAGTGAACATACACTGTTTTTTTGTTTTTTATTTTTTTCTTAAGACAAAGTGCTTGACTGGAAAATATATTATTGCTAAAAAGTCATAAGCATGGAGATGGAGTTAAAATGCTTGCCATCAGCATATATCTTGTGCAGAAGAAGCTGGTCTTACATATCTATTTGATTACTACCTTGTTAATTATAAAAATACATCCACAAATTACAGAAAATAAGAAAATATAAAATAATCTTACCTAACAGCCTAAAATATTTATAAATACAAGTAGTTCAGTTAAGACAGAGTATCCTGGGATTCCAGATGCTGACTGTCCTAGCTCTCCTGGCTCAGTTCATGGCTGCAATTATGTCAAGTCATTCGGTTCATTTTTATTATCTAGATGTTCTTGCATGCACGGCTACAAAACTGTATGAATAAGACCCTATTGTGTGTACATTTTTTTTAATAATTTCTTTTTCCTTTAACAATGTGCTTTCCCAGTTCTATCCTTGTGTTTTCCTGGGTTTTAAACATATTTAATTCATGAGTATTATTATATTCACTTAGAAAGAACTGTTGCTAATTTAATTGACAATTTTGTTAAAAGAGATCTTTCTAACTTTTTTTTTTATCACATTGCTCTGTGTATAGGGGATGGGAAGCATAAGAACTGTTAGGAAGATATGTCTAAAAACCTCTTCACATTTTTGGTTCAATTATGCTTGAATCACTGCTTGATTGAATTGCTAATGCTTACTTCTTCTCTTGGGTGTCATTCTGTGAGCTGTCAAGAGTGTTGATGAATGAGCATCCTTCAAAGAATACCACAGTAGTGAGTTCTTCTGATAGGTGCTGTATTCATGCTCTGTCTCTCACCTGCCTGATGGGCCCCTGAGGTGTGGGGAAGTTTTTAGTCTTTCTGGTTTGTAGCTGCCCTCCCTGTAGTCCTCCTGTGATGTGCTGAATGCAGCTTTACAGGGCTGGAGGTGTCTGAGGATGCTTCAGGAGCAACAAGCAGTTTGTTGTAGCTGTCTCTGTGAAGGCAGGAAATTGCTCTGGCCTAGAGCGCCCTATCTAGCAAAGGCTGCCACCAAGCTCATGACAACACTCCTGCCCCAGCATCTTGAATGCTAGGATTGTTGTAATATGAGCGGCGGCGGGCTGCGGCCCTCCACCCGGCTAGCTTTACCCCGGAAATAATTACACGGAAACTGTATTCTTTCAAACACTGCCTGGCCCATTAGTTCCAGCCTCTTATTGGCTAGCTCTTACATATTGATCTAACCCATTTCTAATATTCTGTGTAGCACCACGAGCTGGCTTACCAGGAAAGATCTTAACCTGTGTCTGTCTGGAGTGGGAGAATCATGGTGACTGCCTGACTGGGTTTCTTTCTCCCAGCATTCTGTTCTGTCTACTCCGCCTACCTAATTTTCTGTCCTATCAAAGGGCCAAGGCAGTTTCTTTATTAACCAATGAAATCAACACAAAACAGATGACTCTCCCCCATCATAGAATTTCATATGTGAACTATAATATCTGACAAGTATGTGTCATTTTACAAAATGGGATGCTTCATGAATTTGTGTGTCAGCTTTGCTCAGGGGCTATGGCATTCTCTGCGTTGTTCCAGTTTCCTTGTGTTTGCTGCCGAAGCAAGTCCATCTGTGCCATTCCTAACGGTGACAAGATCATGTCTGTTGTCTAGGCAACTGGAATTGTATGACAGTATTCATTATGAAAAATCCGTATGTAGTTCATATAGATGAAACTGAAAAAATATCTTGGGATTGGTGAAGTACAGTTTGTTAATTTATTTTAATTGATAAATCGTTCTCTACTTACAAAATCACATTGTAGTAATCAAGTTCTATCTGTGTGAGTATTTAAATTGTTTCTTTTTTGGCATCTTACATCACTGTAATTTTTATGTGAATTATTCTATGATTTTGCTGTAAGTATTTGTAACTAGGTATACTATCTTATACATGGACAAACTTTAATGTGTAATTGAGTCAAATCAATAAGCTAATAACTAGGCAGCTATTAACTGAAAATTAAAGTCTCTCCTGCTTTAAACGTGTTATTTTCATACTAAACTATTTAAGTGGCATGTTTTGTATCTCACCTATAACCAACCCCATTACACTGGACATTTAAGAGCTACATTATTGACCGGTAGCAACAAATATTTTTGTATTTGCCTTTGTCATATTTTTCACATATATAAAAGTGAATTTAATCAAATATACATCAGTCCATATGTTAAATAAAATATATTTTGTGGATATTCTGATATTGGAAGACACTCTATCCAGCAATACGAGAATGATAACGATGAACCGTAAGAAGCAAGGGCAAGGCAGTTTCTCCACCATTAGTCTGGCTCATCCTCTTTCCCGGTGCCAAACTCGTCATTTCAGGTTTGGCGTCTTAACCTGAGGGCCACGTGTGTATTTTGAACAAGACATAGCCACAAGCCTTGTCTATATGTGAACTAAATGCCCCTCACATGCCCCTTCCTGGCCCGTGAGGAGAGCTGAGGAGGTTTTAAGGCTAGCAATAAGCCAAAAAGCATCCCAAGGAATGGGACATTGTCACCTTTTCCCTGATATTATTGTTCTAAATTTGCAAGTTAAAGCTATTTGTGTTTTCCTAAGATTATTGATGGTTAATAATTATGTAGTTGTGTTTTTTTCCAGCTTACTTTTTTCTTTTATTTCTGTTTTTTTTAACTGTGAGAAAGAGATCATCTCCCACCAATGACAAACTTTCTCACAAAATTATACCTAGAACCAGATTATTTATCAATAAAAGCCAGTATTATATTATATTATATTGTGATATTATATTATA
>NC_022020.1:21592094-21596598 GCF_000317375.1 Microtus ochrogaster
TGTGTTCTCTCTCTCTCTCTCTCTCTCTCTCTCTCTCTCTCTCTCTCTCTCTGTCTCTTTCCAAAACATGGTTTTTTTTTGTGTAGTTCCGACTATCTTAGAACTTACCTTTTAGACCAGGGTGTCCTCAAATTTAGAGATTTGCCTGTCTCTGCCTCCTGAGTGCCGGAATTAAAGGCATGCATCACTACCACCAGGCCAAAATTCTTTTTAACCTGATCATAGTAGAGCAAAAGGGGAAAAAAACCCCACTATATATTGGAGAAGATATATATTGGAGAGACTATTGCCACTGAATAGTTTCTATTTGATTTGGGAGATGAAATGAACCCCCATACACACACCCACAGGATAGCCAGGTCTCCGCGTGCATTAAGTGTGTTGCTCTATTTATACTTTCCAGTCTCTGATACGCTGATGTGATTCAGAAGTTGCCACTGTTATTTAGTGGAGATCAGGATGCTGTGCCATTTTAGCAACTTAATTGCTCGACAACATATGTATCATGTGTTGTTAGCAGGAGGGTACCTATTAGCTTTTCTGAATTTTTTTTCTATAAACATTTAAAAGCACTGCCAATGTTGAGTTTTCTGTGAATACTGATACCACCCACTGTGTTGTGAGCCTAGGTACATTCAGAGTGTGTGTGTGTCTGTGTGTGTGCGCGCGCGTGTGTGTATGTAGATAATTCTTCTCTTCCCTTCCTTTCCCCTTCTGCCTTCCTGCAGCTTCCTTCCCTCGAGCTCTCTCCTCTTCCTTTGCCTTTTCTTTACCCATCACACACTGTGTAAAACCATTTATCCAGAGGTATCTGGTTAATTCAATTCAGTTCCATGATTTCCTTGTCTAAAAGATGGCTAATTGATGGGGCCACATGAATCTTTCCCTAAGAGTGGACTCACAGAATCTTTATCCTTCTAGATTTTTCTTGATGTCAGGTACCTAGGTTCTGTAGAGCCTGAAAACTTCTGCACTTCACTTCTCTCCTCTGAGAAGTGTAAATAGGCCAGTAGGAAAAAATTTGAAGACTCTATGAGTGGGTCAGGGAAAGAGATGGACCAGCCAGACGAGTTCAGATAGAAATGAGTTCTACTGAACTGGGCAGCTGCAACAGTGGATGGTCCATGAGACGTCAACAAGAAAGCATCAGAGCTTCGGTTAATGTTTCAGTAGAAAATAACTCCCATGCTGTTTTGTATGAGGTTCTGAATCCTTAGATTGTACTTGCTTGGTTTTGACTGTTAATGTGTCATTGGTAACAGAAAGAATTGTTAAATACAAGGAAAAATTCACATTTCAAACATACTTATGAAAAGTGAGAATAAAAAATTCCACTGACCCTTTTACTGCGAGAGGCTTATAGATGTAGAAAATTATATAAATACAGTCTGACTCTCCAGTGAAATTTTGTAAGTAAAACTACCACCCAAGAGGGAAATGGGAAACGAAGAGTCCCCAGAGGCTCTGTCAGGCCCTTTGCTAATCAAATGCTTTGCTTTCCTTGTAATCAACTTCCTCAATGTGCTTTGCTCCATGTTTTTGCTGAGCATACAGTCTTAAATAACGTGGTTTACTTCTGCCTGTTTTGAATTTCATATAAATTAAATTATACAGTGTATAATATTTTGGTCTGTTTCTTTCCCTCAAATTAAGTTTTTGAGATTTATTGGTTTTTGGAGGCTCTTTAGTAGCTGTTTGTTTTTATTACCATGTAGTATTATTTTATAAAAGTATACCTTGATTTATCTTCCACTATGCTGATGGCCATTTGAGCTTTTTCCAGGTTTTGTTTTGTTTATACATCCTTGGTTGTTGTTAGGTTTTAGATTTTGGTGTTTTTCAGGATGACCTCAAACTTAAGGTTCTTTTGCCTAAACCTCCTGAGTGCTGGGATTATATGTGTGTACCACCACCCCTTACTTGTTTCCAGGTTTGGGATTATATAGAAACATCTGCTTTTGTAAGTAGGACTATATGTGCAAATGTTTCTCATGAAAGTAAGATTGGGCTTCAAAAGGGCTACACATTTTAACTTTATTACATAATGTAGTTTGTTTTTCTTTTCTATTTATGTCCCCCACCAATAGGGTATGGAAGTCTTCATTGTTCCGTGAACCTCTTTGTTTTTGTGTTGGCAGGAGGGCGTGGTGTGGAAGCTAGTTTACATTGGGATGCTTTTCTTATTCCTTGCTCTGTGTTACCCTCTTAGACAGGGTTTCAGCTACACTGTTTGGCCAGCCATCTCCCTGAACCCACCTCTCTCCGACCCCCAGTGCTGGGGTTGCAGAAACCAGCTGTTTATGCAGGTGCTCGGGATCTGAATTTTTTTAAAAAAACATTTTATGACAAATTTTATTTCTAAGGATCTGTACAGTTTTTGTGACTAGACTTCTTCAGGATGATTTTTGTCTCTATTGTCATGAGATATTAAATATTATTAACAATTTCTGCTTTAGTTCCAGAGTAATTACTGTGATATAAAAGATTACAATGAAATAGTTAAACATACCTTCATTCTCAGCTCTCCTTCCCCAAAGATAAGCGTCTTTAGAATAGTTAACTATCTGAACAGCATTTTTCAAGAGAAAAATTAAAAATAGTCTTTTATGGGATCTGAATGTTTGCAGCTAGAATTTTGCCCACTGTACTGTTTCCAACAGCCCACATTAAGGGATATTTTTATTTGTTTTTTGTGGTACTGGAGTCTGAACCTAGAACTTTGTACAGCAAGGCAAGTGCTTCACTGCTGAGTTCTATTGCACAGCCTCAAATCACAGTATTTTGAAGTTTTCCCTGACATATTTAATGTAAATGTTAAAGTTTAAAATTTCTGGTTCCCAACAGTTGACTACACTCCGTGTGTGCTTACCCTTTCAGTTTCTTCTTCTTATGAAGTTCACTCAGGACATTTGCCTGATGTTTTTTGTTGTAATGTGTGTTTTTGTGTTGGTTTGTGAAAGTGGTCTATATTATTATAGTAACAACCTTTTCTTTGCCATCTTTACCCTTAGAGCAGAGCACGGGCAAGAGTGCTTACTTGCCATTGCTTTATCAGGGGCTAAAGTCCCTGCAAAAAGAAAGCAGAGCAGGAGAGACCCTACTCAGACAATGAAGCACTGGGCAGGTGGCCACTAGGTTTAATAGATTGCTCAGACTCAGAGACTCGTTCTACAGGAACAATGACCCTCTTCTCAAGACCTCATCGAAACAGAACAGGGAAATACCTGCTGGTGACTGCCTGCTGCTGGTCTGTCCATACACTGTGAACTAACCCGCCGCACTCCCAGGCTGTGTATGTGCAAGTGCTGGGTGGGACCTGGTGGTCTGAAGCAACAGAGACCATAGCTTTTGGTCAGAAAGAAGACACCAAGCCCCCCCTCCCGGCGCCCTCCCCCCCCGCCGCCCATGTTCTTGATGCTCCCATCTTCTCTGCATATCAGAAATGAGTTCCTTGGAATGGTGCCCCTACCCTGCACAAAGGTCTCCTTCTGGCACCCCTGGAAGCTAAAATCATGTTTCCCTGAGTCTTATGTAAAAGCAAACACGTGAAAACATGAGGAGCGCATATGCAAATTTGAGTTCTATCATGAAATTTCCATGTATAAACTCCAAATGTCATTTAAATTGAGAAAATGCCACTTGGCTCCTTATGCTACCCCAGTAAATTCTAAGGAAAGAATCTCAGAAATCATGTTCCTGTGATTTATGTACAAATCAGATTAAAGATTACATGTGAAGTAAGACAGAGACCTCTAAAGAGTCAATCACTCATCTTCATGTCAGAGAGAGAGAGTGGCCTTGATTTCTTTACTGAGTGGAAGGTATGCTCATTATTTGTGCAAAAAGCAATGACAGTTTGCAAACTCTCACTGATCGGTGTGGCCTCCAGTTTGATTTGTCACCCCATGTTTCGACGAATTCCCAAGTATTTAATAGACACTCACTCATCACGTTTGTGGTGGGCAGAAATATGATAAATACTATATTAAAGTGTGAGACTAGCAATAGGAAGAGAAACAGCCACTCATTCACCCCCTTGTAATCTTGGTTATTTCTTGGTATTCATTGACACATTACACTGACTTTTATTCAATGTTAATCAAAAGGAGGGGCAGTCTTTATTCATCCTACTGTCTTTATAACACTCCTAAATACTTTGTTTTTTTTCTAAAGCTTCTCTTAAGACAATAACTAGCCAACAGTGTTATGTGTAAAGCTATGCTTTCTTAGAATATATCTTTCCATTATCTATATTGAATTGTATTTTTCATTTGTCTCTCTTGAAACCATGATATTTTATAAGGATAGTGTGTAAATGTTAGTTTTTGTGTTAGTGTTTTGTGCTGAAGGTAGAAAATGTGAAAACTACATGGGCATGCTTTTTTTTTTTTAATTTTGAACACACTGCACTTAAATCTGTAGTCTGCACGGGAATTCAGAGACGTGTGTGTTTGCAGTGCATGGGAATTCAGAGACAGATGTGTGTGTTTGCAGCGCATGAGAA
>NC_022020.1:21596823-21599493 GCF_000317375.1 Microtus ochrogaster
TCAGAGACGTGTGTGTTTGCAGTGCATGGGAACTCAGAGACGTGTGTGTTTGCAGTGGATTTTGTTTCTGTCATTTGTAATTGCAGAGCCTCGGTCATGCTGTCACGGGGTCAGGACATGGAGTCAGTCTGACAATGGCACCAAGGACACTGTTTCCTCACAATTGTGTCCATGATGTCACCCTCAGATGTTCTAGTGTACCTGAAGCACACAGGCCTTCAACTACCTCTGTATCACTGTCAAGACTGAATTCCCAATTTCCATTAAAGTTTATGTTTTCAAACCGAACAGATTATTATCAAAAATACTGTAACGTAAGTGTGTGTGTGTGTGTGTGTGTGTGTGTGTGTACTAGAAAGTGTAGTAAAAACATGCCTTGCTTTAGTGTTACAGATAAGAGCATTGCTTTACATGTGTGGACCTGAGAATGTCGCTCAGTGGAGGACACAGCACCATGGAGGACACAGCACAGTGAAGGGCAAGGCGCCCTGGTAGGGCGCTTGTCTGGCATATGTGAAGCTGTAGGTTCAGTCCTCAGCAATGGAGGAAAGAAAACAAACTGAACACTAAAAACCCTTCCTCCTTGGACTGAAGATTTAGCTCAGTAATAAAGCATTTGCCAGCAAGTTTCTGGGTTCCATACCCAGCATCACACTGGTCCCCATCTCCCCCCATCAGCACCCACTCATTCTTTGTCTTAATAGTATAGTGTGGAAATATTAAGTTCATGTTTAGCCTTAGATAATTGTAAATTTAATTTTTAAAATACGTTTGAAATAAAAACAAACTTCTGTCAAGTTTATTTTCTTAAACCTCCTATTTATTTTCTCCCTTTTATTTAAAATAGATTCTTTTCTTATATTTTATTGAAAATAGATTCTTTTCCTAATTATGTTTCCCCTCCCTCTGCTCTTCCCAGTTCCTCCCCATTTCCCTTCATCTGGATCCACTCTCTTTCTGCCTCTCACTAGAAAAGAACAGGCCTCTAAAAGATGACAACAAAACCTAAATAAAATATAAGATAAAACAAAAATCATCATTTTGAAATATCTTTAAAAATATTTTTTATGGAACTTAATGCTTGACGGTGGCAAGCCAGCTCTCTGTAAAGTGAAACTAAAGCCCTATGCCGAAGCCCATTCATGTCCAGGGTTGTCCTCTAACTAGGGTTGTTCCTAACACCAGGGTACATCATCTTAATATTGTAAAACATCGCAGTGTCTTTACCTTAAATAATTATGAAGATGCTGCTGAAGTCACTGCCAAGCCACGAACAATGAATGAAACTTACATTTTGCATTTTAAATATAAAAGTTTAAAATCTGATTGTCTAAGCTTTGGTATCTGGACGAGAATGTAAATTTTAAAACAAAATGCTGAGGCAGATCTTTGGAAATATGTGACTTTAAATGTCTTAAATTCCAAATTTAAAACATTTTGTAAGTGACTGTGACTTATAATACGGTCACAGTTGCTCTGGCTTTCCACCTTAACTCTTCATGATATTTCCCCAAAATTGACTTTACGTTTCACTTTCCTATGCAAGTTTGAAATAGAGACGGAAGGCAGAACACGTAGAAGCCAGCAGAGCTGTGGCAGTGAGATGGTATAGGAAACACAAACGTCTTTTAAAGCGCGAGGACGGTCTACATGGGTGCTGTCCTTCCATGTTGGAAAATATCTCATTTATCTGTATTGCTGTGCTCACTTCCTGAGCAAAAAATGGTGGCATCAGTATTCTGTTATTGTCAAATCAAAGGCAACATACAGGAATTTTGCTTCAAATTAAACATAAGAATTCTAGACCCAAAATGGTTCTGAAGAACCATGTCTTAGATCCCAAGGGGGTGTTGATGAAAATCGTCATCAATGAGAGTGCACAGATTGAGACTAACTCAGATATGTCTATAAATGTTTTTGTAATAAGCAAATATGGTTTAAGGTGGAGTGCTCATGGAATTGTGGCTTATGGAACATGTGGCTTAAGGTGGAACGCTCATGCGATTGTGGCTTATGGAGCATGCACCGGAAAGGATGCGGTCTCCCTTTTCTCTGAAATACAGCCTGGGAGCTTCCTGCTGCAGGACACTTGCAGCATTCTGGAGCGTTAAGACCCCAGGCTCCTGCTTCTTCCACCCTCATTCTGGTTGTTAGGAGACCACAAGAGAAGGGTTTTCAAGCAAACAGTTTTCCCAAAAGCCTTTTTGTGATAGTATTTTTGAAAACAGAGGTGAAGCACGTGGTTGGAATTTGAGTGTTTTAATTATTTTCTGAATTCTGAATCTACCATAAATCTGTGTTATATATGTAGTCAGTTATAGTGAATTTCTCCAAAGAAGTCTTGCTTTATTTTATTAACCACACTGGTAGATGGTAGTCGGTCTTTTATTTGGGCAGATGTAATTGATGCATTTTTTTTTTATAGAAGATTCACTTGCTAAAAAGAAAAATACATAATGTACAGACCAGCCATTCCCCTAGAAACTGACAGCTCTCTGGCAGCGTGCAGCATCCCACCTCCACCCTGGGCTTTGGCAAATACCAGTGTGTTTATTGGAGTGTGGGTGAGAGGGGCATCTGGCAGCTAGACATGAGCTTCCTCTTAGAGAAGCCAGACTTCCTTTCAGGAAGCCTTTGGAAATACAGAAGCCAAGGGCAAGTCCATCATCA
>NC_022020.1:21599808-21606606 GCF_000317375.1 Microtus ochrogaster
TAGTTATGCATGCTCACATGTCATGGTGTTAATCAGAGGATAACATACAGGAGTCTATTCTCTCCTTTCACCATGTGGGTCTCATGGATCAAACGCAGGTTATCAGGCTTGGAGCCATGAGCCTTAACCATCTAAGCCCCTTTTGCTGGCCTCTTTCGAATCTTTGTAAAGGGACAAGTTAACTGACTCTGACCTTTGTAGTCAGTTACTCTTATCTCCATTTATTTAAGCCTGCCTTTGCTTTCTGTGATTGACATATCAAATGAGCATATTTTATAAAAGATAATTTGTCAAATATATGTATATAGAGAGAGCAACTGTAAATTAATATGTTAAATAAATAACTCATAATATATAATAAATAACTCATAATACAGTTAAATAAATAAATCCTAGCCAGAGAGAAGTTGGGCTAGGTCACAAAGTTATGAGCTTTTAATAAGTGGAAGTTTAAAAAAACGGACCACTCCCTCAGACTCTGTGAGGACATACATCTACGCTCCTGGGAAATTTAGTTGGATGATGAGCCCAGTGGCTGCAGCTGAGCAGAAGCTGCAATTTTAGGTCTGTGCAAAATGCCCACGAGATCAGGGCTTTTCAGTTTTGAATCTTTGCACTTTAGATGTAGGTATGGCATGAGCTGAGAAAAGGGTTTTAGTAGTGAAACTGGTACTGGTGAAGCTGTATGAGGTTAAGAAAGAGAGAATTCCAGTTCTCAGAATAATTCCAGGTTGCACGTAAAATCCTGCATGTGGTTGTTCCTGTTGGTAGCATATCCAGCTTACTCTTAATGCATGGAGCTTCAGATACATTAAAACACAAACCAGATACCTGTTTGTTAAAATCTGTTAAGGACACATACCATTTTAAAATTCTAGCAGTGCTTAAGATTCAATCTAGAAACTTTAAAATCTAGCTGGAAACAGTAAGAGGTTTTCCTTTCTCTTTCCCAGAAATAGTCAAAAAGCCTATGTGTGCATCATGTAACTAATTTCCAGTACTTGACTGTGTAGGCAACTCCTTTCTTCTTTCTCACCTTCCCAGAGCAGTGCGGCAAGGACACGCTGAAACGCGAGGAAATATCTTGATGCACTGTATCAAGCCCACATGAAATGTGTTCTAACTACTGGAAAATGCATTTGTGGTTCCCTGTGTCTTCCTTAACTTGTTTGGAGCCTGAGGAAAAGGACAATTCGCTACATTGAATCCATTTTTATTTAAAATTATATTTTGTTTCATGTGGATGATAGTCATTGAATGTCATCTGTTTAAATATAAATATTCTGACCTACTAAGCATTTGTTGTCCTTTGAACTTTGTACCCACAGCAAGGTCCTTATATCTTCCATCCAGGGATTGGCCAAGGGATTTTGGTAAACAGACCTTTGAAGTGTAGCACACTTTTCATAGTGCCTGCACAAACATCTGGGTGTCATGCTTACCACATGGCCTCGTGTTGGAATGGACTCTTATGGATTTGGAGTTTCCCTTCCAGTGTCAGAAGCCCTTTGACTCGAATCTGGGGATCCTCGTCTGTTGTTGTTAGCGCCTTTAAGAAGTAGTGCTTTTCATTAGAATTTGACACATGGGTGTTACATATTTTAGCATCCCTGTACTTAGGTTATGCTTCGCAATCTGTGGCATCTTCCGATTGTAAACAGAAGTTTCACATCTCTAGTGTGTTTTAGAATTGTGTTTGACAGTTTCTGGGGCTCATCACTCACCTTATTGTTTAGTTGTTTCAGGTTCCTCTACGTCGAAAACACAATTGTTTGGCAGTGGTGCACATTTCGGGGGGGGGCGTTTATTTTTTTGACTTCATTATTGTTCATTTAAAAGTATATTGTTCTAAAATAAATAGGCATTACAAGCATGCATAATAAAATCTGAGCACCGTGAAATCATGAATGAAAGCATTTAAAATAAACCAGCTTTGTTGAAGTAAACCGTACGTTTAATTTAGATTGCTTTGAATGATCCTCTTTGCAGAGTATAATAGGCAGCCAACTCAGTTTTGAGCACGCTTTATCCTGAAAGAGAACGGAACTGCCCTACTTTCTGGATCTATGCTTTTTCCCGCTCCCAGATTCTGATTGAACAGGTAGAGTCTAGAGGTCACACTACACGGAAGTAGGCTTCACCCAAGTTTTGCTCAGCAACTTATAAATCATTCAAATAATTGTGAAGATAAACCTATGGCTATAAATGGGGAAATGCTACCAAGGAGAAATCCAGAGGGTGAGGCAGGAGTGAAAATGGGAAGGTGAATCCCACTGTGAATAGAAAAAGTGTCTGCTGGTAAGTATAGACCAAGGGAGAGCCAGGCGGCAGAATGAAGGGAACAGATCCGGACCGGCCCTGATTGACACGGTGCCCATCTTCTAGGCTCGGGAGGGTGTGACAGAAAGGAGCCATGAAAACCGACTCTTCATAAAAGTGTACTGCACAAATTGGCTGTGTGTATGTATGTCTGTGCTGGGGCAGATGGTGGAAGTGGTTACAGGCTGTTTCAAGAGAGAACAGTAGAGGGCTGATGTATAAGCAGGAGACGAGCCAGGTTTCATCACCTCCACAATAGTTCATAGACGATGTAGCCCTGTGGTTTGTGGCTGATTCAGTTTGTGTGGCCCCAGTGCTTCTGCCTACCTGTGTTATTGACATAAGACAGAGGAAGCTACAGGTCTGAATAGCGGCTACAGGGAGACAGAAACTAGGGCAGAAAGTAATATGATGCTCGGACAGAACACAAAAGATGGATGTGGAGGTCCTTTGAGAAAACACCCTGCTGCTAGCCCTGCTTAGAGCACACTTCAGAAACAATCCCCAGCTTACCAGGGTTCAATTTACCAGGGTGTGACTTACCTTCAAATTTATGATGATGCAAAGAGAGAGGCACCCCGTGGAAATCCTCCTTTGAACTTTGACCTGTCTGTGGGCTAGTTAAATGATGTCCTATACAGCTCCAGCCAGACATGACTCCGAGACAATCACACCACCCCAATGGGAAGCTGATTTCTCCACCACATGGTGAGTTACAGGACTGTAGTGTTCCTCAGATTAGATGGAGCGAATGCGGGTTTGATTCTCAAAAATTTCAGCGTATGTTGGCTTTATTGTTGCAGTTCTCAACCTGTGGGTTGCAACCCCTTTGGGGGTCCAAATGACCCTTTCACAGGGACCGCCTAAGCCTATCAGAAAGCACAGGTGTTTACATTATCTTTCATAACAGTATCAAAATTACAGTTTAGAAGTAGCAATGAAAATAGTTTTATGGTTGGACGTCACCAAAACATGAGGAAGTGTATTGAAGGGTCGGCAGCGTTAGGAAGGCCGAGAACCACTGCTTTACTGGAATGTAACACCATCAGAAGTCAGGAAGGAGCTGCTGTCTCAGGTATAATAAGCTTCATACATCCCGCGGAAGAAGACAGATCGCAGAAGTTAAAAGTGCAGACTTTAAGATAATGTTTTTAAAGACAAGGTCTCACTATGTGTCTCATCCTGGCTGACCTGCAATTCACGATGGAGACCAGATTAACCTAGCTTCACAGAGATCTTTTTGCTGTTGCCTTTTGAGTGTTTGGTTTGAAGGCAGGCACCACCATACCCAGCTAAAAATGGCGTTTTCTTGAAGTATGGAAAATTGAGTATTTTGCAAAATTGTGCTTCGGGAATAACTGTCTTTTTACTGGATATGCACTACTTGAGGGCCAATGAGTGTGACTTTAGGGAAAGTCTCTTGCTGAGGCTGTGAGGACAGAGGAAGCATGCCGCTGGGGATGGGCAACGCTGGACTTGAGTGCTTGTCGGAAACGATGAAGAGCTGGATGTTAAGTGGGATCTTGGTTTCCCTTCTGGTTGCTGTCTTAAAATACTCTGACAGAGGTGCACAAGGGAGAGAAGGTTTTTGCTTTTTGTTTTTAAAGATTCATTCATTCATTCATTCATTTATTATATATACAATGTTCTGCAGAAGAAGGCGCCAGATCTCATTATAGATGGTTGTGAGCCACAATGTGATTGCTGGGAATTGAACTCAGGACCTCTGGAAGAGCAGCCAGTGCTCTTAACCTCTGAACCATCTCTCCAGTCCCGGGAGAAAAGGTTTATTCCAGCTCCATTCCAGGTTACTGTCTGTCATGACAAGGGAGTCCCACAGCAAAAGCTTGAGTGAGCTGGTCACACTGCACCCACAACCAGAACCAAAGCACAAAGAAAGAACAGACGCTCACCGTTTCTTCTGTTCTGAGCTCTTCAGGGTCCCTTGCCAAGGGAATGGTTCTGCCCACAGTTAAGATGGGTCTTATTATGTGTGCGCTCCCTGCTTTCTGGTCATTTTCATATGCTATGTCGCCTAGCAACCAGAGAAGGTGAGAAGGACGAGTAGGAGATGAGACAAAGCATGAGGCAGTGAGGTTAACTCGACCTATAGAAACCATAGACCAAGTATGTTAATGTCTGAGTCATCAGCCTGCTTTGATGATACAGCAGACTTGCAACCACTTATAAATGGAAACGTGAACAAGGGAAAGCACATTCACGGTGTTTGCAGGAAAGGATGCTTACCGTCTCCCTGCTGCTCTGCCTTTTTGTCTTGGTGTAGGACTTACCTCTGCTAATTCATATTATTTTGGAAATTCTAGAGCTACAATTTAGAACAACACCCAGTGGTACATACACTGTTTAGTATAATGAAGTTGTTGTGAGAAGTGTAATAATCTTTACGTTGATAGTCTTTTGGACCAGATTCTCTTTTGAAAGAAAAATATGCCTTGTGTTTCCTGTAGTGTGTTGTGGTGCTAAGGATTAAACCCAGGATTCCTCGGCCACTGAGTTATGCCTCCATCCCCTTGTTTGTGCTTAAAACTTCTTAGAGTCTATCTCTTGACTATTGATGCTAAATAGTGTAATTGACCCCCTTGTTTGTGCTTAAAACTTCTTAGAGTATATCTCTTGACTATTGATGCTAAATAGTGTCATTGACTCCTCCATTTATTTTTGACTGGTATACAAGACCAAAATTTGCACACATTGTGCTTCATAGTTTTATGCCAGCTCGACACAAGCTAAGTCACCTGGGAGAAGGGGACCTGAATTAGAAAATGCCCCCGTAAGATTGGGTTGTAAACAGGCCTGCAAGGCATTTCTTAATTAGTGAATGGTTGGGGAGAGATCAAGCCAGTGTGGGTGGGGCCACCACCGGGCTGGTGGTCCTGGGTTCTGTAGGAGCACAGATGAACAAGTCTAGAAACAGCACCCCTCCATGGCTTCTGCATTAGATCTTGCCTCCAGGTCCCTGCCCTATTTGAGTTCCTTCAGTGATTAATAGTGAGAGGGAAGCGGAAACCAAATAAACCCTTTCCTCCCAAGTTGCTTTTAAATAGAAGCCCCAACTCAGACACAGATTAAAAGCCAGATATGTAATGTTTTAATACATGTGTTCCTTACATAAGGTTAATCATATCTACTATATTATTGATAATTCATATATAATGAGAACTTTCACGATCATTTGATCCAGTTTTGAAATTCTTCAGTTCTCTATTGCTTTCTGAAGTCATAGAAGCACACCAGAGCTTCCTGCTGCTACCTAACTGTGACTGTCCCAGTTAACCAGCCGCTCCCTGTCCCACCCCACCTTTCCATTCTGCATTCAACTTGTGTGATATCAACTTTTTTACGTTACATGAGTGGGACTGTTCTGAATTATCAGAAACTGACTGGTTTGTTTCATGTGTTGCAAATGGCAGGATTTCACTTATTTTTGTGGTTGAACAGTATTTGTGTGTGTGCGCGCACGTGCGTACATGTGCATGAGCTACATTTCCCTTATGCATGAGTTCACAGACCCTTAGGTTGTTCTGTTTACTGCCCATTGTGAACAGTGGCACAGTAGTTACATGAGAGAAGTTTACGTGTCTTGATGGTCTCCCTTCCTCTCAAATACACTCAGTAGCTGCATTGTGAAACCATAGAATAATTCCAAG
Organism: Microtus ochrogaster; assembly: GCF_000317375.1. Lineage (NCBI taxonomy): Eukaryota > Metazoa > Chordata > Mammalia > Rodentia > Cricetidae > Microtus > Microtus ochrogaster. The sequence continues at coordinate 21,605,796 of NC_022020.1, forward strand.
TTTTTTTCTCTCTTTTTGAGAAACCTCTATGTTGATTTCCATAATGGCCTATACAAATTTACATTTTCACCAATAGTATGCAAATTTTCTCCTTTTCATACAGCCTACCAGCATTGCTATCTTTAGTCATTTTGATAATAACAGTCGTTATTGCAATAAGATGTTAGCTTGTTTTGGTTTTGATTTGCATTTCTCCTATCCTTGGTGATGCTGAGAAATTTTTATGATCCTATTGGTCACTGTAAGTATTTCTTTAAATGAACTCTCTATTTAGTTTTATTGCTCATATTTTAAATTAGATTATTTGGTTTTTATGCTGAGCTTTTGGAGTGTCTTATGTTCTGGAGTTAGATCCCTTCTTAGATTTGTAGTTTGTGCATATGACCCCCAGCCCCCCATTCTGTAGGTTTCTCTTTATTCTGTTGACAGTGTTTTGTTTATATTTGTTTGACAAAATGCCATTGGTATTTTGACAGGAATTACGTTGAATCTTCAAATCTCCCTAGGTGGTATGGGCAGTTTAAGAGTATTGATTCTTCTGATCTGTGAACACTGGATATATTTTCCCTTTCTTGTGCAAATTCTCTTTAACTTGTTTCATCAATGGTTTACAGTTTTCATTATAGAGCTCTACCTCTGGTTAGGTTCATGGTATTTTGCATCTTTTAGTTATTATTGAGCTGTCTTCTTGATCTCTACTTCATGTCATTCACTACTGACATGTAGCAGAGCTATTGATGTTTTTTTTTAATTTATTTATTTATTGAGGATTTCTGCCTCCTCCCCGCCACCACCTCCCATTTCCCTCCCC
>NC_022020.1:21607618-21609223 GCF_000317375.1 Microtus ochrogaster
AAAAAAAAAAAAAAAAAAAAAAATAGAGAGATCAGTGCACATATGTTCTCGCTTCACTCTGCCCGTTTGACATAGTCCAGAATCCCCATTCAAAGAGTGGTCCGACCCACAGTTGGTGAGGCCTCTGGCGTAAGTTAACCTAATCAGGATACCGCCACAGACATTCTCAGAAGCTAGCTTGAATCTAGATAATCACAGGTGTCAGGTGTGCCTGCAGGCCCGTCCCCTGATTCCAGCAGCTACGAAGTTGACCACACTTTATCACAGCGGATTAGCTGTCATCTCATTTTAAATGAACTTTACCCTAGCTAGGTGTGTTCCTTCTGTGCCTGACTTGTTCACCATTTTGTTGGTGGTGGTTTTGCTAATGAATTCTGGATCTTGCTAAGTTCCCTTCTGCTCCTGTTGAAATGGTCACATGGTTTTCTTCTTTCCGTTGATGGGACACATTACATTTTTTGATTCATAAATGTTGAACTAGCTCTGCGTCCATGAGATGTTTCCCATGTAATCATGTTGAGTATTTGTTAATGTCCATTAGATTCATTTTCTCAGTGTTTTGTAGAGGAGTGCATCATTTTTCAAGAATAACGATAAACTAGTGTTTTTTGTTGTTGTTACCTTGCCTAGTTTTATTTATTTATTTTTGTTAGAAGAAATTTTTATTAAATGCTCAAGAAAACCAAGATTAAATCATCTTAGTTAATAGTTAAAATCAGCATATATTTATTAGATGTGTTTATATTGTTGATTTTTTATGCAGCTTATATCTATTCTACCATATTGTTAATTAACAAAGACAGTCTTACATGCAAAGCTCTTCTTTGTACTTTTAAAGGTGGCAAAGAATACTCATTATAGTTAAGCATAAAATTATTTGTATGTAGGTATTTCTATTTCATTTTTCATACAACTAAATTACAGATTATCTGTTGACATAGAGTCATGATCACTATATAAATAGAGGCTTAATAGTAATTAACTCCATTCTTTTTTTAAATTTAAAATTTTATATACTTTTTATTCATTTTACACACCAACCACAGTTCCTACTCACTCCCTTCCTTCTGCTCTTCCGAATTCCTTTTTTTTAAAAAAATTTCCACCTCCTCCCATTTCCCTCCCTCCTCCCCCTCCCTCTCCCTCTCCAGTCCAAAGAACAGTCAGGGTTCCTTGCCCTGTGGGAAGTCCAAGGTCCTCCCCCCTCCATCCAGGTCTAGAAAGGTCAGCATCCAAACAGACTAGGCTCCCACAAAGCCAGTACATGCAGTAGAATCAAAACCCAGTGCCATTGTCCTTGGCTTCTCACTCAGCCCTCATTGTCAGCCACATTCAGAGAGTCCGATTTGATCCTATGCTCCATCAGTCCCAGTCCAGCTGGTCTTGGTGAGCTCCCATTAGATCAGTCACACCATCTCAGTGGATGGACGCACCCCTCGCGGTCCTGACTTCCTTGCTCATGTTCTCTCTCCTTCTGCTCCTCCTTTGGACCTTGGGAGCTCAGTCCAGTGCTCCATCCATCTCCATCCATCACCAGATGAAGGTTCTATGGTGATATGCAAGATATTCATCGGTGTGGCTATAGGATAGGTCCAATTCAGGCGC
>NC_022020.1:21609960-21611583 GCF_000317375.1 Microtus ochrogaster
ACACACACACACACACACACACACACACACACACACACACACACACACAAATATATAAATACAACCTGCTGAGTTCACTTAGTGTTGATTGTATGTGTATGTTTTCATGGCTGACTACTTGGTGTTAGGTAGCCCATTAAGGGACTCATCCCTGGGGAACAGTCATTTCATTGATCATTTGCATTTTTGTAGACTTTGTTTCATATTTTATTTTTGACATGAATAATTTCTAGCAAATTTAAATTTGTTTTCTTTTTATGGTTGTTTGAGAGGCATCACCATGACATTTATTTTGAATCTTTCTACGTTTTGTGCAGCAATAACTTGTTTATTTGAGAGGATTTTGCTTTTTCTTACTAATTAACTTTTGAAATGAATAAATGAGGGTTTGTGTCTTTTGAGTGTTTCACAGATCTTGCCAAACTTTAGCATGCCTCTTTAAGTTGATTCGTTTAGGCATTTGTGTACAGCTTTAAATTAGCTCAGAAAGAGTCTGTGGAAAATATGGAATTATCATATTGGGATCAGAAGCAAAAGCGATTCTTTAAACATAATTTTTAACATGTTCTAATAAGAGTTCTCCTGTTGTGACTTAGACCTGCCTACTAAAGTTATACTTATTTCAATGAATGTGTATAAAGTTTTCAAATAATTTGCAAAAATATTTTAGGGAAACAATCCCTTGAAAAACATCATGGATTGAGGGTAGCTCTATGTGTTCATAAACTCAGTGACTGAATTTTGATGTGGACTTTTACTTATCATTAAAAAAAATCTGTGGTTTGCAAACAGCAATTTAAATTGACCTGTGATTGATGTCTATACACTGCAGAAAGGCTTAAGTGGGGTAGCGGCTTGCATCTTTAAAGAGCAGCTCCGCTCACTATCGTATGCAAAAGGCGGTTCATCTGTAGCCGTACTGACTGGAAACTTTGCTCATATGTGTCTCAGGCAACATTGCTTCCAGTCATAATTGAAATTATTAATTTTAGGAGATGACAAAGAAAGATTTTTAATGATCACACCTTAAAGAATGATGGACGAATGGTAAATTGAACAATCATAATCATAATATATATATATACACACACACACATTTATTTCACTTGAAATGATAGGAATTAACATGCATTGTTCTTGTGACCTGTGTTTATGAGCCCATTGGTGGAACTCTTGGTCTAGACTGAAGGAACAGAGTCCTGATCATATTAGAAACTCTGTCTACAACTAAAATCTTGATGAGATTCCATGAATCCTCTAAAAGTCAGTATTTTCCTTTGCAGGGGTATAAAAGAGGAGCTAGATAAAAAGGTTATAGTTTCCCTGATGCACAGTCCTTGGGGCTCTGGTGACTTAGTGACTGAAGTGCTTGCCGCTTAGGCAGGAGGACAGAAATTCAATCTCCGGAACTCATATGAAAAGGTCAGGCATGGTGGCATGCACTTGTGATCCCAGTCCTGGGAAGGTAGACGCAGGCTGGTTCTTGGTGCTCACTTGCCATCTGACTTGGCCTACTGGGCAAGCTCCAGGGCAGCAGGAGCCCTTGTCTTAAGATAAAAGAATGATAGCAGAGGAATAACACCTAGGTTGTCTCTGCCGCCACACCCGTGTGTACCTGCACAC
>NC_022020.1:21612249-21621118 GCF_000317375.1 Microtus ochrogaster
GCTCAATGGGCTTTTGTATGAATGATGTTTCTTTGTTTAGCTAAGGAACATTTATTCTAAAGAGTATTTAGTATGATTATTCAATTGTTATTTGGATTGAGCTTGCTCACTGAAGGGCAAATGTTCTTCAGTTGTGAAGCCTGGAACCTTTGAACTCTAAACTTTACACTAAAAAGGAACCTTAGGGCATGTAATGTTTGTAGACCGTCTTCTCTCAGTGTTCAGCTTACTGTGTGGCTGTTAACTAAACATCTCTAGAGACTACCTAAAACTCTTAGGGCCCCACCATATCTAATAAGCACGTCAAAACTGTTCACAACTCTTAAAATACCTATTAAGTTATAGATGTGTCAAGGTTTAAAAAAAATCTAAATATATAGCGCGTATAAGATATAAAACGACAAGAATTGCAGAAGAATGTTTGCTTTAGAAAAAGACTTATTATCCCTTTGAAAATACCAACTCCTTTTATTGTACTTATCATTACTAATTTATAGATTTTTTTTATGGAATACAACTTCCTTGATAAAATTTAAGACTGAATAAATTTATTTGAAAATCAGTTCCCAGTGAAAGCAAGCGTCCCTAGATGGGGTGTGGAATTATTTATGCAGTGGGAAGGGATGACTTTTGTCTGGGCTTCAGTTGTACAGGTCGAGTTCATTGGGCATACTTCTCTGTCGTCACGTGACATCCCATTATTTACTTGAAAGAAAAAGGAAGATCAAATATCTACAATTTTAAAACTACATTTGTTTAATTATGGGTGAACATATAAATGAGATGTAACTTGCCTTCCAGTCGCACATCAGGCTTATCTGTATGTGATTATGTCTGTTTACTTTCATTGATTGGGTAGTTCTTCCCTTTCATGAGGCCTTTGTGTGCACCGTGTCATTGACAGGCATGAAGTTCACCGGAGTCTCAGCCCTGGTTTTTGCATTTATTTCCTGACTTCTGGTCTCTTTCCGTCCCCGCCTGTGAGATTCCAGGCATTTTCCTGCCTCCACTTTGTTATAAGAACGCAGAAACCACAGATGGACTGTGTCTGATTCTGTGTAGGTTCTGGGAGATCCTGATTCAGTTCTTTACAGCTGCAGAAGTGTTCTAGTCACTGAGCTGTCCTCTCAACTCCTGATTGGCTAATTCTTTTATACTAGTACCACAATGTAGTTAGTTTTCCCTACGTACCAGGGACTGTGATCCACGGTAGAGACCTGACGGCTCAGCCCTTTGTGTTAAGGCCCCTAGAATTCTTCTGAGTTCAGACAAGCACATGCACTCCTAACAGTGACACATGGCTGCAGGCTATGCTAACTGCTGGCCGGGAGGATCCTGAGGATATAGAAGCGAACTATTTCAGGGTTCTGTAAATAGTGAATATTGTGTTGCCGGCAATTACCCATCCCAAATCAAATGCCACCAGAATGTCATTGTACTTTTGCCTGGACTGAGGATTTTAGAGGAGATGATTTCTGATCTGGGTCTGGGTGGTGGAGTAAATGGGAGGGAAGGCAAGATGGTAAACTCCTGCATCTGTGGACTCATGCATCTGAGTACCTCCACAGCAGGCGATTCCCCAGAGGCTGGCTACTACTCTTGGACAAAATAGATGTTCACCTGCTACGTTTAACCATCCCCACAGTCTGAAGCTGAAACTCCAGAACCAAAAACTCAGTAAGTTTTGCACTGAGCCTGGTTCAGAACCATTCACCGCCTGTTTATTTTCTGTGATTGGTCTTCTTCAGTGTGGGCAGAGGCATTGGTGTTTCTTCTTATTCACAAAGACTTCCATGTTCTAGATCTGGGTTGCAAGAAGTTGCCCTCTATCTCCCCCCCACTTCCACCCCCTTTCAATGTGGGTTCCAGCCTACTCTGCTCACTTAAAAACCCTGTAAATGTGGGTTAAACAAGGCTTGAACTTTATCCCATTTCTGGGTGTTGTTTGTACATAAAGCTGGCACTGGCAACAATACATAGGCTGGGCTGATTCTTCGACTCACAAGGAAATGCACACGCAGCCTTACATATGCTTAGGAATATTCTGAAGATTTCCCAGGTCTAAGACAGTAAGGAAAGGGCAGGGATCTGTCCCTTGTGTCCTGCCCTTTTAACATTAGGAAAGCTTATTGATGTCCATTTTTGAATGAAATATTTTTATGTTTTGTAAATATATTTAATTAAGTGGAAAAAGGCATAGTTAACCTCATTGTTCTTGATGTAGACTTGAGTTGACCATGCTTTATAGGCTAGCATCGTTATACCTTAGGATATAAAATTTTCTTTTTTCCCCTAGTTTTATTGCTCTGTTTCTTCTACCACCCCGTCTTCACACCTACCCCTGCTCAACATTCATTCTAAGGTATTTGTATTTGGTGATTTTGGCAGAAATAAGTGTATTGTTACAAAGGGTGGCTTGAGCTGAAGCTGGGGAGTAGCGTCATTGTTCTGCATATACAGAGCTGTGGACTCGATCCCTAGCAGTGCAAAAATAAAGTCTTCTATGTGTAATTAGTTTTAATAAACAGAAATGACATTTTGCTGCATAGGGAATGTGATAACAGTGGACTTTTATTTAAGGCTTAACATTGTTGCTTTTAACAATAGAAAGTAGTGACAAACCAATGTATACATATCATACTAGGTGATTTGTACATATATGTTGGCAATAGAGCTGCAGTTCTAAACCTATGGGTGAGGCCCCTTTTGGGAATGAAACAACCCTTACATAAGGGTCAGCTAAGAGCATCAGAAAACACAGAGATTTACATCGCTGTTCCTAAGAGTAGCAAAGTAGCAATGGAAATGGTTTTATGGTTGGGGTCACCACGGCATGAGGAAGTGTGTTAAAGGGTCGCAGCATTAGGAAGGTTGAGAGCCACTGCAATGAATGATTTGGCATCCATTTTTGAAAAGGATAACACAGTCAACTTTGAGAGTCAAGTGGAAGAGACTTGGAGCCATGTCCGCATGTAACGCTAGACCTCATGTTTAGCGCATAGGGATTCCTCAACAGTGATAGCTAGTATTTTTTTCCTGCTTAGGTGAGCATTGCTTTAACAAATATGTAATACAACATTAAGATGAAGACTGTCTTATTCTGACCAGTTCCTTTAAAGAATTCCAGTGAACTGGTCTTTCTAAGAACTAGTTTAACCATACAATATGTTCCTTTTGCAGCACAGAGACCATTTATTTGAGTTCATTTGAAGTGCTTTGTTTTCCGTTGTGGGTATGTGTGCCCCCCCCCCCCGTTGTGTTCCTCTAACAGTGAGCTTTCTTCTCACAGAGTGTGATGAACCTTGCCCACCCCATTCTAAGAATGCCGGCAAGTGAAACTGCGTCTAAACCGTGGGCTTTATGTGTGGACAGAAGGTCGTTAAAGAATCTGATGTCTTAACCTTCCCATAGCGAGAGCATTGTTGGGTGATGTAAAACCTTCAGCCCCCTTCTCAGAACCTTCTCCCACCCCCTTTTTTAACTGCAAAGATATAACATTGGTTTGTATAAGTCATGAATATGTCCAAGACCAACAGAAAAAAAATTCTAGTTTCTTTTCCTCAGATTTTCTAAAATTGGCTGGTGGCGGGGGCTGCCTGTTTCCATGTGACAGTCCCCACCTGCAGAGCTGCTGTCTTTGGATGACTTGCAGGGAGGCTGCTGGTTAGCACAGGATATGGCTGGCCTTGTTCCTCTGTGGATTCTGTGCGATGAGTAGTAGATCTTTGTATAGAAACCCTTTTAAAAGGTGGCATATTGATGAACCTGTTCCTCCACCCGGAAGGAAAAGGGGGCTCAGGAACGGGTGCAGAGTCTACACGGTAGCCTGAGGCCAGGGTGTGTGGTATACTGTTGCACAGGCATACTCAGGCGGCACTGAGCTAGCACACACTCTGTTCATGTGACAGAGCTGGCATTTAAAGCACACCTTAAGGATTTTCTGTCTTCTTCGAAAAAGTTTCTCAATCATGCCAATTGTAACTATATTAAACATGCTTTCTGGAGACAGAGACAGAGACCCACATTGGAGCACCAGACTGAAATATCAAGGTCCAAATCAGGAGCAGAAGGAGAGAGAGCACGAGCAAGGAACTCAGGACCACGAGGGGTGCACCCACACACTGAGACAATGGGGATGTTCTATCAGGAACTCACCAAGGCCAGCTGGCCTGGGTCTGAAAAAGCCTGGGATAAAACCGGACTTGCTGAACATAGCGGACAATGAGGACTACTGAGAACTCAAGAACAATGGCAATGGGTTTTTGATCCTACTGCACGTACTGGCTTTGTGGGAGCCTAGGCAGTTTGGATGCTCACCTTACTAGACCTGGATGGAGGTGGGTGGTCCTTGGACTTCCCACAGGGCAGGGAACCCTGATTGCTCTTTGGGCTGATGAGGGATGGGGACTTGATCAGAGGAGGGGGAGGGAAATGGGAGGCGGTGGCGGGGAGGAGGCAGAAATCTTTAATAAATAAATTAATTAAAAAAATGCTTTCTGTCCTTAGTGTCATGCTAGAAGGGAGCCTGTGTGGATGGTTTTTGTCAGTCTCCTGCGGCACTGAGGTAGCATTGACTCGCTGCTCTTGAATTGCTCTGCTTCTTTAAGAACTCCCTTGATACAGATCGAAAGCCAGAGGTGGCACATGGGATCCAGGTGTTACACCTACCAGTGAGTCCACCTGGCTCTGATGGCTAGTTTCAAATCCGGGGCACAGAGATGGTCCTAGTTACACTCTGTGGGACACCAAACAAAAAAAGTGAATGTAGGAAAGAGATTTGTAATGAAGCACGGAACTGGCAGGTGTGGAAGGGAAATGAGAGAGAATGGCTGGGGGTAGTCAAACTGTACTATGTAAATGTGTGAAATTATGGAAGTTCAAAAGTTGTTAATAAAAAGAATCATTTGTAAAGGGAAGAACTAAAAACATGTAACAGAACCCCCCTAAAGTACTAATGATTTTCCCTGTAAAGAAAAAACAACATTCTTGTCAGATAGTGAATTTTCTGCACAAAGAACCTGTTCATTACAGGAAACAAATCCATTTCCAGGTGATGCATCCTGCAGCGTGGGGTGTGTCCTTATGGCGCTGTGGGTGCTGGGACTGTCAGCACAGAGGGGATGGCCTAGGTCGGGTTTCAGGATCACCGAATGAGCAGCTGCCCTGTGACTGTAAGCATGGGCTCTGAGTCAGATCTGCCTGTCCCAGATACCTGTGTCTAACCGTAAGCAAGTTCAGGGGCCTCTCTGACCTTAGACATTTCCATTTCTAAGATAGGTATTAGCTAGTCTGATTATTAGGCATTAATAACAGTGCATTAATAATAAGCACAACACCATGTCTGGTCTAGCGTAGCTGATAACTGCTAGTTTTCTTCTCTGTTCCAAAAGACCTGACTGTTTGTATTTATTATAATTTTTACAGTCTTTATCACAAAATATAGAAGCTTCCTAGAATTCTTTTGAAATATTTTTTTTTCATTCCTAACAACAACTAGAATTCTCAGGAAACAAAGTGATGCCACTAAGAGTATTTTCGTTGTTTTTTTTTTTTTAAATGAGAAGTCAGTCCCAAAATAATATTTGACAATAGGTCACATATTCTGACTCTGTGTGGCTCTTTCTGTTCACAACCTCATTTCTTAGTAAATGTTTTGGTCCTGTGGGTGAAGGTTCTTGCTGCTGAGTCTGAAACATCTGCATTTGATCCCTGGAACCCGCAGTAGGAAGGAGAGAATCGACTCTCACAACGTATCCTCTGTCTTCACATGCATGCTGTGATGTAATAGCATGCAAACAAACACTCGCACACCACACGAACTAATAGCAATAATAACAATAACACATAAAATAGTTAAAGCCTGTATGTACCTTTGGATGACCTTTTAGCTCCAGTTCTTCAAGACATACACTAGGAACTGAACCATGAAATTGCTAAGCAAAGGGAAAGGTCACTGTGTGCAGAGATGGTTAAGAACTTTGGCTGGCACTCGCCTCTCCATTGTAGGTAGTTAATAGATCTACAGGTGAATACGCTTACTAATAGGCCATTGTCTGTGCATAGAGCTAGTTTTCACTAGGCTTTCTGGCTTTGGATGCAGACGGAAGAATGAAGGACGTCGGCGTTCATCCAGCCCTATGTATGTGCCCATCATTGTGGTGGAGCCTTCACATGAGCCCGATCCCCAGGATAGTCTAAGCTGAGTTCCTGCTAGCTTTGTTTCCTCTTAGGTTTAAGCTCACCAGTCCTCTCCCTCTCAAGGCATGCAGAAGGAGCTCAATAAATGCTAGCTTGAAAAAAAAAAACCTTCTTCTTGTAACGTTTAGGCAAATGTTGCCATGTTTTGTGGAAAAGACTCATGTGAGTGTCTCTGGGTGTGCATCCCTTGGGAGTTTCTGCCTGAGCATTCGATTGCCACCCGAGTGATGATTGCAAAGGACCTCAGTCCAGGTCAGAATCTATTTTCCTCTGTGTATGTTACCCATGCTTCTGCTTTTCGTAGAAGGCTGATCAGTATCTAGGATTAAAGCTAAATAGGCCATAAATGAACTTTTAGCTATCTTTTTTTTTGGTTCATTAGACAATAACTTAATGTCATTTCAGATTAATGCCGGAAACATTATATCATTGTGTATTACCCATTAAGGATTGCACTTTAGGACAACTCATTATTTTATGAGCCTAAGAAAGCATTATTGTTAATAAAGAGGAAACCGAAATTCTCTAGTGGATACTAAAATCATTTCTAATCACAGCAAAGCTCTGGCTTGTAGCCTAATGTTCTCCTCTCTTCCTCCTAGGTTCCCATAGCCACAGCCACTCCGCAGTAGCAGGGCACGAGATGCTTCTACTGCCCTAGAGACAATGAAGTAACCAGGCCACTTCCTTTTCTGTGACCCGCTTTGGTGACTTCAGTTTAGGGTGCTTGGGATGGCCACTGATCACTTAGCTGATTTCCACGGCTTAGTCCTACCCCACAAACTTTTGCCCAGGAGGCTCAGTGAGACATTTGCAGTACACTGTGGAAGCCTCTTTTCCTTTGAAGATTAGGGTGCCTAAATGACTTTTCCTTTTAATACGGAGTCTCTGAGAGGTGTCGATGGGTCTTCCTGTAGCTAGGAGGATTAGTCCCTCAGTTTCAAATGGAAGTTGAGGAACCAGCAAAAGGATAGACAAAGACGTCACCTCAGCAGCTGTGGAGATGGTGTCACACTTGACTCAAGAACCCCAGTATTTACTTAACTAATTTTTTTTTTTAAATAAAAGGTCTCCTTATGTTAAGTTATGGTCACATTGTTACAAGAGAAAAAGAATGACAACTAAACATTATCAATATTTCATTGGTGTCAATAAATAACCAGGGAAAGAAATCTTTGTTTTCTGTTAACGCTGCATTTCCTGAACTAGAGAGAACAACAGTGTAATGCGATTCACAGATATCTAAACATTCCCTGGGTGCCAGAGATGTGGTCAGTGGTTCAGAGTTCTCTTGGAGAGGACCTTTTGGTCCCCAGCACCTACATCTGGTGGCTCTAAGGGATCTGACACCTGCACTCCGTGGGTACCTGTACATTCATATGTACATACCTACATGTATGCACATATATGTGTAGTTGAAAAGGATAGCTAGGGAAGCCCTGTGATATTTCTTTTATTCACTTCGACTTGTCAGCTGGTGTTTGGCATTGTGCAGATCTTTTTTTGTTTTTGGCAGCCATCTTGTTGAGATTTCTTGAGTGTGGCTTCCCTGTCATTTATAGAAAACACAATTTTGATGCAGGCTTCCTGGTTCTCTGCTTTTACAGTCTTTCTGCCCCCTCTTTTATGACGTTCCCTGAGCCTTAGGTGTTGGAGTTGTGTTGGTTACAGCTAGGCTTTCCTCACTCAGATGTCCTCTGCACTGTAAGCAGTTGTGGCTTTCTGTAGTGGTCTCCATTTGTTTCAAAAGGAAGCCTCTTTGATGTGGGTTAAGGTCTCTACACTTACCTGTGGGTAAAAAGTACTTAGATTGCACCTAAGGGTTCATTATATTGGTTTAGAGAATTGGCAATAGTTGAACTGGCTCTAAGATCTGGGGCTTCACTAGCCACAGGGAGTTAGTTGCCTGCATTTCCATTACTGGGCATAATTTTCCTCCTATGGACCAAGCTCTGATTCTAATAGATAGCTATAAGTTACCCCATTGCACCTTTAGGGGTATTTTGCCACCCTGGTCATTGTAGTGTGTTGTAGGAGGCCTCTTGCTTATTTCCCAACCACCCAGACTCCTGAAATAACCACACAGAAAGTATATTATTTGCAATACTGTTTGGCCAATAGCTTATGCATATTTCTAGCTCACTCTTATCTCTTAAATTAAACCATTTCTATTATTTTATATTTTACCATGAGGCTCGTGGCCTATGAGCAAGACTCCAGCTGGCGGCTTGCATCTTTCTCCTCTGGCGGCTCCATGGAATCTCTTCACTCCACCTCCTTTCTCCCAGCATTCAGTTTAGTTTTCATTCCTATCTCTATTCTGCCCTGTGCAGGCCCAAGATAGCTTCTTTATTCATTAACCAATAAAAGCAACACATATACATCACCTCCCCTTTCTGTCTAGATAAAAAGAAAGTTTTTAACTTGAACATGGTAAGATTACATACAACAAAACAGTTATCAAGCAAGAATTATAGTTAAAATATTGATATTTACTTTATCTTTTATAATAACTAAGGAAAACTATAATTATAACTATCTATTCTTCAACTCCACCAAAGTCTCCAGAAGGATATAATATTACCTAAGTAAACAGGAAGTATATTGTAAGCAACTTCCAAAACTCTAGAACTGACAGAGACATCTTGCTGCCTGGACAGTCACCCAAAGT
>NC_022020.1:21652074-21676485 GCF_000317375.1 Microtus ochrogaster
TCTCTCTCTCTCTCTCTCTCTCTCTCTCTCTCACACACACACACACACACACACACACACACACTCTCAAACAGCCAAAGCAATTAAATGACATGAACACAGCTAAAGCCATCACTGGACCTTATTTTAAAAATTAGTACAAAATTATTGTAATCAAAACAGCATGAGATAATGTTAAAAACATATAGCTTAATAGAACCGGATGCATAGAAATAAATCCACAATTTGAGGTAAGTTAGTATTTGATAAAGATGCCAAGAATATAGAAGAGGGAAAGATGGTCTCTACAGCAAATAATGTCCTCAAACCTTTATCTCTCCATTCAGAAATGAAATTAGCTCTGGGAAGATGGCTCAGCAGATAAAGGCACTTGATCTCTGAGTATGACAATTTCAGTTTCGTTCCTGGGACCCAATGTGGCAGAGAAGAGGACTGCCTCCTGCAAGGTGTCCTCTGACCTCCATATGTGTGTGCACGCATGTTCACACACACACTCACACACACACACACACACACACACACACTAAAATAAAGATATTGAAATTAGATCATTATCTCATATGCTGGAAATGCTAACTACAGTTGACTAAAGATTAAAATGTAAAACATCAATCCGTAAAATACATAAAAGAAAATATTCAGGACTCGACTTGGAAAATGATTTTGTTTGGTTTAAACAAGTGGAATTCTACCAGACTAAAATGTTTCTGCACAGAGCCAGGCCCCATGCTGTTGTATCCAGATACTTGGAGGGAGGGGCCGTGAGGTAGGACTGTCCCTTGAGTCAAGAGTTCAGAGTCAATCTGGGTAATATGATGAAAAAGGAAAACAATGTACTAAGCTTGACGGCACACACGTGCAATTACAGGACTCAGAGGCTAAGCCAGGAAGAACATAAGTTTGAAGCCAGTGTGAGCTACATTGTGATGTCACCCAAGGCAGTATACAGAACCTGTCTCATGAAAAAAAAAACAAGTTAAAAGTTCTTGCACTACAAAATAATAATTAAAAAATTAAAATATTTGCAGACCAGTATCTATTATAGGACTAGTGACATTATTTAAAAAATTCAAGAGACTCAGTAGCAAGAAAACAAATAACTGAATATAGGCAAAGGACCTAAATAAATATTCTCCCTAAGGGGCCATGCAGTTCCCCACAGATACAGGAGAAGTTGCTCGGCCCCACTAGTCAAATCAAAGTCACAGCAAGTTGCCCATATCTTTATTAGGATGGCTATGATTTGTTTCAAAAAGTATCATCAAGCATATGAAGAAGAAGCAAGCTTGACTTATTCTGGCAGGCATATAAACTTTAAGAGCTATTATGGAAATCAGCATGGAGATTCTTTAGGAAAACTAAAAATAGAAGTAGCATTGACTTAGTGATAACATCTCTGGATTTACCCCCCCCCCCAAATAAGATCACTGCCCCAAAGAAGATATCCTTCCTCCTGTGTTCACTACAGCATCATTCCAGTAACAGTCCTAGAAACAAGCCATGTTCATTGAATGATGACTGAAGAAAATATTGATTATTATGTAAAACAACATTCAGGCTTCAAGAGGAAATAAATCATGTCTGTTGCTGCAACACTCATGATCCCAGAGGATACCACACCAAGTACAGACAGCCTAGCACAGAGTGTAAATGTGATCTCACTGACATTTAGAATCTAAAGGTGTTGAAATCCTAGCCTCAGAGGGAGGAAGAGTGACAATGGGCGATCGTGGTCCCAAGGTATGAGCGCTGGAGATGAATGACGGTGTCCCCTCCTCCTCCTCTTTCTGTCTAACCATTGGGAAGGATGAAATCCTATCACAGACTGCACATTTACTAGCTGTTATGGTGCACATAAGGGATAGAGGCTTCAGCCTATTTTAAAGTCAGGCCTCCATTAAACACTGCTATGAGCACTCATTTCTGTTCTTTGGAAGTTCAGCCAAGGTCACCTTGGTCAGCGATGGAAAGGAGAATAAATCTGCAGCGCAAATAGACATTTTGAGGTCTTATTGAGCCCAATTGAGGTCTTAGAACACATTAAGGAAAGTAGCTTGCAGATAACAAGCCATGCCAAGTGAAGCGTAACTTTTTCAAGCGCCTGTCAGGTGGAACATATTGATTTTTGTAGGGATTATCAAGCCAGGTTTCCTGAAATAGAAACCAAGATATTTCTATTAAGTCTGTGACAGGTGTACGTCTAATGAAGGGAGAAGATGGCTGGATGGAATGGTAAAATGTTGGCCTGTTATATCCCCCACCATTCAAGAGAGCCTTTGCAAGTCTCAGCAGGAATTCATGTAACTTAGGGGGGTTTTGTTTGCATATTTTCTTGCCCATATATAAACACTGATTTTTTTTTATAATTCTGCTTACTTATTCATGTTCTTGCTGAGTTCTCATCAGCATTTCATTCCCTTTGCTTTACTTTTGAACACCATAATCCAGAAGTATATCATGAGGAGGGATGAGGAGAGGATGAAGGAAGGTAGGAGATGCTGTTAGACTGGACTGGCCTATATGATATTGCTCAAAAACAAGCATACACAAAAGATAAGGCCACTTGATCACATATGATTTGTTTAAATGACCACATTTAGCCCCCATCCCCTAGTACTTTTACAGTGAGAAGTTGGAGCTAAAGTGATCTTGACCTTTTATGTTGAATCTGTGGGACAAGAAAGAAAATATGTTACCAGACAAAGACAGAAGAGGAATGAGAGAGACAAAAGTCTCAAAGAGCTGACTGGGAAACACTGGTACAAACCCAGGGTTTAGGAGAGAGTGATGCCTGAGAGAGGCAGTAGCTGCACAGATTCTTAATATGCACTTAGTATTCATATCTTAATGAGAAATGGTAAGTCTATAACTTCAGTATTCATAGGGAAAAATGAGTTTTGAGTTTTATACTTTTCTTCAGTTTCAAACTGTCTTAGGGCACTGAGATGAATATTGGTCAAAGTTTCCTCCACTCAGACAATATAAGAAACAGGAGGAAGATGGCTGAAGACAGTCCAGTTGTAGAGTTCTGAAGCTACTAATTTGCTTCAACAGAACAGGAGACCATGAATGTTCGCACGCCAGGGGATCTCAACTGGACGAGATCCAGACAGTTTTCAGTACTGAACTTGTTTTCAGTATCTGTCACATTAAACGCCCTGGGATGTCTCTTCAGTAGTTCTAATAGTAAAGGAGAACGATACCAGTCAGAAGGGGGTCAGCAATTAATTAACAACCAATTACTACACGTGCTGTAGCAACCTTGCCCACGTCAGTGCAGAGCTCCCCATGGTGGGCGTGTTCCATTTTGTAGGGTTTTAGAGCTTTGTCCAAAGTACACAGAAACACACAGGACAGGACAAGACTTCTGGGAATCTAAACCAGGCCTTTTAAAATTTGTTTCATCAAGGCCCCGAAAGGAGAGAAGGCCAAAATGAAGTCCGAAATGGTCGTGGTCCAGATGAACAACTGGGAATAGATGCTGTCCTTGCCAAGTTAATAAAGAAAACTAAACCCTTACTAATGCAGACATAGGGAAATCTCCCTTAGCTTCTAAATCACTCTGTAAAACAAGGGCAAGGACTAGTGACATTATTTAAACAATTCAAGAGACTCAGTAGCAAGAAAACAAGTAGAGAACACAAGCAATATATTTCTTCTCTGAATCCAGTTAAAGCCTTACGTTAATGAGTCTCAGTATGCATTATCCACCACTGTGGTTGAGATACGATTATTCTCCAAAGGCTTATGTGCTGGAAGCCTAGTCCCTAAGGTAAGGGCGCTGAAGTGATGTGGTTTTATGAGATAATTACATCATGGGTGTTGCCCTCGACAGAGGTCAGTGTAGTGTGGTGGCACCGAGCTGGCTCTCTTGAGAAGCGCTTGCTATAAAGCCAGGCCATCTCCTCTGCAGACAGCCAGATCTTTTCCTAATTTCCCAGTAGCTCGTGACACAGTCTGGGGGTCCTTGCCACTAATATGCTGTCTGTAACCTTGCTGTATGAACCCTCCAGTCCTTAAGAATCATGAGCCAAATGAACTTTTTTTTTTAATTAAGAAGTATCTAGTCTTAGGTGTTCCTCTTGTAATACAAAGCTAGCAAATGCAGTAGTTGTAGGAACAACTGGGAAGCATGAGACGTGTGAACTACATTGTGCCCTGATGCTAGCCCTTTAGCTGTCTTAGTGGTAGATAGGACACTATCATGTCCCCTGCTGTGCGCACCAGGTTCCCCTGTCCTCTTTTAAGCAAGCATCTATTACAAGGTAAATTCAGTTCATCTTCTCTCATTGTCTGTGTCCCAGAAATCTAAAAATGTGCTAAACAGATCATTAAATATAAACTGCCCCCTTTTTCCCTCTCTCACAACATATGAGGCCATCACTGCCAGGATTTTTCTTTCAGATTTTCATCAGAATAGTCTAGACTCTAGAATAATTTTTCTACCACAGCATCAGACTAGCTTGACTGTTCTGATACATTTCTAGATATGAAGCAATGACACACAACAATCTGTGAGTGGCATCTTTTATTGATAAACTAAAGCTTATCTAGGATGACTAGTCTTGTCTTTTAAATTTTGACATATTTTAAAAGGGGATATTAATAAAAATCAACATAATACACACAAATAAAGTCTCCTTTACTTGCTATAAAAAATTATTCTTGAACCTAATGCTACTGAGTATCTGGAGGGGATGATATTCATTTTTTAAAGTCAAAGATATCCTTATTTTTCTACTTTGAAATCATTTCTTGGGCCGGAGAAATGGCTCCATTGGTTCAGAGTGCTTCCTCCTTTTGCAGAAGACTGGGGTTTTTCTCAGCACCCTTGTTGGGCTGCTCACAACTGCCTATAACTCCAGCTGCAGGGCATCTGGTGCCCTCTATTGGTCTCACTGGCATCTGCACACGTGTACATGTACAACCAAGGACAACTAGACAACATAAATAAAAGTAAAAAAAAAACATCTTTTTGTTGTTAAGGTGAGTTTAGCTGTTTCTCAAAGTTGTACCTACTTTGCCCTGTTCTTTCCAAGTGACTCGAAATTCAAGAGCGTCTTCATCGGTGGTGTGTTCTCCATGGAAGGGCTCAAGCGTCCTTATAGCAGGACCTTCGCCAGATGCTGTCTGCAGAAGAACCTGGCCACGTAGGAGCACTTGCAGCTGCACATGGCTGGGGCAGGTGATTGTCATCACCAGCGGAGTGGGAAAGCCAATAAATACCTGGATACCTGGTGAACATCCAGGGAAGAAACAAGCCCCCCAGCACACAGAGGCCTGCCGCATGCACTGCAGACCCGTTGGCTACTGCCTCCTCTCAATCTTGATGGGCTAGGAATGTGCCAAAGAGAAGGAAATGGCAGAACATTAATATAATGAGTGCACATAGACACCGTGCCTCTGGTGTGAAACCTTTAGACCCTTAATACGGGGGAGTTAAAGATGAGCTATGGGGGTACTTAAGGATATATGCAGGGCATTGTGTGAAAGATCACATTGCAGACTGAACTGACACACGTTCATTCTTCTGTGTCTGATTTCTGGAGTGTCTGGTGTCTTCCAGGAAAGTGGAACTGGTGTTTCCTGACATTAGGGTGGATTCTTAGCAAGCAAGGAAGGCAGGAGAAAGGCAGGACCACACTTCCACATTTAAAAAAGGGAGCTGTGAACAGCATCTAGAAGACCATTTAAAGCCCTTCCCCTTTGTATACCATGTTCCTTATTTTTTACTTAGTTCTTTTAGAATACAGCATAATTACAGCATTTCTCTCTTCCCTTTCTTCCTCCAAAACTTCCCATACGCTCCTCCTTGCTCTCTTTCAAATTCATGCCCACTTCTCCATAAATTGTTTTTGGATACATATCAGTATATGCATATATATCCCTAACCTGCTCAGTCTGTATAATGTTTCTTGGATGCATGTGTTTAGGGCTGACCATTTGGCATGCTGGTCCCTAGGGAAGACAATTTCTCCCCCTCGCAGCAGGGCTCAGTTGCCTGTCATTTTTGTGTATGATTGAGGTCTCAGGAACTTTCCATTGTCCACTTTGGCATGTCCATTGATGTCATCCTGGTTCTGCTCAACATTTGGGCAATCACACTGGTGAGACTTTATGTGTCTAACTTCCGACAGTACTAGGAGACACAACCTCACAAGCAAACTCTTTGATCTTCTGGCTCTTACAATCTTCCTGTTCCCCTTTCCTTAGCATTCCCTGAGCCTTAGATGTGAGACTGTTTAAAGATGGAGCCGTTGGGCTCCGTGACTTTGCATTTAGGTTGTGCTTTTCTGTACAGGTCTCTTCTGGTGCATTGAGAAGTCTTCCTGATGGGTGGTGAAGACCACACTTACCTGGGTATAAGACAATGTTTAGATTGTTACTAAGGATTATGCTTTTTAATTTTCAAAAAATTTTTTTTTAGCATTTTTGAAGAGCAGTAATTAGGGTCTTTGAAGAAGCTCTTACTTTTTTGGGAAAAAGTAAAGGCCAGGCAAGATACTAAAGCAATCTCTTATGAGCATAAAGGTGTTTTATATGAAGATATAGTCTTGGTAAAGGATTCGTTGTGAAGATCTAATTGAAGAGTTTTAAAATGCTAATAACTCCAATATCTTTATTTGAATTATTTAATAGAAAGCTGGTGACTTAGTTTTAAGAATCACACAGATCAAAAGACTGTCTTGGGAACTCTGAGCTTCTTGGCGTTCTGTCCTCGTTGTGGGTGATTTTGGAATCATGCATACAAGTCATTGTTGTTTGACTGAAAGGAACATAAACTGGAGGTTAAGTTGCACTATTTTTGTGCCCTCTTAAGAATTTTAAAAGCGTTTTAGAAAGTATGACCTTGACCGTATAAAATTACCAAAGGTACTAAGAAGAAATGATTAGACCGGAAATATACGTAAAATGTGTCTGGTGGTCAATTTAAAGACAACTGAAGTGTGACTCTAATGCTCTATAGTAATTATTAAACATAAAAATGGCCTTCAGTATTTCTTACATTTAAAGTTATGAGTGTTGTTTTGATCCTAGTTTCTGAAAAGGTCAAGGAAAATATGTATTTAAGTGAAAACACACACGAGTCCCTCCCTCTGGCCACTGCTTGGCAGGGAAGTTACCTTGGACTCCAATAGTGGATTCTAACAAAGCTGTCTCCTACTCTATGATAGTTTCTCATGCCAGAGTTAGGAAATGTTAAACAGAAGACGAGAAAAAGTTAATTTTGTAAATGCCCTCCTAGGGAAGGCACTGACATTCACTGAGCATCCGTCAAAAACCAAGAAGTTTCCACACACACCATCAATCCATATAACACCACTAAGTCATGGTCATGATCAATGTCTCCAGTTTGTAGACGAAGAAATTTAAATAATCTTGTACAGATTTAGAGACCCAAGAGAGGGTTCGCAGTAGCCAAGCCATGAAAGTGGCAGATACAATGAAAAGAAAATTTAAGTACAGGCAAGAATGATCACTGCAACAAGGTTTATATTAGTGTAATTAGCAAGGAACAGCTGTAATGTTTGAACGAGGCATTGATGATGTTGGGCTACTAGTAATGTTTTTAGTGAAAAAAGTAACATATTTTCTGGTTTGAAAATATGGAAAAGACATTTTTTAAAAGCTAGAAGTTTATAAAACAAGATACTGATGACTAATTATGTTACAATTGTTCTCACTGTTATTTCCTTCATTTTATACTTAAAAATATATGCTATGTTTTTGTTTTCTTCCCTGTCTGACAGGATAAGCCCTGAAAGAGAATTTAGGAAGCTTATATCCCATGATCTCTTTTCATCATGGGATATAAGTTTCTTTTTGGAGAAGACTTGACCCCTAAGCATGGTCATCTTCTTTGGGAAGATGGAGAAATGATATTTGTCAAGGCTTTGTGTCCTGGGGGGGGATGCATCATTTAATTTTCTTTTAATCTCTTCTGCTGTTGTATTTAGTGCAAATTATGAGCTACTCAAAGTAAAAGCAAGGTGTAGTGTTTGAGAGAAACACTTCCTTCTTTCTGACAGCTAAAACACCTCTGTATAAAATGGGAGGGGAGAGAAAACAGGCAGGATTTCAGTACCAATTGCAGTGGACTGATAAAATCAGTGAATCAGAGCTAACAATTTTATTGCCTTGAGCCCAGATAAGAAGGTTCAGAGGCAACCTCAGAGTTTTCCTATGGGAGGGGAGCGGAGACATGGCATCAGAAGCAGGACTGGATAGGGTAAACTGAGCCGGGGAGATCTTGGTAAAGATGAAAGAAACTAAGTCAGGATTACCCCTGAGCAATGTTAATTCTGGAGCGACAGAGAGAAGAGGAGAACGAAGTATACAACCTCCATGGTCTTTCTCCCTCGCATTCCAGTTCCTTTCCTCTCCTCCTCTGCTAAGACAAACCTATTTTCTGTAGGACTCTGGCAGAATCCCAAATCAATTGTTTAAGCTTCATTCAGCTTATCATGTCCCCCGAGAATGTTAAACCTGTTTCATTCGCTGTCAGAAGAAAGACCCTTCCCTTTGAAGCGAATTCCCAGTGTCTGTGAGCAGGAAGGTTTCTACTAAGGATCTAAGAAGGACGATCTGTAGTGACTCACTCTGCAGGAAGTGCCCTTCTCCAAAGCCCCTTCTTCCATAGGCTTTGCTTTCCAAAACATAGATGCCCTTTTTCTCCATTAAACTTCTAGAGATGTTCCTATTTTGCCTAAACTGCTTCCATCCTCTATGCAAAAGCCTTGCTTTTCTCCTTTGGGGAGTCTGAAAGGAGGAGGAAATGATTGGGAACAGAACAATGAGAAGACTTTGACTTTCACAGTTGTCAAGGCCTTGTGAAATGTGAATGAAGTGAACGGTTGTTTAGAGCCTGTCTGCTGCTGGTGCTCACAGCAAAGCTGGCTGTGCACGAGGAGTATCAAATTAGGGACTGGATTCCCCGGCTGTTTATACCCACACCTGTCCATTGCATGTCACCGCCCCAGCTCTAAGCCATCACCACCTTCCTGTTGACTCCAAACTCACTCATGCTAAACGATTTGGGAGACAAATGGTTGAGGGCAAGTAGTATGAAGTTTAGCATGGAAGCACCCAGAAGAAAGTTTTCTTAGTTTTTTTTTTTTCTTCAAAACTTATCAGTAAGCTGGAATAAAAGGAGAGGAATGGAGGGTAAATTCAGTACAAAGAACTGTGGCTTTATTGATATCTCTCTGATGTGGGCGGCTTTTTTCCTGTCTTTTGCATCCGCATAAACAACAGTTTTATTCTATTTCTCTGGCCACGTTTCACTCGGAGCATTAATGTTCTCTCATGTGGCTGCCTCCATGTTACCTTATCGGCGACTCTTTTATTGTCTCCTTCGTTTTGATTCCCTGCAATATAGTACAAAGGAACCTGAGGCCTATTATTTATTTATTTATTCATATTCTGCCTCTGCTAGAACAAAGAGTTTTTATACCCCAGAGTTGATTTATTCACTAATATAGCATCATGCCCAGAATATTATCTGTATATAATAGGTGCTAAAATGTATTTGCAGAATTAAAAGATAAAAATGTTTTTTTTGTTGTAGATGAACAAAAATATAAAATAATTTTTCTTGGATTTTCTGCCTTCTCAGTAATTGGAGATGGGGGTGAAGCAGAGGTATAAAGAGAGAGGGCATATATTTTTCTGTAGAACGAACACACCGAGAGCCCCTTAAATTTGGTGTCATAAATTTAAAATTGGAAGTTAACGAAGTTGTCTGTTTTCCCTAATGGATCTAGTCCAGACACAGAAATGCAATAAGGGTGAAGCTGAATAAGCTTAGGGATTTCGTCTGAAAATTACAAGCGAATGAGAGAAGGGCAGACTGTGTAGACCAGTGCACAGACAGACAGATCATGGACTCTGAGTTAAGGGAGAGTGAAGGCTGAGAGAAATTGATCCGTGTGCGCGGTTTGATGTCAAGGTTTCTGTAGTGTCCCATGGATGCTAATGACTTGAGGTGTAACCGTGAGAGCGGTTTGCCAAGTGGGATCAGAGGAAAAGATGGGAAAAATGAGCCAGTGATAAAGAAACAGGCCAAAACGCTGAATGAATCGTGGCATTGTTACCCAAGTTGTTAAGAGCATTGATACTATGAGCCACAAGGGAAAGTTGAAGGTTGCATGCTTGTGATGGCTGGATCACAGCAGTGAGAAGCAGGGACCAGGGCCTCTGGTGTATTTTCTATGGAAGCCAAACCAGGTCACTGCCAGGGTCTATGCCCAAAGCAAAGATGTCCAGGTTTGCTTTTGAACAAGAAGAGAGAAGAGTGAAAATACCCATTCTTGGTTAGAATTCTAGAGTTATTGTGAATACTACTAGCATCATGTGAGAAATCCTCCATCTGATCATATGTGGCCGTTTGATGTTTGTAGGCTCAAACAGCAGGCCTTAGCTTTCAAATCCTTGTAGACTAGAATGGCTTCTGAATTCCACTTGTCAAGGCTCTTTCCTTGCATGCTGGTATCAGCAGAGGCCTGCCCACTGTCAGGAAATTAAGCAGAACCTGTGTAAAAGGGAATCATTCTGAAAAATTAAAGGCATTTCTTATTATCTATTAGAAATTCATATCTTCCATGTTTTCACAATGCCTCCAAGAAGCACAATTCTGTGCTTTGCATCATTCTCTGAAAATTATTCAAGCCAGAAATGAGCCAAAGAAGGCAGAGAGCAAATAGAAACAAGCAAGATACATAGTCTCATTCTGTAAGGATAATGAAACTCACCATTGTTGTTGTGTTTGTTGGTGTGGGTGTATGTTCATGTGTATGTGTGTGTGTGTGTGTGTGTGTGTGTGCATGTGCACAAGGGTGTGTGTGTGTGTGTGTGTGTGCTTCTGGAAGGCAGATGTCAAGGCTGGGCAATTCCTCTGGGTTGCCTTCCACATTTACTTTAGATTGGGCCTCTCACTGAAGCTGCTTGAGTTGGCTGGGATGGTTGGCCAGTGAGCTCCAGACACTCAGCTGCCTCCACTTCCCCAGTAGTGAGGGGCAGGTCAGTGGTACCATTCTTCATATTTATAAGGATGCTAGGGGTCCGATTTAGATCCTTACAATTGTGTGGCAGGAGTTTTCTATACCGAGCCATCTCCCCAGCTCTAGGCCTTGTTTTGTGTGGAAATGCTGCTGCAATAGATGGAGACCTTGAGGTGAGAAGAGCAGCTGTCCCTTTTAGTAGAGGTCCCCTAGCTCACTCAGAGGGTGGTGGCTCCAGATCTAGGTTGTGTGTGACGTGATTTGGTGACTTGAGTGCAGCAATGATTTGCGTCCCTGTGTCTCGTTTCTCCCAGCTTTCCCCCTGCTCTGCCCCAACCCGCCACTTCCACGACACAGCTGCAGGTTTTTAGCTTTTCCTTCAAGTCCTTCCTTCTTTGCCTGTTTTCAAATCCTTCCTCGTCCTGTCATCATTTTGGCTAATATCTGGAGTACATTTACTACTGCTCGTCCAAATGAAGTATCCATATCTAATGAGCCACATTCAATTCTGGGGACCTTGGGGATATTGGAGAACTATACTTTTATATATTTCTTTTTACTCAACTTTCCACCATTAGAGCAGAAAAAAACTTGTTTTTTTTTTCTTTTTGATGTTGAGAAATCTTGAGTTCCATAATGTTTTGCCACCATCTGTTTCTTTTATTAAGTGTGCTGTTAATTTTATTTTTCTCATGTATAAACCTCAAAAGGTATATTTTCTATTGAAAGTATAACACAATTCTTCATATTGGCTATTTCAACCAATACCAGAGTAAAATGAAGCTTTTTCTTTGAATCCTTTGTGTAGCTGAAGGAGAAGAGCTGAGACAGGGCTTTAGAGAAATGCACCAGATGCCAATCTATTTAGCCATTATCTATTTTATGTTGGTAGTCACAGCACCCCACAGAAATATTTAAGTGGGAGGCACGGTTCTTTCTGATCAGCACTAAAACATCATATTCTGGAAAGTGAACGTATCTCTATCACTGTAAGTCTAGTATTAAACTTCACCGAGTTGGAGAGAAGATTCAGCAACTACAAGCACTTGCTGCTCTTCAGAGTACCCGGGGTAGATTTCTAGTACCCACGTCTGGCAGCAACAACTGTCTGTTATTTACTCATCGCTAGGGGTTCTGACATCCTCTTCTGGCCATCATGGCCACCTGGATACACATAACTCACACTCACAGGCAAATACACAAATGCATACATAAAGATAAAAGTGAATCTTTAAACTTCAGAATGCAATGATTGGCCAAAGTTCTTAGGCATTTCTTTAGGTTCTCTCTGCCCATCCTGTTCAGAGATGCAGCAATGCTGCCATGCTCTTTGGCCACTGCATGCATTTGACACAAAGAGTTTATTCAATTTACTCTGATTTATTTTGCTTTACTAAACAAACTCCCGGAGTCCAAATGAAGAGAGGAAGGAGTGAGAATATGAGCAAAGGGGTCAAGACCATGATGGGGACACCCACAGAAACAGCTGACCCCAGTGAGTGGAAGCTCACTGACTCCAGACTGACACCTGGAGAACCTGCATAGGACCAAACTAGACTCTGAATGTGGGTGACAGCTGTGTCACTTAGGCAGTTTATGGGGCCAACTGACAGAGGGACCAACCAGTATTTATCCTTAGTGCATGAACTGGCTTTGGGAGCCCATTCCCTATGGAGGGATACCTTGCTCAGCCTAGATATGGGGGGAGGGCCTCCAACTTGTCTCAATGGTCCTGCCTCAGGATCAGTTTTACACTGTCACGTGATGTGACAGACTTTGTTGATGAGAGAGTTGGGAGGCCTCACCATTTCTGAGGACTGAATGGGGAATGGGGTGGGAGAAGGTGGGGGGGCGGGAGGAGGAGAGGGAGGGGGACCTGAGATTGGGATGTAAAATAAAAAAGATTGTTTTAAAGAATAAATTAAATTAAAATTAACCTTATTTAGATATGAAAGTAGAAAAGGGAAGGCTTCGGCTGTGCTCCAGGAAGCTCTTCTGAGACTCTGGACAGCCTTTTGGATTGGCACAGATGACACAGAACATACTATAAAGATGCATGCCGTTGACAAAACTGATTTCATAGAGAAGTTAATTTTGGACTCCAAATAAAATTCCAAGCTAGAAGGTTTTTCCTGAAATATTACCTCTTTTGAATATTTCTGGAACTAATATTACTTCACACTTAATTTTTAAAAGGTTTCATAATGTAGAATACATGCTAGGTAACACAATAAAACGTTTGTTCAGAATATGTGTTTACACTAGAAAATGTCTTGTTGAAAATGAAAAGATAAAAAAGTTAAGGATTCTGTCACCTGCTGTCGTTTTATGCTGATCAGAAATACGTGAAAACGTTAGGGGGCATTGTGGAACACATAAGTGCTAAATATACAATCAGAAAAATGAGCCCTAACTTAGGAATGAAGGACTTAGGTTCTGTATTTTTTAAAAGAATCATACAAATAATAACAAATATATTTATTTTGCATTAGTTAGGAAGTTATTGCTAACCTGGGGCAACAAAAAATATAATCTCTATTGTAAAATTAAGAGATAAACTAGAATGAATAAGGCTATATGTAAAATTAACAGATAAACTAGAATGAAAAAGCCTATGTATCTAAGTTACAAGTAGGCTAATAAAGTTGTGCTGTCCATGGGATTTACTATAAATCCCTAGATTCGGGTGCTCATGTAGCAAAACATGTGGTTCACCGTGAGACAATGGATATGAATTTGCTTCTTGGTAGTGACTCTTTTATTATCATCAGTAATACCTTATTTAATAATAATAATAATCCTTCAGGATTTTCTTCAATAATATCTGTAGAAACCAAAATGGAAGATTTGCTCTCATCCAGAATTCCAGTACATCTCTCAGCAGGGTGGGCTCCTGCACCCGGGGCTCTCTGGAAACCGTGTTGAATGTGGAGCTCTACGTGAGTGAGAATAATAATGCTTTTTACAGGCGTGATTTCAGCCAGTCCAGTGCCAAGGTCACAAGGCCAGTGCCCTGCAGATGGCAACAAAGTTATTCTATGAGCTGCTTTGAAGGAAATCCGGTCTATGTCTTGATGTTCTCGCAAAGATTTTATACACAAGAGGAGTAGCTTTTGCACAATGGAAATTTTCCACGAAACTAACAATTTTTCCTCTAAAGAACGTTCACTCTCCTCCTCGAGTCTCTTTTCTGTATCCCAGTGACCGGACTGATTGACATCACTTATTGGTTTGTCCCATCACACTGTCTTCATGTACCACATACACACTTAGTGAATTGTTCTTCGTTTGTTAACAGTGAGGTGTTTTTTAAATGTCAAATAATGTAAAAAAGAAATCTTTTTTTTTTTTACAATAAGCTAGTATTTAAATAGTAGCATTGTTCCAACCATGGAGGTTATCTTGCATTGAACAATGGAGGTTTGGGTTCTAATTTGTTTTTATGCATACCTGTATGCATGTGTACCTAGATATATGCTCAGAGCCCATGGTGGTCTCACGGTGGAATTAGATGCCCTGCAGCTGGAGTTACAGACAGCTGTGTCTCCATATGGATGCTGAGAATTGAACTGGTTTCCCTGCGAGGACTCTTAACAGAAAGCAAGCCATCTCTCTAGTCCCCAGTGGAGACTTTAAAACAAAACACATCATTCTTTGTCTTCTCTTGACATTATATAGATAAATTTGTCCCCAAATTAGATCAGTAGCTTCCTCTGAAGAGACCTTATTTTGCTTGCTTTTTGTAGGCTCCTCCAGTGTTTAATATGGAGCCCAACATATAAAACCTAGATGATAGATATTCATTCCATATAAATCAAGAGACCTTTGACTCTCTGGTTCTATGGAGAGCTTTTTTTAAAATACAGATTATACACTTTTTTTTTTCTATTTCAGAAGTTTTGAGAATATAATATAAGCTGTGGCTTTTCTTCCCTCCCAACACAGTATTTTAAAGACGGGTTTATGCAAACTTCAACTCCTACCTGTCTTGTTTGCTAGTACTCTTTGTCCTACGTTGCTTTCCTCCCTTCAACGAGTGTCCTTAGTAACATCAAAGTCCTGGACAAAATGACACACTGTAGACAGAGAGTAAGAAAGCAGAGTTCCCAGTACACACGAGTCTGTCAGACTAATTCACCAGGGAAGCAATTGCCACCCCTCGGTTTTCAGTATGGGTTTACAAGAGCTTTATGAAAAAGCAGTATAAGTTACTACTTTGTAGCATCTATGAGTTATTGTTAAACAATCATAATATGAGCATTAAACCTACTCTTGCAAGAATTGTTATAAATTAATAATATTTGATGATTTATTAATTAGTCTGGGACATAGGAAAAAGCAAAGAAAGCAACATTTCAGTATTTTAGACAGGCAAATAAAAGAGGAAACAAATAACAAAACAATCATTAATGGAGGCTTCAGTATCTGGCAACATCCAGTTTTCAGGAGATTCAGGTCCTGCCCCAGCCAGACATTCCAGTTCTCTCAAAGTTGATCAGAGGAGATGGCGCCTCACCCATGCTTGGTCCTGTTAGAGTCACATGTCTCTTACATATAGATTTATGCATTGAATGCAAACAAAACAAAGAGAAAATTGTCTGAGATTAGCATAGAGATGTTTGAGTCTGAGCTTCTGTATTTGGCTATCTGCAGACAGATCTGAGTTTCCATGTGCCAACATTTTCCGCTAGAGCACAGGTAAGCTTGAGCTGGTATTGGTTACCTGCACTCGGAAGAGTTTTGCTCAACACATACTCTGTCAAAATTGGGAAAAGCAGCTCTAATTCAGTCTCGGGGGAAGACTGGTAGGGCAGTCTCCAAATGTTTTGAGTAGCGGAACACTAGATGGATGCATTAAAATGTGTCTCTTCTCTGTCTTTCACAGAGAAAGCCCTAGAGCCTGTCAATGTGACACACATTTGCTGAAGTCAGTTTCTTGCCAGCTTGTTTGTCTCTGCTCCCAATGAATCTGCCCTCCCATGTTATTGCCTGTATTAGCTGGCAGTTATGAAGATTGACAGATCGTATCATCCCTGTCCCTCTCTAGACAGAATTTATAACTGACATTTCATTTTTGTGTGGGATGTTCATACATAACATTAATAAGTTTTCTGAGTTGCCAGCTGCCATCCATCCAGTGTAAATAGAACACATATTTTTTGTTTTGTAGTTATGGTTGTCCTGGTTAGTTCTTGTTGTCAGCTAGACACAAATTTAAGTCACCAAAGCAGAAGGAACTTCAACTGAAGAACTGCCTCAATAAGATTGGCCTGTTTCTCTGTGAGTTCGAGGCCAGCCTGGTCTACAAGAGCAAGCTCCAGGACAGACTCCACAGCTACAGAGAAACCCTGTCTCAAAAACAAAAACAAACAAACAAACAAAAAAACAACAACAACAAAAAAAAACAACAAAAAGAAAAAAACTGAAAAAAAAAACATTGGTCTGTAACTAAGTCTGTAAGATATTATCTTGACTGATGATTGGTGTGGGAAGGCTCAGTCCAATGTGGGCAACGCCTTTCCCAGACAGGTTAATTTGGGCCGTAGAAGTGAGCTAGGTGACGGTGAGCCAGTGAATGAGCCAGAGTCCTTCTATGGTTTCTTCTTCTGTTTTTGGTTTAGTTCATACCATGACGTTTTTAGTGATAGATTGTCACCTGGAAGTATAACTTAGCCATATTTTTCCTAAGTTGCTTTAGGTCAGAGTATTATAGCACAGAAAACACAGTAGTAGCTAGATAACAGCTTAAATTTCTTTGGCATGGATATGTAAAAATACTCTGAGTGTTCTAATTGATTTCACAAATAACAAAATTGACTTCACATGAGTGTGGAGGTGCATGTGCACGTGTGTGTGTGAGAGAGAGAGAGAGAGAGTGAGTGACAGAGAGAGGAGAGAGAGAGAGAGAGAGAGAGAGAGAGAGAGAGAGAGAGAGAGAGAGAGTAGAGGTGAGAAGACAATGTAAGGTGTCCTGGTTCCACTGCCACCCATCTTTTTAAAGAGTCTTTGGCTGGCCTGAACCTAGCACTGAGGCTCGGCTGACTGGCCTAGAGCCCCAATGATCCATTTGTCTCTGCCTCCCCAGGGCTGGGTTTATAAACGTGCACCACAGACTACACTTAAAGTTTTCTGTTTGCACATGACTTTTAGATCGTCTAAACTCTCATTTCCTGAACCTTAGTTGGGGAGCATCTCGCATTTTGCAGATGAGAAATTCAGTGGACATTGTCCCTAATATGTCACGTGTTGTAACCATGCAGTGTTTCTCAACCTTCCTAATGCTGCAGCCCTTTAATATAGTTCCCATGTTGTGGTGACCCCCAAACAACCAAACAATTATTTTCATTGCCACTTCATAACTGTAATTTTGCTATGGTTATGAACTGTAATGTAATATCTGATATACAGGATGTTTGAAATGTGATCCTCAAAGGGGTCACAACCCATAGGTTGAGAATCGTTGTACTAAGGTCTCTTAGTCATCACCAATAGAAACTGACTCTGGATGACAAGAAGAAAGAAAATTTAGTGGCTCATAGAATTAAAGCTCAAAGAATAAATGAACCTATATAGCAATACAGGAACTAGGTGATATTGGTAGTTCTTTTCATCTCAGTAATTTTTCCCTATGTTGACATACAGTATAAAAACTAGGCATCGGGAGTAGTGACGTCTGCTCTATTTTGCTCTCATAATTCAAAATAGGAAGGGAATTGTATCGATTATTTGCACACAATTTCTGGAGAGGACACCGTGGGATGACTTGGTTCTGCCAGAAACCCTTGATGTGGTCATCCTTCCTCAGGACAGTACCTGTGGGCGAGGTTGAATTGTGTGGCCGCTCGGTGTGAAGAAGGCGGGCGGGGTGATTGGCAGTTCTGTGAGGTTCAGTGAGACTTCTGGCAATGAAAGTAAGAAGTGCAGGGACAAGCTGAGACCGACTGGTGCTGGTGATAGTGGCGGTTATGATGTTTGATAGGAAGTGGGGTAGATAACATGGAAAATGTATTGTAGACCGGGTGCTCTGTTTCTGGATCTACTGGAGGGAGAGACAGACAGACAGAGACACAGAGATGAGAAAGACAGAGACAGAGAGACAGCACACCTCTCCGATCATTTTATCTGCTGGGTTGGCTACCGATGTGTCTCATCTCTGGCATAGTCAGAGTTTTTGTAAGTTGGAGTCCTTTTCAGTTCACGACTTCTCTCTTCATGCCTTCTAGGTGGACAAAAAGATTGTCAGAACTGAGATAGGAGTTCTGCTGCGCCTCTCACACCCGAACATCGTAAGTGGCTTTTAGCTTACAATTCAAAATCATTTCTAAGGCTGTCGAATGGGATCGTTGTTATGGGGAAGAGGGGTTCTTCCTCTGTCAGACAGCACGGCCTAGCTCATGGCTGTACCTCACACACACACAATCAGTTTTGGACTAGATGGACTAACAATGCATAGCACGCCTCCTTTCACGCATGATAGGAGAAACATTGGAGAGTTTTATTTTGCTCTGGTGAAGCACTGGCTTTCTCCTTCTTTTGTTTGCTTATCTCTTTAATATGCCGCGGCCGATACGGGCCAAGAAGGAGAAGGCATTGCTTTCCAAAGTCATTTCCGCCTTTGAGAGAGTATCTGCTTCAGAAATAATGCAAAGATGCAAATAGATGATGTGCCTGAATAGGAGGACTGAGTGGTTCCCAG
Source organism: Microtus ochrogaster (assembly GCF_000317375.1). Taxonomy (NCBI): domain Eukaryota; kingdom Metazoa; phylum Chordata; class Mammalia; order Rodentia; family Cricetidae; genus Microtus; species Microtus ochrogaster. The sequence goes on from NC_022020.1 coordinate 21,670,771, forward strand.
ACACTCCGCTGTGCTCTGTGTTCAGACGACACTGAGAAAAATGCCCAGCGCAAAGCTTTCCAGATCAACGGAGTGAAAAAGAACAAAATCATCTTCGTAGCAGCAACGTGATTTTACAAAATGAAGCCATCTACCTATTTTTTTTTAAAGCCTATTTGTATGAGAAAGTTATGTCTGGGCTGATGACCTGTAATGCTCAAAGCAAAGTGCATACAACTTGATATGTGAGTTAAAGGGACACTTGGCTACACAGCATTAATGAGTAAGAAGGTGGAGCGTAGGCCTCGGTCCAGGACTTAGGCTTCACACTTCCCTGTGTTTGCCATTTTCTATGCCTCGGTGCACTGCTTTCTCACTTGTCTTCACGGCCCCGTAATGACAGCTCCACATTTTTATAAGTTTCCCCGTTGATATTTAAGGGGAAAATTGGAAGGGCCTCGTCAGCTGAGGGCTCTCAGAAGCTTCGGCACTGGCGCTTTCCTTAAGCGTCGCTGGCCAGAGCTTCCTACAGGTGCTCTCCAACTACACGCAGGCTTGCTGCTCAGAGAACAGGCCTGTCCCAAGTGGCTTAGGCCATTGTTGTCCACAGTGTGGGACAGCACTAGAGTTCAGTGTGCAGTGAAGTCCCGGGGTGACTTAGAGTGAGCAATTCTCAAGCATGATATACTCAACCATCACTTGCACGTTTCCCGTGCCTCTTCTGCCTCCTCTTTCTAAGGAAATCAGTGTGCAGCGTTCTTCACGTGTAGGTCAGCGCTGGCCTCCAGATCCCCCGATGTCTGGAGAAAGGTCCACATTTGGTTGGATTATCTGAATCTCTACCACCTCTCTTTCCAGCAACCTATCATAGACAAGCGACTTTAACTGCTGAAGAGTACTTTCCCAAGACCTGACCCAGCCTGTCTCGCCACACCCTAAGTTCAAATCCATTGTTTCCAGGAGAAAGCCTTGCTTGTCTCTAGCATCCATGATGTTTCCAAACAGTTTTGTAAAGTTGGATCTTGTTTTTGAGTCAAAAAAAAAAAAAAAACAAAAAACCATTAACCCTGCAACATTTGAGTAAATTTTGGGAGTGTTTTTAAAGGATTTTTTTTTTTTCAAAATGAAAAAAAGGTCAAAACTGAATGGGAATTTTGAAAAACCTGAGGTAACTGACAAAGCCAGCATCTGAGAAAGAGAGGGTCCTGATGGCCTCATGAGAGTCTTCCTAATGGGAGCATGGGGGCTTTCACTGACCTGACCCTGCCCACTGCTGATGCAAGCTATTGCCTTGTCCATAATTTTAGCCATCTTTAAGGAAGATGGGGATGAGCAGTTGTTGATGTTCTTTCTTGATGTATGTGTTTCCCTCAGATAAAACTTAAGGAAATATTTGAAACGCCCATGGAAATCAGTCTGGTCCTTGAGCTCGTCACGGGAGGAGAGCTGTTTGACAGGTGAGTTGGGTCTAGCGGGTAAACAACAAAAATGTTTGCTCAATGTCACCAAAAAATGTTGGAAAGGAAAAAAATCTCCTAAAAAATTTCATAATAAAAGAATTATGTGAATTGATATATTTTCTTAAACTAAATCTTGAAAAGATTGTGGAAGCAAGATGAACAGTGTTTGGTAAAACATACAGGTAAGTAATTTTAAAAAGAAGTCTGTAATATCTATTTACCTTCACAAACTATTATGTTAAAAAGTAGAATTTTCTAAAATCACATTCTATTTTAGTTAAATAGTAATATTTGTGAGATTATTTTTATGAGAACATACTTAAAATGGTGTTCTCACTATAACCCAAACATTCATGAAGTCAGTATTCTCTAAGTGATTATCTTTAACCTTCCCTCTCCAGTGACCGAGTCTTTGTAAACAGATCCATGGTGCAGGGTAAAGCATGGTATGCTCTGGCCCGTGGTTGCCAGTTTCAGGGATTTGCTCGCAGCTCATCACTCAAAGATGCTTGAGAATGGCGACAAGAGGATACCCCAAAATCTGGAAGAGCAGCTGTGGGTCAAAACAGCCCTAGGCTTCCATGGTTGTCCCTCTCCCTGTCCACTCAAGAGAATTATGCTTGGGCCTAGGGGATCCTCTGCTGTGTTCAGGGTATTCAACCAAGAATGAGAGTGAAGATAGCAATATGAACCAATATTCATCATTTGTAGAAAGGACGAGAAGCTGACGTGAGGGTTTTGGTAAAGAATCAGGTGTGAGAGATAACTGGATAAGGGAAGCCCGAAGACTGTGTTTGGATCCTGTCAGAAGGGCTGTCAGTCTTTCCAGAATGGCCAAGCAATGGTAACAGTGAGTGGACTCTGAGAAGAAAGGATCAAAAGGGATCGGCTTTGCTTGTTGAAAGAGGAACACTAATCCTGACTCCCATGATGGCCTCGGATGGTTGTGTTGATCTCAGATTTACATATTGAAACCCTAACTCCCAAGTCAGTGGATCAGAGGTAGCTCATCTGGGCGGAGATGAGTCCTGAGGGAGCCTCTATGGGTGGGATTGGTGGCCTTAGGGTGTGCCCACTCTTTCCTCCAGGAGATAAGGAAAGGGCTGTGTCTCTAATAAAGCCACCCTCGGAAAGAATCAATCTGCCAGTGTCCTGGTCACGCACGTCCTAACCTCCAGATCAATGAAAAATAAATGTCTATTGATTATAAGACTTAAACAGTTGATCACTCTGTATCAGCAAGATAAACCAAGTGAGACAAGCAGGTAGACTTTAGAACTGTGACTTTTTGACTACTTTAATAATAAGTAAGGATGTGGGCATGTGTGAGTATCCTGGTGGTGGTTGACGACAGACTCACGGTTCCGAATCTATCTCTGCCCCTCAGAGTAAGCTAATCATCTGAGTACTGTGCTTAGTTTCCATGAGCCTTGGAGCACATTTGAAGCTGTCCTGCGCTTCTTGGGATGTATCTTATTCTAAAGTCATCTTGTTCCCATGTGCTTAGACAGCCTTTCTCTGGGGTGTTACCAGTATGTATGTATAATGGCTCCTTTAGCAACACCACTTTAACTGAGTATTTTTATGATATGGCTTTTGTCCAGGTAGAGTAATATATTTCTAGTTAAGATCCTACTGGCTGTGGAGCTGTGAGAGCTCTCTAAGGAGATCTTGCCTATTTCTCAGCTCATTATGGTCTATTAGATAGAAATCTCGTGCTCTTTAGTTATAAATAGCTGCAGATGAGAGCCCCACTTGGAAGTTACCTCTTCCCAGCAGTTCTTACCCTTGCCTGCCTCTTCTCTTCATTTGAATTCACTGTAATCCAGCGCCTCTCCTTCCCTTTGCGTGAAGCGTCTGTGAGAGAATTTGCGATGAAATTTAATTCAGCTCTAGGAAAAAAACAGTAAGAATGACAATGGTGTTGATAAATTCCATCTGTAGGAATAAATGAAGTGCTCCCGTTTCCTTGACGACTGACAGCCAGTAAAGTGCCCACCACCGTGCAGGGCCCCAGGGACTTTAAGACATGTTTTGCCTTGCGTATTGTTCACATTATCGGCATGGCTGACATCACCAGGCTTCTCAATTATGCTCTTAACTCACAGTGATTCTTAACCTTTACCAAGTTGTAGTCAATTCTGCATTTTTAGTTAATCCACTGACTTTTCTTGAGAGCTAAGAAAATCCTAATACTGTTTGTTTCTGTGAACTTAGGCCAAGCTCTAAGTTACTGAGTGGCAATGATGAGAATTCATTCCTGGTCTAGAGATGGCTCTAATGGGAACTAGTAAGTCAAGTCAGAGCATAGGTGGAGGGGTAATTGCATTAATCCATTAGAGTCAAGGTGGTTGTGTTTATTAGCAAAAGACCTATTCTGTGGTACCTATAAAAAAAATAAACAGTCAAAGCATGGTAGGATCTGCATTTCATGTTGAATTTACATAAAAACACACAGGCTAAATGGTGTAGGATTTTAAAATAAAATCAATGCTTTTTCTGTCTTAGAAAAGTCATATAACCTGCATATATGCATTTTATATAGAAATCTACTTATTTTTGACATAGCAGGAAAAAGAACGGTCCCAGAGTTCAGTTCTTCTTAATCCTATCTCAGCTCTTAAAACCTTAGCGTCTGTCTCAGCAGCTTCCTAGTAGAGCAAAGTCTGGCAGTTTCAGGTATGTTTTCCATTTTTCCCCCCCAGGAAATGATAGTATCTTACCTCACAGCCAGCCCGCACAATCTTCGGACTTCTAACGTTTTTGTTGTTGTTTTTTTTTCTCCACTTTGTCTTAAAACTTGAAATACCCGAATTCCTTGTAAATCCCTTTGTCCTGGCTTATTTTTTTTAGAAGGTTTTGCTCACCAATGCCGAACACTTTATAGAGAGATTTTTAGAATATAAAGCTTTGAATGTTGACTCCTCTAAGACAGCAGGTTTTCTTTAGTTTTGACGTTAAAAAAAGTTTAGTGTGAGCAGACACTGGGCTACTGGGCTGATTCAATGGTGGCCTCCTGAAGGCCCTTCTGTTTTATGCCAGGGAACCATAGAGTCTTTAAAGGTCTACTTATTGCCAGTATAGGATCAGTATTTAGAGTACAGTTAGAGAGTGCATTGGTTTAGGAAAATGGAAGTAGAAGGTTTTCCTCTTAGGTCTGTGTCCTCTCCAGCCACCGGTCGTTAGGTAAGTCTGTTTGTTTTAGCTTGTTTCATTTGCTTGCCTGGAGCCTGCCTAACCACCATTTCTGACCACAGACATTCCAATGAATACTAGTGTGTTGTGTTTTCCTCTTATGAAAACTTCCAGGGGAAAGCAGAACGAAAAGGAGTCCGTTTGCTGTGTAGATATCTCCATATCAAATTACTAAAGATGTTTTTGGTTGTGAACCTAACCTTTAATGGCCGAGTCATCTCTCTAAAATTCCTATGATAAAAGCTCTTGAATTCAGCAGCCACATGTTCTTTCAGAGGGCTTGGTTTCTGTGTGCCAATTCAGTCTTTCTTAAGAAATTCAGTCTCACACCATGGCAAGAGAAGGAACGACAGTTGATTTTCCATGTGGAAAATTCAAGTAAATCACTCTGGGCTGGTCTTGCATAAAGCGGTCTTTGAGCCTGTTCACTCTTCAGGCTTTGTGGGGCTTTTTCTTTTTCCAGGGACATGAGCTAAAGAAAATATTAGTGAGTTTCAAACCCATGCTTATTTTATGTCTCTGACTCTGAACTTATTTTTCTATCCTTTCTATAACTTAAAATGTCCTTTTAGTAATCACGAAGGGTCCATAACCAAGGGAAAGGGTGAGTATATTCCATGCACTTAGTCTGTGAATTGCATCAATTACCTGGTCAAGACTAGTGGATCCATCTACCTAACATTCCAAGACTTTTAACCGATACAGCTGAGACTAACTGAGTTTTCAGGAAACTGTCACTAACAAAGATTCCATAAGTAAGGACTACTTCTTAACCCTGTTTCTTCAGGGTGGTGTCGTGGTTGATAATGGCATTAACCAAATTCAGGAAAGTCTGTACTATGAAAATTGTGCTAAAATTCATATTGAATTTAATCCTCTGGAGTGAAGATCCACTGTATCTGATTGTCTATAAAGGATAATTAGTCACCGGATCCTGGCCACCTTCAGGGCAGTTTGCATAGCATTTCACCAGGATGGTTCGCTTGCTCCTCAAAGCAACACATGCACAGAGTAGGTCTTCTTATATACATTTAGCAGACCTCCTCAAAGCAACACATGCACAGAGTAGGTCTTCTTATAT
>NC_022020.1:21676585-21682927 GCF_000317375.1 Microtus ochrogaster
AAAGCAACACATGCACAGAGTAGGTCTTCTTATATACATTTAGCAGACCTCCTCAAAGCAACACATGCACAGAGTAGGTCTTCTTATATACATTTTGCAGACCTCCTCAAAGCAACACATGCACAGAGTAGGTCTTCTTATATACATTTTGCAGACCTCCTCAAAGGAACACATGCACAGAGTAGGTCTTCTTATATACTTTTACAGAACAAATAACTGGGGATCGTAGAAACCCATTCACTTCTGTCGAATCACCTACTTCAGAGATCTATAACAAAGAAGACTGGACCCAAGCCTGCCATCTCCCAAAGCATGTGATTGTTCTTTTATGTCTGTTCTGTTGTGTTATGCTCCTTCTATGTAAGCCAGGGTCAGTAGTCCTACTCCAAAGTAGAACCTCAGACTAGTTTTATAACATTATTTCTGCCTCCAGCCCTTTTTCTGTGGCTATGATAAAGTACGAAAAAGGACTTATTAAGCTACAGTTGAAGGGTAGGGTAAATCAGGGCCAGGACAGTCCAGGTAGCAAGAGCCTGAAACAGCTTTTCCGACCACGTTGTGTCTACAGTCAAGGGGCAGAGAGTGGGTGCTGCTGTGTGGTCCTCTCCATGTACACATTCCAGGATCTCAGCCGGGAATGATGCCACCAACAGTGGCTGCATATTCCCATGCATGTCAGTGAATTCCATCAAGATAATCCCATACGTATGCCCAGAGGTCTGTCTCCCAGGACAGTCCAGATTCTATCAAGGTGACAGTTGTTACTAGACATCGCATTATCCTACTGGAATATGAGGTTAATCAGAGAACTAATAGCCATATACCTGTTTTAGATATAGATGTTTCAAATATGTCTCATTATGTGGAGGCAAACATGTATTCTGATTCAGGGCAAATACATAGTGTGCTTTTGTAGGAACTTGGGTGTAGAGGAAAGAATGGACGTGAGGTAGTTGGAAGTTACATGGAATAAAGAGAGACTTGTTTATTATTTTAAGATGAAGCCCTGGTAAGATATTAATTTTCTAATGGAAAGGAACCTATGGGAAACAGGTGAGATCCTTGTTACACAAGTCCTTCCAGGGTTTGTCTGGGGAGTCTACGAGAGTCATTCAGGGTGAAAAACGCTATCTTCCTCACAAGCAGAGAGGATGATGAAGGATGCAGAAAATCAGTTGCCCAAGGTTAAACAACTTTGGAAAAGCGTAAAGTTGGAGGGATTCCTGATCTGACAGATACAATTCTACCTTACTTCTAAATTAGCCTTTTGTTCTTTCATGGGCGCTGGTAAGCAGTCTGAGCCTCCCGGGCTGGAGAAAGGAAGGGGAATTTTGTTCTCACAGCACAGAAAATGGCATGGGTATTTTCAGCAAGTTTAGTAGGTTTCCCTTTGTTCTTCCTTGGGGGCAATATAGCAGCTCCTGGAGGATGCCTGCATAGAAAGTATGGCATTTTACAAGAGAGAAGCAGTACAGATGCTGTCAGCTGTTGACTGAAGGAGAGAAAAATGTACAACTAGTAACATCTAGGCATGAGAAACTCAATAAAACACAGACAGACCTCAGGTACTCTGCCAATGAAGAAAGCAACCTTGGAAGGCTTCAAGTGTAGAATTTCCACTGTGTGGGATTTCCAAGACAGCCAGATGTTTCCAGACACCAAGAAGTGCAGTGGCTCGCCGGGCCTGGGAACGGGAGCAGATTGGATCAGCAGTTCAGACAGCTCACACTTGCAAGATTCTTCTCCCGGTGCTGTTAGAGTGTGGTACTTTTTTCCTGACAACATATGATGAGAATAGAAAAGAGCGCTCAGAGACAGAAATAGTGACAGGCAAAGGGGAATAGACAAGGGCAGACAGAACAAAGTTTCTGTGGAGAACTGAGAGACCACTGAGGCTGAATCCCCTTATTTGTAGACTTGGGTCAATGGCATTCTTTCCAGTGTTCCAGAAGGGTCTTGACATCCTCCGTCTCTCTGAGCTCTTACCCACCTCCTCCGTTATGTGTCTCCCTCTTGATCCTTTTTCTGAGTCTTCCTCCTTCCTCCACCTCTCAAGTCCCGCCTTTGCCTTAAACATCTTATGTCCCCTTTAGGTGACTTCAGCACACACCTGCGACCCAAGCCACACTGGTGGCCAGCTGAGCTGGGGAGATGAGAAGCAAAAAGTGTCAGTCAGTGGTAGAATTTTCCTAGAGGTTCCACCAGCATCACTAATGCACTGTGTGCTGAGAGGAACACTGTGTTCTTCCCTCAATTCTCCCTTGGTCCCCCTTGGCCCCAGCCTTTGTGAACTAGCTCACCACTAAGTTAGTCAGCACTGATTTCACCTAGCAGATCTGAAATACAACCACATGCCCTTTGTCTGTGTTTCCATCGCTTCTGCCCTTTGCTGCCTTCCCATTTCCTTTTCCACAGCAAAGGACTCCTTCCTGGTGATAATCCATCCCCTTCTTTTTTTCTGAAGCATAAATTTAATCAGGGGAGCCCCAAAACTACTCAACAGTTTTCGTCCAAGTAAACCGATTTTCAAGCATGTCCAACATATCCACTTACAACCCTCATCTCCCCACTCTGCTGGCCTCGTCACCAGCTTTGTTTCCATCACACATTGCCTCCAAGCTCCAAGGGACCCAAAGAAAAAAGGGAGGAAGACTGACTTGGATTCTGATACTTTTAATACTGCCATCAGCTTCCAAACGCTGATCAGTGCAGCCACAGTGTAAAGGCGTTAGAGGAAAACTGGTTCTCCTACGTGGAACTAGGGAGCAGCTGGAAGAGAATGGGCGCAAGGACCTTCCTGGGCAGAATGATCCCCAAACACACGGTGCAGTGGGGGTAGGGATGTAGTTTGCTTCTCAGTCTCCGGCTCAATGTTAAGCAAGGCAGAAAGCAAGCCCTGGTGAGATATTTGTCAAGTGAATGGTTGAGTAAACAGTGTACTCTCCGGCAATTCCTATGGAGTCGCTGGGTCAGACTTCTCATTTCTAGTATGAAAGAACTGAACTAGAAATCCCTTGGGCCCATTCCCAGCCCTGCAATTTGATCTGCCCTCCTCTTCCTCCTGTACTCGGGCTCCCCAGCCAGCACCCACATTGATCCACAACCCGCCCTCCTCCCTGCAGCTCCCATGTAGCAGGAGCTAGTGCTTTTTAATGTATGAGTTTAACAACTTCTGGTTCTTAAAGAAAAAACATATAAATGAAGATGCCATCAATGAAAGGTGCAAAAGCAGTAAAAGAAGCTTATGAAGGAAAAATACAATTACACTGGAGCACAGAAGTATTCACTTTAATAGAATGTTGTGTGTAGCAGCACCGTGCTGTAGTTTCGATTCCTGAAACTCGTGTTATGTTGGGGCTTTTATCTTCTGACATCCAGCCCTTTGCTACACATTTTCATTAGTCCAATGTCTCTTGCACGTGGACCACAGCTTCCTGATAGCCCTGCCATTTGAGAAAGAGCTGTGATTGGTACACAGGGCAGTAGAGCTGATAATCTCTGTGCCAGGAAGTCTGAGGCCTCAGGACATGATCAGATTTGAGCACTTCGGCTGCAGGGCCTTCGCTAACTGCCTGGATAGAGATGCGCTCAATTCAATTTGTGGCAATTATTCTGAGAGAAGCAAATGCGCCAGAGTCGTGCGCCAAACCAGATCCTCGGAGAAAAATACTTAGTGCCCATATGTTCTTACCCTGCAATTAGGGGGAAAGAACCACGGTATGAAGGAAAACAGATCAGCCGGGGAGGAGAGGCCGGCGCAGAGCCGCACAGGAAGCAGTCAGTGGAAGTTAAAAAACGCAGTAGTTAAGGAAGGATGCTGTTGAGGCAGAGGGCATTGTAGCAAAGAGCCTAGGTAAGCTGTCCTCTGCTGTTTTCCCAACTCTCTCCATCCTCTAAGAAGTGTGGTCCCAGGGTGGCCATTGGGCCAAGGTTGTCATGAAGATATTGGGAGACATATTGTTCTAGCTCAGAGCCCTCTAGCCTAGCTGCAATGGAGTGCTGTAGAGTTGTCTCATGTAGAGAAGTCATGAGACTTGGACCTCAGAAAATGATCTCAAGATTCTGATAGTATCTAAACCACATTCCAATCATTTTACAGAACTTGAAAATTGATGTGCTTCAATATAGAGACAACAAAGGAAAAAAAATTATCTCCTCTTTTTTTATTTTAAAATAATCTCACAGTGATTGAAAACTTTCATTACTTTTGAAAATCAAAATCACTAGTACATTTTGTATAGAGATGTAAGCCCGTGACTGCCCTGGCATGTTCAGTTTCGTTGCCATTTTTTAAAAGATGCCAGCTAACTTGTATAATGGAATGTGTGTCACTTCATGAGGCAAGAGTGCTCTTCTGCTAAATCTGAATCACTTTGATATTGTTTTAAAAATAAGTTTCAAAGAAGATTTACAAAGAAGCATTATAGTGACGTCTAAGACTATATAGCTTCACGCTTATAGCCCTGCTTACAGGTTTGCTTTCAGGGTGTGCTGAGAAAGAAGATCTCCCTCTAGGGCTTCGGTGCCTGGGATGGGCTTCACATCCAAGCTCAGCGCATTTGCGCCTGGTGATAAAGGGTATCTGCCAAGAACTTGTCCAGATGGCCTCAGCCTGACATTTTTCTGCCATCCATTCCTTTGATGATTAGTCCCGATAGTGTGAGCAGTTATTGGTAGACTCCATGAGCAGTGCTTGCTGCCAGGCTCTGTGAATGATTCAAGTCCTGCAGAGGCCATGCCCACACATCACCTTTATCCTTCTTGGCTCAGCCATTACTAGTTTCACTTATTATCAGAGTCATGTTAACCCATATGTGTGCTAAGGAGTTTCTTGCTATTGACTTTAACAGTTTCCTACCTGCCTGGTCCCATACTCTGCATACACTCTGCCCTGTTCTCAGCAGTCTTGCATCTGGGAAACTTAGGTTCACTTTTCAGGTCTGAGATGAGCTCTCCCTCCACCCATAGGATGCCAGTCCTAGACTACTACCTTTCTCAGACTTAACTAGTCCCCAGTGTCTAGCTAGAACCCAGGGCCTGTGTCATGGCGGTAAGTTAGACTGTTGTTTGTTCTGCTACTTAGATAAGGAGAATGAGTGAATGTATCTGCTGCAAGGCACCCTCTCTATTAATTAGATGAAGTATTTTGACTAATTGTCATGCCTCCATTCAAACAGTCCTGAACATTCATATAATAATTTGTGAACACAGACACTGCACTAGTTCATTAACATTGGTCTAACAAAATTCCTTAGACTGGGTGGCCTGTAATCAACAGAAATGAATTTCTTACCATTCCGAGTCTGGGAAGTGTAAGATAATGATGTTAGAAGATCAGTTCCTGGTGAGGGGCTGATTTCTGGATTCTTGAAGATGCTTGCATGCTGTTTCCATGTAGTGTAGTGATAACATCTCCTCTGTAAGGACACTAATCCTGCTTACGAGGGCTCCACCCTGGTGACCCAATTATCCACCAAAGACTCCACTTCCTAACTACTGATGCCATTAGAATAAGCCCACAGGCAAATTAGGGTTTAGCATACTAAGTCTTAGCGTATACAAAGTTTCAGTTCATATCAGGCATTTAACCTATATTATACTCAAATAAAAACACATAAACACTTCATCCAGGTCAAAGCTTGAGACTTATACCAAAGGACAAGAGGGACACTCTGGATGGCACAGCATTCCCTTTCCAAATGTACTGAGCATTTGATAGACAACTAGAAATAGTAGTGCAGAGCTGTGCAGGCTAACCCTGCTAACCCTGAGGAGCTCCCCAAAATAGTTGTGGTAGAGTCTCATCCTGAGCAAATGGGCATAGGGAGATCCAAAAGTTCTGAAAGCCACAAAGTAAATGATTTTACCACCTTGCGCTAAGAATAAAAGGTCGCAAAGAAAGGTAATTATCAGTTGTCATCCTCTGCTATTTTCTGTAACAATGCTCTTCCTCTAAGGTAGCTATGGAAAACCGGAGCTTGCAGGAAGAGCATGTGGAGGAGACAGCAGTCACGTTTGTGGTGTTGGTGGTTATATCATAAAATCTGCAGAGAGCACAAGGTGGAGAAGGCGATAACGTGGTAGTCAAAGTGCTCAGCCTTTCCTCTTCTCTCAGACTCAAAATTTGAGTGTTCGGAAAGTGTAGTTGAAGATTATTTCAGGGCCAATGAGATGGCTCCGCAGGTAAAGGCTCATGCTGCAGAGATGAGCTCCTGGCTTCAGGCCCTGGAGATTGTTCTCTGACTTCCTCAGAGGTGTCACGGTACACCTGCACCAACCCACAGCCCCTGACCCACTCAGGGGTGTCACAGTACCCACCCACAGCCCCTGACACACTCAGGG
>NC_022020.1:21683197-21683509 GCF_000317375.1 Microtus ochrogaster
CAGTACCCACCCACAGCCCCTGACACACTCAGGGGTGTCACGGTACTTCTGAACCCTCCCACAGCCCCTGACACACTCAGGGGTGTCACGGTACTTCTGCACCCTCCCACAGCCCCTGGCACACTCAGGGGTGTCACGGTACACCTGCACCTTCCCACAGCCCCTGACACACTCAGGGGTGTCACTGTACATCTGCACCAACCCACAGCCCCTGACACACTTAGGGGTGTCACAGTACCCACCCACAGCCCCTGACACTCAGGGATATCATGGTACCCCTGCACTTACCCACAGCCCCTGACACTCTCAGGG
>NC_022020.1:21683609-21684080 GCF_000317375.1 Microtus ochrogaster
GGTGTCATGGTACCCCTGCACCCTCCCACAGCCCCTGACACACTTAGGGGTGTCATGGTACCCCTGCACCCTCCCACAGCCCCTGACACACTCAGGGGTGTCACGGTACACCGGTACCCACCCACAGCCCCTGACACACTCAGGGGTGTCATGGTACATCCGCACCCTCCCACAGCCCCTAACACACTAAATCAATTAATAAATGTATGCATAAAGTAGCTTATTTCGACTGAAGCTTTTGTAAGTAGACATAAGCAAATAATAAACACCCCAATTTTTATAATTTTTCGTTTTATTTGACCTGATGCATAACAAGTGTCTAGCAAAAGAACTTCTCAAGCAAAGACAAAAATTCCAGCAGGGAAAGGAGAGTTGAGCAGCAGTTCCCAGCCTTAGTTGAGGAACTGCTGACGACTGACAACTTCTGGGGGAGGAAGGGTCAAGTCCCTTGTGTGTGTGCTTCAGTAGGTC
>NC_022020.1:21684301-21687419 GCF_000317375.1 Microtus ochrogaster
GCTGGAGGAGTGATTAGGGAAAATAAAATAAATTTTAAATATCTAAATCATAAAACAATGGTGGATATCGGGATATTCTAGCTTCATTCTTTTAAGAGATTATGAGTTTTGTTTTACTGTTTTTATGAATCGATAGGTGGAAAATAAAATCATGTACCTTTCTGAATTTTAATAACTATGATCGTTAAGGAATTTTCTTATGTTTTTTAAATTTTTATCATAACTATTCTGTTCTGCATTTCATCCTCCTCTGTCTCCCAATTTCAAAGCATTTTAGAGGCTTTAAATTCTGTTATTAATATCATTTGCTTTGAGAATGTGTAGCTTCTTGCTGTAACATTTAAAAGAAACAAAACCAAAAATGAAGTTATTTTTTGAGAAATGACCACCCAAGTTTCATAAATTTTATTTAAAAACTAATTCTAGTGAACAAAAATTTAACATGTTCAGAAACCTAGAAAATTGCAGCGCAGCAAGTGTGATGATATTAAGGATTTATTGTATTTTACAGATGTGATGTTGTGGTTATAGTGATGGGTTTAAAAGATTTACTATTGTTTGGGTAACTGTTATTTGATTTAAAATAATACAATAGGAAAGAAAGTAAGTAGATAAGGATAAAGATTGACTGTAAATTAGTTATTGAGGTATATATAGTATAGCATCTACTTGGCGTATGTTTAGAATAATTTACAATTTAAAATTAAAATAAAAAAGTTGCCTCTCCTCCAGGAGATTGGATAGCTTATGCTGAGAGAAAATGAATGTTTTTCATTTTCTTAGCAAAGCCAAGGTTTTAGAATGGCAGTTTGTGGAATCCTTCCCCCGTGCTGGAAAGGGCTGTTGCAATTGTTCGGATGTATCTTCTCTGACGTTGATTTAATTAAGTTCCGTTAATGTCCACTCAACGAAATGTATGTGTCTGAGAAGCATTCTGTATTTGTTTTTTTTTAGGATTGTGGAAAAGGGATATTACAGCGAGCGTGATGCTGCGGACGCCGTGAAGCAAATCCTGGAGGCCGTGGCTGTAAGTAAAATAGCAGTGACGTGTGTTTACCTACGGGTCCTCACCTCCTACAAAAGGCATCGAGAACTGCGGGTCTGGGGTGAGCTCTACCATATAAGCAACCGGGATGGAGTGTTGTAGGAAAACATACTTAGTTAATGCGCATAACAAGCTGGTTTCTCAAATCCGAAGGACACGCCGCCCCATAGGTTTGTCCAGCTACTTATGTTCTATCTTGAGCTCATACTGGGCTCTAGAGTTTTACCTGTTCCCTAACATTTTCCTCCGCATTCTTTCCATTTACTTCTTTGTTGGTTTCGTTGTTTTCTTCAGTGTGTTTGGGATGGAAGACGGTTGAATAGGGTAAACATAGACCTGAAGTATAGAGATCTCTGCCTTTCTTTTAAAATAAGAAATTAGTGGACTTGTTGGAAAATGAATCTGCCCATCCTGTTTCTGAGGAAAAACACAAGATAAAATTTTATAAAATAAAAAATTTATAAGGTTAGAGTAAAACCTTATAACTTAATTGTGGATGCAAGTACACATTTGCGAATATGTAAATTTTAGAATTCGTTGTGAACTTCAGGCAATTGTCTAGATGAAACAAATGTTTGACCATGCTGGCTGAAATCTTCCAATATAGTCACTGGTTTCTTTTTCCCCCAATTTTTACTTTTATATATTTATATGTACGTGTGCTTATGTATGTCATGAGGTCAGAAAAGGGTGTCAGGGTCCCTGTAACTGGGGTTATAGATACTTGTGAAGTGCCATACCTGGGTACAGGGGAGGGGGTGGCATTAGGTCCTCTGTAAGAGCAATAAGCCCTCCTCATTGCTGGATCGTCTCTCCAGCTCTGGGGACTAGCTGGGACACTTTAATGATTCATTGCTGAGTATAAAGCCAAAACAAATTATTCTCTGAGCATACAGAACAGGTCCCAAGGGGGGATGCTTACCGGAATTAATTTTTTTTTAAAAAAAATCCATACGGTCTTCCCATAATTAATTATAGTATTATTCAGTTAGCTATCATAAGAAAGCACCAAAGGAACAAACACAAACACATGTCCCACTAATTTCACCTGCAGGGAAAACAAGTGTAGACTCGGGAATGACTCAGTGGGAAAGAGTGTTTGCTGTGCAAACAAGAACAGACTTCAAATACTTAGTACATATGTCAAAACCGAGGCATTTCCTCTAGCTCTAACACTGGGGTAGGAACAAGTGGATTTCTGCTGGCCAGTCACCTGAGCAGAAACATGGACTTTCAGTTTCACTGAGAGACCCTGTCTCAAAAAATAAGATCAAAGATGGCAATATGGCTCCGTGGTTAAGGGCGTTTGTTGCTAAATCTCAGGACTTGAGTTCACTCCAGGATATGTGTGATAGAAAGAAAGAACTGAATTTTTTTTCTCTATTCTCCACACGTACATCTTGGCACATGGGTTTTCTCTCTCTCTCTCTCTCTCTCTCTCTCTCTCTCTCTCTCTAAATAAACAAATAACTATGATTTTAAAAATAAAGGAGTTGAACAATTTTTTTTCTCTATTCTCCACACGTACATCTTGGCACATGGGTTCTCTCTCTCTCTCTCTCTCTCTCTCTCTAAATAAACAAATAACTATGATTTTAAAAATAAAGGAGTTGAACAATAGAAGATATTGAACATTCCCCATCTCCCCACATATGCTCACATGAGAATATCCTCACACTTACATCAATATACTTAGTGAGAGAGAGGGGGGGCATAAAATTGTACTCTACATGTATGTCTATAGTTGTTTTTTTAAACTCTTTTGGCTCTTCTACTCTTTGGGGACCCACCACCCATCCCCCAAATAAATCCACATAGACCCTTATTCTTTCTTATGAATGCCCAGCCTTAGCTTGGCTTGTTTCTAGCCCGCTTTTCTTAAGTTATCCCATCTACCTTTTGCCTCGGGGCTTTATCTTTCCCTATGTCTGTATACTTTTCCTTGCTTCTTACTCTGTGGCTTGCTGTATAGCTGGGTGGCTGGACCCTAATGTCCTTCTCCTTCTCTTGCTCCTAGATCTTTCTTCTCTCTTTTTCTCCTATTTATTCTCTCTGCCTGCCTGCCTGCCTGCC
>NC_022020.1:21687944-21691330 GCF_000317375.1 Microtus ochrogaster
TCTTTATCAAACCAATCAGGTGTTTTAGACAGGCAAAGTAGCACAGCTTCACGGAGTTAAATGCAAGATAAAAGAATGCAACACATCTTTGCATCATTAAACAAATGTTCCACATAAGCAAATGAACACACCTTAAAATAATATTCCACAACATACATCAGTCCTGGTTACATGAATATTGAATATCAAATTCATATTCTCACTCTATAAAACAGCAGCCATATTCTAGCTCATTTTCTCCCCCAAGTTTCTTGACTTACAAACTCGGGAATGGTTTTCATTGCTTGGTTCTCCCCTCACATCCACCTTTTCAACTGCAATTGGATCTCCCTTCCTTTATCCCTGAACCCAGTCCCAACCAGTGAGGTTTTCTGGCTCATGTTTCTAAAACATGCTGTTGTTTACCTCCAATTTCTGTTCTTAAGTCTATGCCTAGAGTGTCTCTTGTAATTACTGGTTTTGTTTTATAAGGTTTAAGTTCAATAATGGCAATATCACGTGTATATTAAAGACTTACTTTAATCTTTGAATCTTTTATTGACACACACATACCCAAATAAGGTTGGCAACAGGGGCACTGCGGGAGTCAGAGCTGAGTGTGGTTTCTTTGTACGTGAGTTTGGACATATCCCCATGTCCTTCTAGTCTTAGTTTTCTCTACTAAGACAGTAACATGGCTGTGGGAGAGGCTGAGAAAACCTGCAAATCGAGGCCACAAGAGATTAGGGCAGCTGCAGACCCATTCAGCTGACCCTTCATTCAGTGGGGTAAATCCGGACAAATCAAACGATCGAACAGCTATGTGCAGCTTATGAAAATTCAATACGTTTTATATGTGTTATATATTACACCAACTACCAACTAAAAGTTTAAACTCTGGGTGGTTTGGGGTGTGCACTGCTGTCACAGTCAGTCTTGGTCAGCCTCGCACGTGAGGTAATTGGAGTTTGTCAACCCACTTTGGATTTTTTCATGTTCCCTGCTCTGTCGTCTGGTGTTGGCACCACTCAGGGGCTTTTCTTCCTGGTGCAATGGCATTTGTTCTGTTTTACATGGGCCAGGGTAGAGATGTGACAGGAGAGACACTTGTGTCTCTTGACGTAACCCTTTTCCCATGCCTACACTCTTCACGTGGCTGGTGCTCTTTGGTTCATCACAGAAACTGTGCTTCCACTTAGTAACGCCATAGGTGGCTCACAGAGATGAGAAACATGTTCTCAGCATTAGAATTTTCCACGGGCTGGAATTACATCAATTAAGGAAACAATGCGTCTAGTCAGGGATGTTCCAGATAGGGTACCTTACTTAAAATAGTGGGACAAAGGCTCAAGACCTCTATTCTAAGCCTGAAAAGTTGATTGTTGTTAATCTTATGTTTTTAAATTATCATTTTACCCACTCACAGAATTCTGGTTTAGATTCCAGACTACCACATTCAAACCAAACATCCTTGAAATAATCCATCAAAAGTTCTTTGAAACTAAGGGTTAACTTAAAGGAAAACAAAAAATGAAAACCCTTTTTCTAAATGCTTCACAGGTCGAAAGCTAGGCAAGTTTAAACTTGTGACAAATTATTGACATTTTTGAAATAACTTATTGTCAACTACAAAACTATAGATAGCTATGAAAAATGGGACGTGTGGGAACTCAGAGTCATCTGAAGTCATGCCTCAAAAATGGAGACGTACCACAGAGAGACAGAGGGGATGCTCCACTTGCATAGGAAGCAGGACATGGTGACATTTTGGAAAGAGGCTCAGCAGGCGAGTGGTGACTTCAGGAAGGGAACCGGCAGTGGTGTCAGAGGTAAGAAGTGTGGGGCAGATAGAACACTCCCCAGCATGCACATCCCTCCAGGCCACACCGTGAAGAGACTGTATCCAGGCTGACTGCCTCAACAGAAGCAGAAAACAGATTGCAAAGTGTGTGGGAAATATGCTGCAGGTATAAGTATATCTCTTATGTAACACATCTCCCAGTCCTCCGTCTTTCTCTGTGTGTTTCTGTGTCTTTCCTTCTGTAACTTTGCTACCTTCACTCCCCTGCCCCCTTTAAAAGCAATGATCAGAGTTTTAAAGTAAATTTAGATGATGTTCTCCCCTTTGGCTTTGAGTGAACTCACTCAGCCTTTTGAGGCAGGTCTTTTAGTCTTCCAGAGTATTGCTTCTCCTGGGATAAATTGCTGTAGTTACTGGTTAAATGGTCTGGAGTGCTCGGGACGTTCTGGAAGAGTTGCCTTGTCCAGCACAACGTCATCTCTAAGCAGCAAGGACAATGAGAAAGTGTTCTCTCTGCCGCACACCTCTCATGGCTGTCACTATTGCCAGTTCCTTTCTTGTGGCCACCTCTCACCTGCTGAACCTGTTTCCAGTATGTCACCGTGCCCTGACTCTCTCCCCGGTGAAACCTTCCTTCTTGTTGGCTAGCCACAATTCTCTGCGGTACATCTCAATTTTCAAGGCGTGACTCCAGAGCCTCGAGACACTTGTGGAGTAGAGAACTAAAAAGATTTAAACTCTAGGAATATGGTTGAGGATTTGTTATATGTATTGTCACAGAGCGTTCTGCTTAGAATTGCGTGATGGTGGTGACCAAGAATTGCAAACCAAAGCATTAAAGTCATCAAGATGGTGAAAAGCAATGGGTAGTTGAGGCAGGAAGAAGGCTGGGTGGGTAAAGTGCTTCTTGCATTCGCGTGAGGACCTGAGTTGGAATCCTCAGCATCTGGGTGAAAGCTGGGGCAGGGAAACAGGCAGATCCCAGGATCATTCTGGTCAGTTAGGGAATTGAAGTTTCTGTGGGAGGTTCTATGTCAGTCATGGTCCATTGTCACGGTGGCACAGCGAGGAAGAGGGAACCTCATTTAAGGAACTGTCTCCTTTGGATAGTCCTGCAGCCACATCCGGGAGGCATTTTCTTAGTTACTAATTGGTGTAGGCGGCCCCAGTGTGGGCTCTACCCTCCTGAGGCTGGTGAACCTGGACTGTACTAGAAATGTAACCAAGCAAGCCAGAGAGAGCAAACCAACAAGCAGCAGTCCTTGGTGCTCTCTGCTTCAATCCCTGCTCCAGGTTCCTGTCCTGCCTTCCCTCCTGTGATGAACTGTTGCCTGGAAGTGTAGGATGAAATAAACCCTTTCCTCCTCTGCTTGCTCTTGGTCACCCCGCTTCTAAAATTAATGTGGAGAACAATAGAGGAAGACACCTGATAATGGGCCTCTGGCCTCCGTGTGCCCATGAGTAGGTGTGCCTGAGTACACGCATGTTCAAACACGTGCATACACCAACCCGCCCACAATAAACATGATAAAGATTAAATAAGAGTTTGGGGGGAGGATGACTCTGCCTTTCCTTCCTAAAAAAAGAGCAGATTTAGCTTATTAGA
>NC_022020.1:21692667-21695751 GCF_000317375.1 Microtus ochrogaster
TTTTCAAAATTCATGCTGTTATTCATAGAGTTTTTCTAATGTTCTTAGTCTTCAAAGTACAAGGAAATATTCTGGAAGTTAATGAAATAAAGGAAGTTAATGAAATAAAAAAAAAGAATCAACACTAAAGCAGTTTACCACCTGCATTCGGTTCTGAGTCCCATGATGAATAACATTTATACATTTCATAAGGCTTACATAATTCACTTCTGTAGTGTTTGGTGTGTAGATACCATCTTTCACCCTGATGTCTTAGTGGTTGTTGGGAGAGCACTTTTAGAAGATGGAACTTACCAGAATGTCTTTCCCCAACTTCCCTTTTATATGAGCAAGGTCATATGAGCTGATCATATGATAAACCCAGTGGATTGTCAGGGGGAGCCTGCTTTTTAAGTTTTTGGAATTTTCCCATTCATACAGGAAGGCCCAAGTGACAAGAAGCTGTTTGTCTTTTTCACTGCCTTAGTTGAGTCTACAGATGATGCTGGAAACTGAGTCCGCTGTCTTTGTGATTATAAATGGAAATATAATATGTATAGAAGAAACAAAAAACAAAAAAACAAAAAAAAGGTAGAATTTTTCTCCCTCTTGCTATCTCACAGAGGACAGCACCACTTTGATTTGTATGTCTTCTTACTTGAACACACTAAGCTCCTTTAATAAACTTGAGCGTATCTTCATAATGATTTATGATACAATTTTTCATCCATCAGTTATAGCGCAAAGGGCATACTCCAGGTAAAAAGATTCTGGTCCCACAAATTTCCAAAAATTGAGTTTCACTGAATATCAAATGGACACCCACACACTGCTAAATCAGGGTGAAGTGCAACTTGGAGGAGTAATAAAGTTGAAGACTATTAAAAATCAGCCTGCTTCTGACACTTGTCCTTTGTTTCTGTGAATATCAAGCAGACTTGTGCCCGCAGAACAATCCTGAGAGGTTAGTTGAGCAGCACGAGGATAGAACAGTGGATGCGGGATGTCGTTCTTGTTTTACATAAATAGTCTATTCCTGTGGGCAATAATTTCCTCTATTTTTTCTTGTTTTTGCTCAGTTTTGATGGTGGATTTTTTTGATTAATGCAAGGTATACAATATTAAAATACTGTAGTCGTAATCTACCCATAAATAAGAATGAATAAGAATTGAGAAGTCACAACTATCAGAAAAGAAATAAACATTTCTGTTAATATTCTATTATCTTGGTTTATAAATATATAATAGAATACGTCAGTGGCTCAGCCAGAGGCTAGATTATTTATCAGTAACAGATTTGGGGGCAGGGAGATAATCTCTATCTTTTTGAACCTCAGTATCAGAGCTCTGGGATCTAACGTGATG
Organism: Microtus ochrogaster; assembly: GCF_000317375.1. NCBI lineage: Eukaryota > Metazoa > Chordata > Mammalia > Rodentia > Cricetidae > Microtus > Microtus ochrogaster. The sequence goes on from NC_022020.1 coordinate 21,694,012, forward strand.
CTGTGTGTAGGGGACGTCCTCCCCTGAACACTTCATTGTCAGCAGTGATAAAAATGATATCAAAAGCTTGTCAGATTCTGCCTCCAGGGTTCTCTCCTTGGAATCCCAGGGGAATCAAGTTATATTTTGGAACATATTATTAGTAATTTTCCAAATAATGTACATAAATTATTACATTGGTGATTACATTCTACATACCTTCTGTGGTTTGGATGATGTGGGCCTGGTTTGTTGCTTACTGCTGTGAAATCCTTCCGACTAAAGCCAGCTTGAGGAGGAAAGGGTTTGTTTCAGCTCACCGGTGACAGTCCACCGTTGAGGAAAGCCAGGGCAGGATCTCTAGACAGGAATTGATGCTTATTTTGTGGAGGAACACTGCTTACTGGCTCGTTCCCAGACTCAAATTCATGCTACCTCTAATTAGAAAAGAACAGGCTTCTAAGAGATAATAATGCAATATAGCAAAATAGAATATAATAAGATAAATCAAAAGCTATCACATCAAAATTGAATAAGACAGACCAAAAGAAGGGAACGAACCCACAGCAAGGCACAAGAATCCAAGACCCACTCATTCGCACACCCCAGAATGCCATGGAAACACTAAACTGGAAGCCATGCTATAGATGCAGAGGACCTGGTGCAGACCTGTGCAGGCCCTGTGCATGCTCCTCAGTCTCCGTGGCTTTATATAAGTTTGACTATGTCAATTTAGAGGGTCTTGTTTTTTTTAGTGTAATATGTAATAGCACCTGAGGTTGCTAAGGTTTCTTCTCCAAATAAAGCAACTGTTTGGAGCTGAAAGGTTCACAATTTCCTGTCCTTAGTTTTGTTTTCCTAAACCAGTGTCTAAACAAAATTGGAAGACTGTTAACTTGAGTGGAGCCATTGTTCATGGGAACACACACTTCCATTATGATTAACTCATAGACCTCATTGTGGCAGGACTTGGGGAATGTGGATGTTACCATCTCTTCTTCCGCTGGCCCCCTTTTTCCTCCCATTACACACTATAGGTGTACTAAAACGAAGCCCTTGTTATTGTAGGTGTGCATGTATCTGGCGGCTTTAAGCCTACCTGAACACTTTTGGAAAAAACAAAAACGCAGAAATAAAAAAAAAACAAAGGATGGGAGGAAGGAAAGAAAAGAAGAGAAAAGAAAAAAGAGAATAAAAAAATAGTGACACATATATTATATAATCCAAATGTTTATTAGTCTTTATTGATGATGGATGTTCATCTTAGTTTCTTTTCGGTATTTAATCCCTGATCTAATATTAGGATATTAAACAAAGACGCCAGGAGCCAAAAGTTTAGGAAAATGGTGAAGAAATGATATCTTAAAGAAGTGTCTGTTTCCTTGGGTAACTTAGCTGAGAGTAGACTTCTCTTTCCCAACAATGAAACCAAGCAGGCATCCCTGAAACTTTTCTGACTAAAGGAACCATGGAAGTTGTTTCCAGGCAGAGAATCAGCTTCCTACAAACTAGAATTGTATGACTCTCCATTTTCTGTCTAACGATGTTATAGAAATTTGATGTCTTAAAATTTTACAACTTACTTGTGATTGGAATTTTTAGAATTAAGAAAAAGAACAATAACCAGTTCTCAGTATTTTGGTCCTGAATGCCTGTGGCGGTTCTTTTCTGAATTGCCTTCTGTGTGTTCTGATGTGTAACTACTGCGCACCTTGCTTCTACTAGATTCTTTGAGATTTAAATTGCTAAAAGAATAGTGTT
>NC_022020.1:21696449-21706758 GCF_000317375.1 Microtus ochrogaster
GGAACCAGCAATGCTAGTGGGTGTGTGTCCACAGTCACTGTCACAGAGTGGTAGAGGGACCCAGTGAATAGCAAAGGGGACTGCATCGCTCATGGCACCATGTAGGATCATTGCCAGAGTTGTTGTTGAGCTCAAAGCGCTCGCCGATCTAGAAAAGTCTTCTTTCCCTCTTGTTTGTGGACAGCAGTTATGCTCAGGCTTCAATGCCTTAGCAAGGGAAGGGACTCTGGCGCTCTTATCACCTGAATGCTACATACTCAACAGTGCCTGGCTGCCAAGGTCCCGACTCCTGGTCTAGAGTCATCTTGCTCCGCTGGAACTTAGGTTGCATTTTGTTAGTATCAGCTATGCCTATAGAAATGGATTGGGACTTTATGCACGTTGGTGGTACCTCAGGTGTTGGCCAGCTGTGTAAGCTACCTGTGTGCTGTTGCTAGAGTTGTTCTGATTTTTGACTAAATACAGATCTTCTTCTTCATCCCAGAAAGTAAGAAGCAATGGCTCTTTACCACTGCTCCCAGAATTTTAAAGTAAAAAGCAACTATTTAAAAATGTCTTATTTCAGAACCTCCCTGTACATTGTTTAATATAGACTCAAGTTTAAAATATCTTACTGTCTAAGTTTAGACTGATCATTAATACTAAGTGTTTAGATCAATACCAACAAGGCCTTTTCCATCCGACATGCTCTACACTTTAAGTGTTGTTTGTACATGAGCACAGAGCTCCCATGTGAAGGTATGTGCATGAGGTATCCATCAGTATCAATACCTGACTGAGTTAGGAGGATTACATTTCTGGCTCTTCCTGAGAAGAAGAATGCATTAAGCAATGTAAAACAATCTTCATTTTGTGTTAAATAAGACCAATGTTAATTATTTTTAGACTGGAAATTTCAATAAACACTAAAAGTATTTTTTTCTTTTGGATTTAATGAACTATTATGACGTGAAGACAGTTTGACCTGGCAAGAGAGATGTAAGACTTCTGAAAGAGATGCAACCTGATAAAACCAAACCTCAAACCCTCTTAAAGAACAATACAATATTTTTTTTTAACCAGAAATTCCATGGAAGGGAAATCTTTACTTTCCTGGAACAATGGATATCAGCTAGCCAAAGCTGAAAAAAAAAAGCTGTGATTAAAAAGAGATTAACATTATTGAAAGAAAATCTTCTGGGAAGTTTTTCAGCACACAAAAGCTGTGATCCAGAGGGTGCCAAGGCTACCAATTACCAAAGTTAAATCAAGATTAGATAAGCAATTTAAACAGACATATAATCACTCGTGAAATAAAAGTAGTCATTAAAAGCATTAAAGTCTTTCCCCCACCCCTTCAAAAAAGCCCAGGACCAGATGGTTTTAGCACAGAAATCTACCAGACTTTCAACGAAGAGTTAATACTATTCAAATTATTCTACAAGATAGAAACAGAAGGAATTTTGCAAAATTCATTTTACAAAGCCACATTATTCTGACACCCAAGTCACATAAAGACCCAACCAAAAAAAGAGAATTACAGACCAGTTTTCCTTATGAGCATAGATGTAAAAATCCTTAGTGAAAATACTTGCAAACTGAATCCAAGAGCATATCAAAAAGATCATCCACAATGATCAAATAGGCTTCATCCTAGAGATGCAGGGATGGTTCAACATATATAAATAGACAGATGCAATCCACCGTATAAACAAGCTCAAAGGCAAAAAAGAAAAAATCTGGTCAACAATAACAAAAAGCCAAACAAACCAGCAAAACAAAACAAAAACCATGATTATTTCATCAGATACAGGAAAGGCCTTTGACAAAATCCAATGCCCCATCATGATAAAAGTCTTGGAAAGATGAGGGATACAAAGGTCATACTTTAGCATAAGAAAGGCAGTTTACATTTCCAGCAAGCCCATAGCCAACATCAAATTAAATAGAAAGAAATGCAAAGCAACTCTACTCAAATCAGGAACAAGACAAGTTTGTCCACTCTCTACATACTTAGTCAATACAGTCTTGAAGTCTTATCTAGAGCAATAAGACAACTGAAAGATAGTAAGGGGATATAAATTGGAAAGGAAGAAGTTAAAGTATCTTTACTTGCAGATGCTATGATAATATACGCTACCCTAAAAATTCCACCAAGAAACATGTACAGCTGATAAACACTTTCAGCAAAGTACCTAGATATGAAATTAACTCACAGAAATTAGTGGTCCTCCTAATTATAAATGACAAATCAACCGAGAAAGAAATCAGGGAAGCAATACCTTTCACAAAAGCCTCAAATTATATAAAATATCTTAAGGTAACTCTAAACAAGCAAGTGAAATACTTGTATGATAAAAACTTAAGGTCATTGAGGAAAGAAGTTGAAGAAGATATCAAGATGGAAAGATCTCCCATGCTCATGGATCAGTAGGATTAACATGGTAAAAATGGCCTTTCTACCAAAATGAATCTATAGATTTGATGCAGTCTCCACCAAAATTCCAATGCAATTCTTCACATATCTCAAAAGGATAATTTTCAACTTCATATGGAAGAACAAAATACCCGAGAGCAAAAGCAATCCTGAATAATAAAAGTACTGCTGGAGGCATCACCACTCCAGATTCAAGCTGTACTTCAAAACTATATAGGGATAAAAACAGCATGGTACTGGCATAAAATCAAACACATGGGTCAATGGAATCAAATTGAAGACTCATAAATAAATATCCCCATGAGAACAGAGAAACTGCACAGCAGAGGGCACCATCGTTCAACAGAGTGGCAGCCTGCAGAATGGTGAAGACTTTATCCTCTACACATCTGATAGAGGGCTAATACCATATATATAAAATTTGGGTGTGAGCCTAGCCTATAACAGCTCTTGAATCTAGTTATCAAGAAAACAAATGATACAAATAAAAACAGGGTACAGATCTAAACAGAACTCTCCATAGAGGAAACTCAAGCCGCTAAGAAACACTCAAAGAAATGTTCATCATCCTTGGATGTCAGGTAAATGCAAATCAAAGCTACTTTGAGATTTTTATCTTCCATCTGTCAGCATGGCTCTGATCAATGAAGCAAGTGACCGCTGATACTGGGGAAGATGTAGAGTAAGGGGACCACTCCGTTACTGGTGTGAATACAAACTTGCACAGCCACTATGGAAATCAGTGTGGACATTCCTCGGGAAGATGAAAATTGATCAAACTCAAGATGTAATTATATCACTTTTGGGCAGGTACCCAAAGGAAGCTTCTTTTGCCACAAAGACACTTTCTCAACCATGGTCACTTCTGATCTGTTCATAATAGGCAGAAATTGGAAGCAACCTAGGTACCACTCAACAGAAGAAAGAATAAAGAAAATGTAGTACATTGAAATACAATGAGTTAAGAAAAAAAGTCATGAAACCTAGTTATGTGAATAAATGAAAAACCCATGCTGAGTGAGGAATCTCAGACCCAGAAAGACAAATATGTGGGGAATAACCGGCAAAGCAAGAAAAAACAAACCACAAACCAAGGAAAAAAAAAAAAGGGGGAAAAGGAAGGAACAAGGGGAGCAAAAAAGGTTCAACAAGAAAAAAAAAAGAAAAGAGAGAGATAGAGAGACAAAAGGGCGCGAAAAGGACAAAAAAAAGGGGACAGGCACAGAAAAAAAAAAAAAAATAAGGAAAGACACAGAAAAAAACAAGCCACATGAGAGGGAGAAAAGAAAAACAAAATAGAAGAACAGCCCCAAATAATATACACATATAGAGAGGAGATAAAAAAAAAAACACAAAACAAAGGGGGAGACAGATTCCCAACTTGCCATCTCTTGTCACTAAATGAAGCTTCTAGGACTAGGATTGTGTTGCATTTAATTTAGCTGTTGGCCAAAGGGGTCCCATGAGACTCCCCAAACAACCCAGTCTGTTGTGCTCCACAAACTGAGATCAAGGCCCTGTTACTGAAGACAACACCTCATGGAACATGGAGAAGTCGAGCTGGTACCAACCTGGAGCCTTCAGCCCTAACCAGCATCTCTGGTCCAGGGAGGAACTCTGCAGGCTGCCAAAAGAGACACATAAACACTAAGCACTCACAAACTCTTTGACCTACAATGGCATCCTGCCTGCGAGATACACTGGGACAGTGGTGGCACAAAGCTTGTGGGAACCAATAGTTGATCTGACTTAAGGTCCGCTCTACGAGATGGAACTCATACCTGACACCGATAGGGTAACCAAGAACCAGAGACGAGACAGCCCATGGACCTAGCGTAAAGCTAAATATTTTTTTTAAAGTAGTAATCAAATGACTCTTCATGATATTCTGCTATGCTCAGATCAGTGCCTTGTTCAGCCATCAGTAGAGAAGCTTCCTCTGCAGCAGATTTACGTGTTCTAATACAGAGATCCACAGCCAGATATTATGCAGACTGTGAGACCTTAGAACACAAGGTCCTAAATGGGTTGTCTCTGTCAAATCCCTCCCCTCGGAACTCAGGGAACCCTGCAGAAGGGGAGGTGGGGAGAGTGTAAGAACCAGAGGGGATGTTTATTTCTGCTTATAGGTTATAATCTATCATCAAGGAAAGTCAGGGCAGGAACCTGAAGGTAAGAATTTAAGGTAGGAAGGACGATAGAGCACCACTGTTTGCTCACTCAATCACATTTAGATGTTTTTTATACAGCCCAGGCCCACGTGCCTATGGATGGTACCACCCACAGTAGGCTGAGCCCTAATACATAAATGAGCAATCAGGAAAATGCCCCCACAGACAAATCAAGTCAGTGTGACTGAATGAAGGCAATTCCCCATTCAAATGCTCAGTTTAGTTGTTCCTGATTTTTGGACTTCTGCCAGATTCAGTTCCTGATCCTAGGTATTAGGGGAGGATCAGGCAGGTGTAACTCTTCAAGTCCAAACATCTGGGATATGCATTCTTAATAAGAGTGGGAATGTTGGAGGATATATTCACGAAATTGTAGTCAGAATCTCCTACTGTTTTCCATCAGAAAAATGCTGCTTGCTTTTAATTTTTTTCCAGTTCTGCAGGGCCATAAAATTTAATGCAACTTTTGTTAGGTGGGTCCTCAGGCTGCTTCTACTTGGCACAGGTAGCTTCAGAGTTGGAGGATGAGCACTCTGGCTCCCACTCAACAATTTCCTGGGTTTCCAAAATGCCAGTGTGTACCAGCTCCCCTTTCTCCAACCGTCTGTAGATTTTTCTTGTCTTCTTCTTAGAAGTGCACAGTGTCAGAATCCAGGAGCTTCTTCGTTTTCTTATTCAACTTCTTTTACATACCAGAAAAGAATGAGAAGATAGGCTAACAGATGCTAACATGGGTTCTTTATGGCAGGTGCAGCCAATACAGTAGACATGTAATCATTTGGTATTGAGGAATACATAAAATAACTCAGTAACTCTGCGTATGATAAAATCTTAATTCCCATGGACATTTCATATGATGAGCAATGTATTGAGGTACATTTATACTCTATTATCTTTTTAGAAAAATTTACTGTAACATCTTCATTAAGTTCTAAAGGACTACATTTATGGGGTAATCTTATAATCTCTGTAATTACTCAAATATTTTACATTCATGCATAAAATATATGAATCTCTGTAACAAATGGTTTTCTGAATGATACTCTACTTTTTCTATTAATAGATATAGTCAGCCTTTTATTTAATGTTATTGATTGCAACAAGTTTTATTGGACTGATTTTGTGATTTTACCTGAGCAATGCTATTAAAAAATACTCAACATGTGTGTGCCTATAAGAAAATTAAAATTATATGATGTAAATATTCATGAGAAGAGCTGAGTTAGAAGTAATTTTTTTATTTTCTAAAAGTTGAAGGAAATTAAGGATATTAAGAATAGATAATAACAATGTAGATATCCTTTACAAGTTAATTTTCTAACAATTTTACTGTGAAATAATTTTAAATTACTTCACCTCATAAAGAATACAAGATTTGTCTTATTTCAGCTCCTGATGCATAGAACAGATTTAGTCCAAATGTCCATTTATAGAATTCCAGTTCCAATATTCATATTCTCTGGTTCCGAAGACACAGGGTTCTTTGGTTAATGGCTACAATGTAATTTTTAATAGTCTAGTATTTTATGAGGATCACATGCCACAAAGGATGCAGTGAAGAAGAAATCCTAACACTATTTAATTTGGTTTACATTTGTTACTTTAGGGTTATAATCCTAATTCTTTCTGCTCTTGAACAAGGCAGTGCACACTGTGCAGATACTGGATTTTGTGTCTGATTAACAGGAGGGAAAGAGACCATTTGCTGATGATTACCAAATGTCATGTTGTAGACTTACTTCTCATAAATAGGGTGTCTACTACACAGAGAGCAACAGAGGGGAGCTGTAGGGATACCAGATAGATCACAGTGCTAGGAAAGAAAAAGCTAAGTGCAGCCTGCAAACAAAACAAGGACAAGGAAACTATCCCTTCCTCAGGGCAGGAAGGCAAGGGAACTGTCCCTTTGCAGAGGAGAGAGCAAAGGGACAGCGGCTCTGCACTCCCTTACTAGGGAAGAGGCAGGATTGATGGGTAACTTCCAGATTCTTCTCGAGATGTGTTATTTTACATCCTATTTCCTTTCTCAGAGGAGTTATCTCCAGTACTTGCTTCCCTCCCATATGAAGTAGTCTGGTACTCTGCAGTTCCATCCAAAAGTATCATATTCCTATTGAAGAATTTCCTTTCACTCTTAGTATCAAACCTTTGAAAGCAATTGAAAGCAGTATTAATAGTCCTGTGAAAAGCCTCGGAGTAAGGTATCACCCCTCTCTCCAGCAGCCTTCTCCACCCTTCTCCTTTCTTGGTTCTGTTAATCCCACCAGGCAAGAGTAAAACCACTACCATAAATGAGCCAAATTTGAAGTAAGCTTTTTAGAATGCTGGCCGGGACGATGGACACTGTCCATGTCTGTACCTGGGTTTCCCAGAATATGATGGTGAATTACATTAGTCAGGGGCTTAGAAAGGCCAACTCCACAAGCTCCAGTTCTTCCCACCTTCATCCAATCAGGGGCCAGCATGTACTTCCTGACTGCACACCTTCTGCCTACACGTGATCACGCACATCCTGTGCAGCTGAGGCATCCAAACTTGTTTTTAGCCGTGAAGTTTAGAGAACGTGGTTTGTGATCTTGCAACAGCCCCCAACATCCCAGGAAGTTGTCTGTCCTTGGGCAGGTGTGGCTTCCGGGTCAGAGGCGGTTTTTGTTGTATAGAGCTCTTAAACACAGTCATTTAAACTTAAGCGCAACTTTTGCCATCACAGTTCTCTGATTAAGACCAGGGACTCCAGGCCCAGTTAGATCCCCAGATCCCAGCACTATGAGGATTAAGTACATATTAAGAACATGTTGCTATTTTTTATGCACAAAATAGAAGAAATAAATTTATAAGGATTGATATGCTTGGTGCATCTCCTAGAACGTGCTGGTCACATAGATCTGAAGATTAAGGTTATTAAAACCATTTAATCATGTGCTTTACTGACTTTATCTGTGCTAACCTGTTTTGGAAGCAAGTGGGTTGAGATTTCATCTCCAAATAATCTCTCACTATCTAAACTGACTCTATAATTCTTAGAATAATCCTTCAAAGAAGGTTTTAAAAGTTCCAGCCTTAAGGCACTTTGATTATCTGATATTACTGTAAGCCGAATCTTTATTTAACGGGAATTAATGCCCTGGCTAATGGAGACGGTTACTGTTTTTAAATTACATACGTAGCAAGAAACTCAAATTCATTTGAAGCCTTCCGAGTTTTGACAAAATTGCCTTATGTCCTTTAAATGTAAGGCCACAGAACCCAACAGATCTTTGGATGCAATTTTCTGCCAAAAACAAGAGCCTCCCACCCCAGCCCATCAATGCCTGAGGCAGGTGGGAGAGCTGGTCCTGAGGTCATAAGGGAGGGAGAGATGCCCCTGCTTGCCACCAGCAGGCAAGTAAGCCCTGCACCTCCCATGGGCAGCACAACAGAGCCAACTCCATTGGTGGAGGTATGGGTGAGCCAGCCCCAAAGTCCTGAGCATAGGAGATCTGTTCCTATTACTCAGCTGTTATGTGGCAGCATGGGTGGGGGAGAGATGCCCCACCCCCCACCCATCCATGCCTAGGGCAAGTGGGAGGGCAGGCCCTGACTGAGGTCTTAAGAGCCAGAGTGTTGGCCCTGCTCCTTACCCTGATCAGCGGCCGACTCAGGAGAGCAGCCCCTAGGCTTTGCCTGGGCAACACATAGAGCTGGCCCTGATTGCTTAGGTGTGGGAGATCCCGACCCTGTGGGTGTGAACGCAAGGAAACTGGGTTCATCCCTTGCTCATCTTTGCAAGGGGTAAACTCACCACCGCAATGCAAGAGAGCTCACCTGATGGTGAGGACAAGGGACAGCTGAGCTGGTGGGCTGTCCAACCAACCAGGGTTATGGGTTGGTCCACCCCCAGCATCCACCCCGTCTGTGATCTGCTGGAGCACGTGAAGGGACCGGTCCTGCAGACCCAAAGCTTCAAGATCTCCATGACACAGGACAGCAACAGGATAACTAAGAGGAGTTGCAGGGAGAACCCAGCATTGCTAATGTAGCAGAAACCAGAGGCCTCAAACCAGAGTAGTGACTCTTTGCAATGAACACTGGCAAGTAAAGATGGGTGGATAAAAGGGTTTACTGTGTGACTCACTGTGTCATACTATGGCTTCCATGATGAGATTGATTTTTTCCTTCTCTTTTATTTTTCCTATTAAATTTTGTTGTATTTTATTTTGAGGAAAGGTTGAAAGGGCAGAGGGATGGGGAAATGAATGGGAGGGAGATGTATGAGGTGAAAGACGTCACAGAATATGAACCATTGCTGAACATCCATAAGTTACAAAGTTTATTTTGTAAATCTTGGAAGCATCACACTGAAGCAATTTCATTTTCAATTTATATATAAGACATGTAAATTATTCATATTAATAGTATACCATGTACGGATTTGATATATGCACACATCATATGATGTGTAAATCAGGTAGGACATTTATTTCCTTAAGCATTTATTTATGGCTAAATCTCCTTTTCATTACTGTGTAAACTATTGATTGATACTAGTATACAGACATTAGGAACCTTCACTCTCAATTCCTCACACTGGTCCTTTAAAAAGCTTTTTTTAGTGATATGTTTATGTAATTATTACATAGTTAATCTGCTTGGAGTGCTTTGAAGTGTTTATTTTGTTTCAATCTATAATTAATATCATTATATAAGTGGTAGAACATAAAAGTGGGTAAATGTTTTCTGCCTGGAATGAAATCCAGGGTAGAGTCCCTTTTAAAACACTGATCCTGCTGTTTAATACGTTTAAGATTGATCAAGGAGATATCCTCAAAGCCAAGTTCATCGAGATCCTTCAGAATTTCTCCTTCCACATCACCACAACTCTGAGTTCACTCTGTTCTCAAACACTGCCAGGGGTCCACAAATGGAAGGAATTTTCTGGCTAAGGATCAAGTTGAAATGGCTTTTTATTTTGCTGTTAAAAATCTTAGAAATTTATGAGTGAATTTGGTATAATTTTCATCAATATTAAATGAAGTGCTGGGTTAATTAATATTGAATTAAACTTGGGACTATTCCTATTGTCATTTTTAAATAGAATCAACTGCATTTATAGTTGTATCTGTAATAAGGTTTAAACATATCTCCAATATGTAAGATAATTCTAGTTGTAGGGAAATATGATTTATGCTAAATATGATTTAGCATCGGAGAAAGCTGAAGTAAAGGGGAATTTATTCTTTTCTGTGGAACAAAAAAATTTAGACGTGAAATATGGTTTTTGGATATTAGACAGCAGTCAGACCAAGACAGCAACTCCTGTGTAGAGAGAACATACATTAGGTCAGCAGCTGACTGAAATATTTCAAGACTGCATCAGCAGAGAAGCCAGGAGGAGCCGGCAGCCTTCCTATGATGAGGAGATGGAGACGGATGTCCAGGTGCCCATAGAGATTGGTGGGAACAGGGCACAGAGGAGAAGCCAGGGCTCTGTAAAGCTCCAGGCTCTTTCCCACTCTCAGTCTTCCAGTTGAGTACTGGTTTGCCCACAACCACGAGGACATTGTCCAAGTCCAGGAGGCGGGGTGACCACATAGTGGAAGCATGCATGTAGCTTATACTGGGAATGAAAGTGTGTGTGTTCCCAAGGTGCAGGTACAGCAAAGCTTCAAAACAAGACTTCAGATTTCCGAAGTTCCAAACTGTATCCAAAACAGAATTTTAAAATATCACAAACGTTTACATC
>NC_022020.1:21707237-21715933 GCF_000317375.1 Microtus ochrogaster
ATTTACATCTGTGCTTGTCCCCAATCAGATCAACTTCACAATATCTACTCTTATGACCATATTCCACAAAGTCCCCGTAAAAGCCAACAAGGAGACCGAGTCCTATATGTAAAAGCAATGACCCTTTATTTTAAAGAAGTCTGCAAACTCGATCTCTCCACATATCCGACATATTGGAATAAACCGAGAGCCCCGAGCTCAGTTAGAGTTTTATAGTAGTAAAGGTGGGTGTGAGGGTTTTCTGAGGTCCTGGACCACTGATTGGCTGACATTTGTCTAATGGTGTCCTGGTGAGTGGTCCTATCTACAGCGGTTGGAACGTTAGGCATTTCCTTTGGATGGTCTGTTTTTGGATGGTGCTCAGGTAATCTCAGCTTGTGGTTCTTTCTGCAACCAGGCAATGCTTCAGGGTAAACTACTGAGACCCAGGCCTCTTGTTAAATTTATTGATGACTGAGTCCTACTCTGGCAGGTGATAATGGTTGGAAGTAAAGAACTTCCGTTGGGTGACCTGGCCATACTTAGCTTATCATGGCTGGCTCCCACAGCTACCATTTATCAAAAATTCCAGGGCCTATGCAGAAGCAGGAAGTCAAACCAATCAATAGACTCATGACACGGATGCAGAAACAGTAGATAGAGACAATAAAACAGTTATTACAACTATATTCTACATAATTGAGAGAGTAGAAGAAATGCTGAGGGTGTTTAATAGTTTTGTAGAACACATACTAAGAAATCTGAAATAAAATGTCTGAAAACAAAAGATTTAATATAATTCTTAAATCCAAAATGGAAAAATATGCTTTAGAGAATTATCAAGAGGTTAGATATGTCACAAACAAGCAAACAAACAAACAAAAATGTAGTACATTTGTAGATATAACATTAAAAACTATTCCAGCCACCACTTTACTAAGCCAGCATAATCCATAAGTATATTCTAAATATTTGTCCTCATACCCACAAGTAGGTGTAATCCCATTCCTCATCAAAGAAACTTCTCTTGGCAATAGATGGAGTCTATTACAGAAAGCCACAGCCAATCAAAGTGCAGAGCTGTGGAGACCAGTCCCACTGGATACATAACAATACGACTCCTACACCTTTCACAATGTGTGCATATATGTGTCTGTGATGTATATATGATGCAAATGTTTATTATATGTGTTGTGTGCATGATTTGTGCATGTACATGTATGAGTGTATAATTGTCTGGGTGCGTGTGTGTCTAAGTATGGCGAGACTGTCAGAGAACATCCGCAGGTGTGGGTCCTCTCCTGCCTTGTTTCAGGCAGGGTTTCTGTGGTTCCAGCACTGCAACTGAAGGACCTGCTGGCTCCCAAGGATTCTAGGGAATCTGATTCTATGTCCTGTTTTATCACAAAAGCAGTGAGGTGACAGATTCTGTACAAGCGGGGGGATGAAGGTCCCCCGCTTGTACAGCACAGACTTTGCCCATATAACCCCCCTCACTCCAATTTCCAGAGCCTTTACATTTTCTGGGAATGACCTAGGAACATATATGACATGACACGGGAATAATAAGCAATGTGGCTTGTGCATATTAGCAATTGTGTCAGAAAAAAAGATGCAGACACAAATTAGGGGTTTACATGAAAGAACTTAACATTTTTATTCTGGAGAAAGTAGGCTTCAGTTTGTAGACGTGAGATTTCAGCTTGACGTTTGTTTTTGTTTTCAGCTCAGGCCTTGATTTGAGTTATTCTGTGATATAGAAATACAGATATATGGATTTATTAGGGAGGCTAAATGACAATGCAGCAGTGCCAGTAGAGACCTAGCAATGACAATGTAAATGAAAATAACAAATGAGTGAAATTAATATGTGTGGGTCAAATTGCCCAAGGCTAGGAAGGGAAATTGGAGCACCAAGGATGACTCTGAAATAGGCGATATGTCAGCAATCCCAGACTTGGTATGCGTGAGGAATCAAGGCACACAGTAACATAGGCCCGGTCAGGTGGTACCACAAGATCTGCTGGTTTGGTCATGGGAGATGCCTCTCCTCTGCAGACAGTTTCGAAGTCACGTATAGAGGTCAAGATCAAGACAATGTAAGCGGCAGGTGTTCAAAGCAGAGATGACACAGAAATGGGGTACTCGCTCTGATGTCCTTACTTAAATTAGGTATACTAATTCTTAGTTTTCTGAAGAACAGAAAAGAACAGCTCTATGAAGTTTGATTTTCATCCCCAGTAGGAAAACTGCAGCTAGAACACTGTTTTCTCTCCTTAATGACTAGTTCTTCTGAGTCCTGTTAGATTTTTAAAGAGACTCACACTTCCTCCTACCAACTCCCGAGACATTATCAATTAACCACATACAGCCCATCGAACACAGCAGAGCTGTAATTAAACCAAATTGCCATGTAGTAGCTTTCATTACACAACGACACAGTTTTTGTTAGGACCATAGAGAGAGTTTAATTACACGTCTAGACACCCCCTGAAGTCAGAGTGGTGGTGCTGTCTTTGAATCTTTAAAGGGGAGCTCAAGCTTTGGATGACTGCAGTTTTAAGAGATCCGTGATAAGGTATATTTAGGGGATCTACCCGTATCTTTTTAAATTCCACATTCTGCTTTGATGCATACTTAGTCTGGGAATTGCTTGTGTATGTGTGAATAAAATGGGGTTAGAAGAGAAATGTACAAATTTCCACTTCTGATCTATGGTTTCCCTTTCATTTGCAGCCAAATAGCATTTTCTTTGATGGATCCCAAGGTCGCCTCCTCCTTTGACCTTTCCTTTTTCTTGTGTGTCCTAATGCACTCATGCACATGTATGCTTGTGTTATGTGTTTGGAGGTCAAAGGGAAAATCTCTGATCTCAGCGCCATCATTGATTTGGCTCGAGAGGTCTCTTGTTCATTTTGCCTGCTCCAGGCTAGCTGGCCAGGCTTCCCAGAATTCTCCCATCCACCTTCCATCTTGCCAGAGGAGCAGTGGGATTATAGACATCCACGGTGCCAAGTTTTCTGTGACGTCTGAGGATCCTAACTCGGTTCCTCACACTTGTGTGGGAACTCTTTACCTACCTACAGTACCACTCCCCAGCCTCACTCTTTCCAGGAGAGAAACCATGCGCTGTTGCGTAGACACCATCGTCTCAATACGGTCCTTAACCTTGGAGCAGAAACTGCCTGTCCCCCGAGACTGGCTTGTGCTCTCTCATTCCCAGCCCTGCCCTGTGTCTCTTGTTTCCCGAGAATGTACAGATCTTTTCTCTGTGGCCATTCTGGACTTTGTCTTTCTCATACGAAAACTGGCTTGCTGTTTATTTCTTTGTAACTGAAGACCATTTTTTTTTTTTGCACCTTGTCTCACGCTATGTATTATTTTCCAATACAACATCTAATTACCCAAACATTTCTATAGCCTCAAGCCTGAAATCTCTTGTCTCAGACCTGGCATCGTACAGTGAAAATGAGAAAATGAACTGATCACACATGCGTCCTTTTGAAAATCTCCCCAGCGTCCCCCAGGGAAGCTGCCCTCCGAGCAGGCACTCGCTCTAATCCTACATGCAAATGAGTTTTGAATGCTGTTCATTTGTTGGTGTCATGTGTCCTACTTCATTTTTCTATACAGGCTTATATTCTGTCAACGTGAGGTTTGTGTCTTTACGGCTGGGCCTGTTTACCATGGCTTTCATGTATGACAGTTATTTAAAGTGGTAACGGTCCATTTAATGATTCCTGTCAAAAGAAACGTGTTTCATTAAAATTTTAACTCAGTGAATGTTTTTAGGTTTTTGAGTTGAATTTAGGGGAAAATGGTGTAAATAAAACCAGTGTCGTGGCCTTGACTTTTAGACATAGAATTACTAAAGTGTTCTGACACATGCGTTTGAACATATTAGAGAGAGAATGCCTGCCCGTGTTCATCCACTCAGGGAAGACTCGTTCCACAGCCAGACTGAGAATTAGAGTCTGAGTGTGCCTCTTGTCTTGTGGGCCGCTCTAGCCAGACACCCCGGATTTCCCTAGCCAGCAGCATCCAGAACTCTCTTCTCTGCCAGCAACCCGTTTCCAAGGAGAATAAATGACAGCTTCTTGTGCCCTGTTGGAGAATAGTTTGAGGGGAACAAATCGGGGTAATGACTTGAAGAAATTGAACCGTTTGGGAAATATTTTGGAATTAAAATCGACAGAACTTAGTTATGAATTTGATAGAAGCAGCTGTGAGAGCTCAGTCTCTGAGTTCTCGGAGGGCCTCCCTCTTATTAGGAAAACCCTCTACCACTCATGCGCGCCCGGCACTCATGGCTCTTCATTAAGCTGTATTCGTAAGCCTTGTTTTCTTTGTGATTTATATTTTAAAAATCCTAATGTGTGTGGTTGAGCCATAAGATTATGGTAGATCTGAAAGCATCGGAAAGAGATATCAGAACCACAAATAAAATTACACAACTGTAATTTTAACTTATTTTAACTTAATTCATGTAATTAACTTCATTATTTTTCCTGTGTAGTACCTGCATGAAAATGGGATTGTCCATCGTGATCTCAAACCAGAGAATCTTCTCTATGCAACTCCAGCCCCAGATGCACCTCTCAAAATTGGTAAGAAACTTTTCAAATCTCTCAGAGCAGAAGATGTTTGTTCCATGGGATTTTAAGTTGTGTTCTATCAGGGATTGCCTCTGTCTGGTTGCCTCCAACACTTGGCCTCTATGAGTGATAATAGTGTGTCGTTTGTTAGTCCGTGTATTTTTCTAGACTGTTCACCTGATGCTGTGTTCCAGACTTCCCTGGATCATTGCTGGGCTTTCAAATGAGCCCCACTCTGGGTGCTTGGTGATTATGAGGATCTCAAAAGATAACCTTGGGTTTTGTAGAAAAATTTATAGTGAAAAGTTGACTTGTGTTTTTCTTAGCTTTGAATTGACAAATTATTTGGAGCTTAATCTTATATAATGAAGAACTTTAAAATACCTAGTATAAATTAGTGAATGTAGACTATGAATCTCTTGTTTATATTAGAAGAGAAAACTCAAAGACCATATTTCCAAATTGTTCTCCCCAGAATGCTGTTTTCTAATCGATGCCAACTCCCTTGTATGTCTGAGTGTTTGTGGAGGACATGGTTTTACAAAGGGTCTGTGCTTGGTCAAATAAGTTAGAAAATGGCAAATGAAATATTTTTTTTTCTGCATTGCCTTATAAAACCTTAAAAGTGCCAACACGTGGACCAACATATCATGATCTACACTACAAGACTTCCTCAAACTATTGACTCTAAAAATCCACCCCATATAGCATCCAGAAAAACCATAAAGATGAAATTTGGGCAATTCTCATCTACCCATTGAAATTATCCTATTAGGAGAAAATACATTTTATTTCCCATATACTTGATAAAGCAAATTTTCATTTCCAAAGACAGATGTGAGGTAGAATCTGTATCAAAGCCCCCTGAGGTTGCTAGGCTTCCTAGCTTCTCCATCAGAGCTAAGCTGATGTGTCCCTAACCCAGACCCAGAAAGACAAATGTTGTATATACTCACTCATAAATGACTTTTAGACGTAAAGCAAAGAAAAACCAGCCCACAGCTCACAACCCCACAGAACCCAGACAACAAAGAGGACCCTAAGAGAGACATATACATGGATCTAATCTACATGGGAAGTAGAGAAAGACACGATCTCCTGAGTAAATTAGGAGCATGAGGACCATGGTAAGAGAGTAGAAGAGGAGGGAAGAGATAGGGAAGGGAGCAGAGAAAAATGTATAGCTCAACAAAAACAATAAAAAACAAACAAACAAACAAACAAACAAACAAGTGTTAACACCTCTGAAAATTAAGTTGCTCTACCAGAGAGGAGCTGGGGCAGCATTCTGAAAAGCCTGCTGGGCAGCCAGCTCACTCTGCTAATCACTCCTGAAAGACAGTGGACAGCAGGGGTTTCCATTTCCTTTGACATGACTTTCAAAGATTTGATCCTTAAAGAAATCTCTTTAGATGGATGCATAGATGCTAATTTGGGCAGGAAAGCCTTGCTTTCTGTAGGGCTGCCTGTTGTGTTCAGTGATGCGGTCAAGCACCTCGTGGAAACATGGGCGTATCTTTGAAGTCTAAAATGGTATCCATTCTGCACCTGCCTCCCTTGAAGAATGGCCTCGAGCAGCCTTCTGACATGCTTGAAAGAGAGGTCACTCAGCAATAGGTCATAACTGTAGCAAGTTGGATAATATTTTACTTAGGCAATATACAGAGGAATAAATAGAAAAATTTAGACTGCCCCCAAAAGGCTTCACTTGTTATATGAGCATAAATTGTTAGCTGTTAAACATTGACAACTGATATTATTTGTTTTCAATCAGAATAAGCTTTTGACATTTCTGTTTATTTCCATGGCATCTGTGGAAATCTGTATTTTGTTTCACCAGTGAGTTAAAGGCTCGGGATTGTGTCACGAAGCCTGTACTCTCTCTGGCTTCTGTACTGTCACATGAACTCGGAATTCTTACAAGCACCACAGTTACTGTTTTGAAGATAAATTCTTTACATGTTAATGTGTTTGAGATTTAAAGAAAAATCAAGCATTATAAATTATTTGTAAATGTATTGGCGTCATGTTTTTCCAAGTTAAAGGGATGATTGAGTGACTATTTATTTTAGCTTCAGAAAATCGTCTTGTTTCCACCCACATCCTCCCACCATCAGATCAGAAGTAAACAAATACATTAGTTTTGTTTTTGAAAAGCAGAAGTACTTATAAAAGCTGAGAAAAGTCTTGGCATGCTAAATTCTTCTCTTGTGTTTCTAGCTGATTTTGGACTTTCTAAAATTGTGGAACACCAAGTGCTCATGAAGACAGTGTGTGGAACCCCGGGGTACTGCGGTATGCTCTTTAACGTTGACATTTTTACCTCTATTGAAATCTATTTTTACCTAATGACCTGATTTTACTTGAACTCCCAATGTCTCTGTTTCTTGATGTTTTGACGTGGTAATTAAATGGCTTGGCCTCGGTCACGGCATGACTAAAGGGGTATATAAATGACACTTGGGTCACCCTTTGTCTTTCCTGCAGGACTTGGGAATGTGGAATGTAGGACACCTGTGTCAGAGAGTACCTGTCGGGCCACAGCTACTCTAGGAGACTTCTGTGCGGGACAGCCAGCCAGTAGGGAGCAGGCCAGGGCAACAGTAGGGTGTTTGGTCGCAATTGAAGCCACTGGCCCTTCCTGACTTTCTTTGCTTTTCGTTAGGAGGGTGTGTGAGGAGAAAGGATGCTTTCATTTAGAGGGCACACAATGAGAACGAGGCAGCTGCTGTTGTTACCAGAGCTCACAGGCAAAATAGCCTGGGCTCTGGCTCTGGGTATTCAGCAATGTCAAGAGAAAATGACATAAAATATATAAAATGGAGAAATAGATTTATTGCCACGCTTCTCTAAAACTGAGAAAAGCCTTCCTTCACAGTCTGTTTCTGCACCCCATAGCAGTTTTACAGGTATAGAAGGGGCACCAGAGATAGGGACGAGGCATAGGTAGAATCCAGCTGTGGATTCCAGCAGTCAGGCGGAGTGACATCTTCCTCCTGACAGTGACTAGGGCTTGAAGACAGACACTGATCCTGACCCTAGCATGATACAATGTTTCTTTTAGGGAAAGGCAACTGAAAAAGACATTATAAGAAAACCCCTATTTGAAGTTTATAGCTAGACAGTTACTTAGGTTATCTATGTAACTGTCTAGCTCTGTTTCCCAAGAAAGGTCTTCCAGCCTCCCTTGAAGTCCACGGTGCTAATGCCCCTCCTCCCATTGCCTCCTAGCCCAGGACGAGTGGAAGGCACCCTGTGTAGACTCCTCGGTTCACAGATAAATAAAAAGCTTTTGACTCATACTAACATAAACCACTGTCCTTTTTATCACTAAATTAAAGGTAGCAATACCCTAACCAGAAATAAAATAGCTTGCAGACATTACCAAGTGTTCCTAAAGTTGGTGATCAACAAACAGGCAACAAATCAATGAAAATTTTGACTCTAGGCAGAGACCTACAGCTTCAAGTCATCACTTCAGAACCTCCTCCTGGTATTAGAATCTCTTCAGATACTGTGCCCTTTGCTCACCTCTTCAGTAAACACGTATTCATTTCCTGCTGTATACGTAGGCCAGCGCCTCACACAGGAACAATGCATCCCACACTCTCTCCAAAGGAGAGCCTCACAGGCCCTAGAGGAGCAGGCTTATAGGCCCAGAAGTCATAGTGCCTAAGGAACTCTGTGCCTATATCTTATAGATGTGTACAAAAGCCACTATGAAAACGGAAAGGGGGAAGTGTTTTGAGGTACTGGACATTTTCGTCTATGGCGTCTGTATTTATAGATAAACAGAGAACTACATAATTGACTCATTCTAATAATCTTTAATACACAGAGATTGGGAAAAATATAATAAAGTATTCTTTGAAATGAATGTATGATGAAGTGCCCAGAATTTGAGTTCTGGATAATGCTAACATTAATTTTTTAAATTTATTTATTTATTAAAGATTTCTGACTCTTCCCCTCCACCGCCTCCCATTTCCCTCCCCTTCCCACTCCCCCAATGAAGTCCCCCTCCCTTGTCAGCCCAAAGAGCAATCAGGGTTCCCTGCCCTGTGGGAAGTCCAAGGACCACCCACCTCCATCCAGGTCTAGTAAGTTGAGCATCCAAACTGC